>NC_091285.1:525068566-525417316 GCF_032444005.1 Ranitomeya imitator
TGCATTTCTGAAAATGAACGCATGCAGTAAAAAAACGCAAGCGTTGCAAAACGCGACCAAACGCGTACAAACAAAAACGCATGCGTTTTCAATGTTAAATATAGGGAAAAAAACGCATGCGTTTTTTTGAAAAAAAACGCTGCAGACAAAAACGCAAGTGTGAAACCACCCTTACTGAAGATTTGCTCTCCGTGTCTGTAAAGGTACCTTCACACATAACGATATTGTTAACGATATCGTTGCTATTTGTGACGTAGCAACGATATCGTTAATGAAATCGTTCTGTGTGACAGCGACCAACGATCAGGCCCCTGCTGGGAGATCGTTGGTCGCTGAATAAAGTCCAGAACTTTATTTCGTCGCTGGATCTCCCGCTGACATCGCTGGATCGGCGTGTGTGACACCGATCCAGCGATGTCTTCACTGGTAACCAGGGTAAACATCGGGTAACTAAGCGCAGGGCCGCGCTTAGTAACCCGATGTTTACCCTGGTTACCATGCTAAAAGTAAAAAAAAACAAACACTACATACTTACCTAACGCTGTCTGTCCTCCAGCGCTGTGCTCTGCACTCCTCCTGTACTGTCTGTGAGCCGGAAAGCAGAGCGGTGACGTCACCGCTCTGCTTTCCGGCTCACAGACAGTACAGGAGGAGAGCAGAGAAGCAGAGCGCAGCGCTGGAGGACAGACAGCGATAGGTAAGTATGTAGTGTTTGTTTTTTTTTACTTTTAGCATGGTAACCAGGGTAAACATCGGGTTACTAAGCGCGGCCCTGCGCTTAGTTACCCGATGTTTACCCTGGTTACCGGCATCGTTGGTCGCTGGAGAGCGGTCTGTGTGACAGCTCTCCAGCGACCAAACAGCGACGCTGCAGCGATCCGGATCGTTGTCGGTATCGCTGCAGCGTCGCTTAATGTGAAGGGGCCTTTATTCTGAACCTGGTTGTAGCACCTGGAAACACACATTCAAGATCCTAATACCATCAGCTAAATTTTTAAAGGGACTCTGCCAGCAAAGAAGGACTGCACAAACTAAGTCTCGCTGCCCGATGCTTCACGACGGGCCAATTATTTATATACACCTTCCCACCTGCTTGATTTCTCTTTATCTCCACCCACTTCTTGATTGGCAGCTCTGGCTTCATAGAGACAGACAAGGATGGAGATAAAGGACAAAACAAGCAGGTGGGAAGGTGTATATAAATGATTGGCCTCGCCGTGAAGCATCGAGCGCCTGTACTTTTGAACAGTCATCCTGTGTTGACAGGGTCCCTTTAACCTTTGTGATGTATCTAAGGTTTGCAGAGCTGAGAGACCGGCTGGGTTCACATTGCGTTCAGTGACACCGTTAACCGGACTACGTTACACCGCGGCATAACGCGGTGTAACGTAGTCCGTTAACGCCGCCATTGAATGCAATGTCGGACGCATCGCTAGCGCACGCCCACAATGGGCGTCTGCTAGCGATGTGCCGTCATTTGAGTGACGGACCCGAGACGCGGGCTGCAGCGTTTCCGGGTCTGTCACTGCTAGCGCAGATGGAGCTGGCAAGATGCTCCGTCTGCACTAGCGCTGGGCAAAGTCGGCACTTGCGTTAGCGCAGTCCGTTTAACGTATGCGTTGAACGGACTGCACTAACGCAATGTGAACCTAGCTGCTGAAAACAGGCAATATCGGTAGCCCTAATAGCCATTATGAATCTGGAATTTCTCAAAAATATTAATACATGCATTTTTAGAATAAAAATTAGTATTTTTCTGATGGTACATTCCTTTTAAAAGATTTGTGGTTTAGGAGGTTAACAGGAATCTGACAGCAGATTTATGCTATGAGCGATATGGATTGAAGACCGGCTGTGTTATTGCTTTACTGTAGTGGTTTAGTAGTGGATATCGCAGAAAGCAAGATTTATTGTTCAGCCCTAAATCATACAAACAGGGTTCAGGAGGAGTTATATGCTGCAGTGTGGAAGGATCATCACACACACATTTTGGTTGTAAGCAGATGTTACATATATACATTGGAAAACACATACAGGGTCATGGGACAAACAATATTGTCCAGCTTACATAATGTATTCACCCCCCAATATAAGGACAGTAAGTCATTTTTATGGTGTAGTTGCTGGATATTTCAGTCTCAAAAAGTGAAAGCGCAAATACAATAATCTCAGGGCCTGGTCCCATTACTAATAGTATTTCTGGTTCCCTTCATTACCTAATCACTAATTCTGCCTGACAGATCCTAATTTAGATACTTTTTTTTTGTATTCTGAGAAATTTTTCATGGAAGGCAATTAAGAGTGCCAAGTTTCCAAATGACTTCAGAAGGTCAGTTTTGTGCTGGTCAGGGAAATATTCCCATCAACTCCCCTTGCGCTCTCCTCTAATACCTTGTCTCGTTTTACTGTTTGTCTTTCTCCACTTTGGTGGCACAGAAACAAGCAAATGTTCTCAGAAAAAAATGCTTTTAATCACAAATATATGAGTAATAAACTTAAAATACTGCCCAGAATCACATACGGTACTCGTACAACTGCCCCCACTGAGGTCTCATCCATTCGTTCTTGCACTATCTCGTTTTATCTGACTGTGCACACCTAAATCACATTTCCTAAGTCCATGGGCTCAGTTTCACAACCACGCAATATAAAAAAAAAAGTGCTATAAATTTTTTTTAATAATATTTCAACACATCCATCACATAATACTATCATTCAGTGACTAAACAACGCTGGTTACCGTAAGGGCTCACTCACAATTCAGTTTTCACATACTTATGCTATCCATTTTTCTTGCGATATCACCCTTAGGCTACTTTCACACTAGCGTCGGTACGGGGCCGTCGCGCTGCGTCGGGCCGACGTACCGACGCATACTGTGCAAGCGCCGCACAACGGGGGAAGCGTGAAGACACAAAAAGAGCACAGTGAGGTCAAAAATACTCTGCTGTAAAAAAATCACAGTAATAAGCAAGTGCTTGTCAAAAGATGAAAAAACAGGGTATTTAGTTGATACGTTTTTTTTGCAAAAAAATGTATACTAAGCTGCTCCACCAATCGTCAAGGTATACCCTTATTACCGCTTCCCCCGTTGTAGCCCATGTGTTTCTGGCTACAACGGGGGAAGCGGAAGCATTTTTCCAGCGCATCCGCTGCCCCATTGTGAGTTGCGGGGAGGTGGGGGCGGAGTTCCGGCCACGCATGCGCGGTCGAAAATGGCAGACACAACGCAGCAAAAAATGTTACATGTAACTTTTTTGCTGCCGACGGTCCGCCACAACACGCCGCAACCGTCGCACGACGGTTGCGACGTGTGGCCAAGCGTCGCAATGCGTCGCTCATGTTAGTCAAAGGAGAAAAAACGCATCCTGCAAGCAATTTTGCAGGATGCGTTTTTTCTCCTAAACGACGCATTGCGACGTGCAGTGCACGACGCTAGTGTGAAAGTAGCCTTACCTATGACAGTCTGCGGGGCAAAATCGCAGAGATATGTGCAATATTGATCCAAGTGTGGGATTAAAATCGGCAATGCAAGTCTATGGGTCGGTGAAAAAAATGGGCCAGCACTCGGATGCCATCTGTGTGCTGTACGTTTTTCATTGACTAGTGTATTGGAGAAGGTGGAGAATCTAATCTTTTTTTCTCATCACTGGAAAAGAAAATAATGAAACTTTGACCAAAGTGATGAAAATGTGTTGACACTTTGATGAGTATATGATGAAATTCTGATAGAAATCAGAAATGAAATTCAGTTTTTCTCATATGTCAAAAAAACTGAAATCTTAATGAACCCTTATACTGCACAAATAGTGCCCATATAATTCTGCTATACAGCACTCAAATAATGGTGTCATAATACTCCCATAGTATGTGCTGTTCAAATATAGTGCCAGAGTGTTAAAATTATAGACAATAGCTAAAAAAATATGCATAAAAAGTAGCAACCATACTGAATACCAAACAATTCCATACTAGAGCTTATATAATATCATTGGACTCATGGCCGTATGATAGCCCTACATAATATAGTACTAGACATATAACAGAGTATCAGCCATAGAAAATATGTTTCCGATGCAGTATATTAACATCAGTCCTAGCACTTATGTAATAGTACTTTGTATCAGAATAAGAATATAATAATACATGCTATCTATATAACACAATCATCAGTCACCTCCAAATGAAAAATACTTTACAAGGGAAAACTGCTGGAGGAGTTGATGGACATGTCACATGCTCTTTCATTGGCAGCCATATAGTTTACATGAGTGAGAGCTATATAGAGCAACATGGGGGTAAGAGCAGGGCAGTTTCTTGCATGTGTAGTTTACTGCACTTGTCAATAAATAAATTAAAAAATGACATAGGGCCCACCCTATTTTTAATAACCAGCCAAGGGAAAGCAGACAGCTGTGAGTTGGTCTTTTTATTCTGGGAAGGGGCCAATATCCATGGACCTTCCCAGCTTATAAATATCAGTCCCCGACTGTCTGCTTTGCCTTTGCTGGTTATTTTAAAAGGGCATGCCCAAAAAAAGATGTGGGGTCGTCCAATGTTTAATAACCAACTAAGGCCTCTTTCAGAAGTTCCTGTCTCCTGTACATATGGTGACAGTTTTCACACGTATTGGATACACTTGCATGCATTGACCTATTTAAGTGAATGGGTCTGTGCACATGTCAGTGTATTTCTACAGACTGTGTATCCGCAGGCAAAATACATTGACATGTCCGGTTTTTAACAGCAGCACAGGCCGCAAAACGTCCCACACACGTGCACACTGATGATATCTGTATTTCATCAGTACCATACGTCTCGGCGCCTGGAAAGCAGCTGTACATAAGTATATAAGGGGACAATACAAATATCTCGCTGAGGATCTGTTTATACCAAGGAAGGTGACGGGCACAAGGGGGCATTCTTTGCGTCTGGAGGAGAGAAGGTTTTTCCACCAACATAGAAGAGGATTCTTTACTGTTAGGGCAGTGAGAATCTGGAATTGCTTGCCTGAGGAGGTGGTGATGGCGAACTCAGTCAAGGGGTTCAAGAGAGGCCTGGATGTCTTCCTGGAGCTGAACAATATTGTATCATACAATTATTAGGTTCTGTAGAAGGACGTAGATCTGGGTATTTATTATGATGGAATATAGGCTGAACTGGATGGACAAATGTCTTTTTTCGGCCTTACTAACTACCGTATGTTACTATGTTACAGTTAGCGTTGTTCCCCGGCACCAGGTGCTGAAGACTGCTCTCCTCATGCTCCCCTGCTTTGCCGGCGATCAGCGCGAGCAGGTGATAATGATGAGCGTTATATTCAATTGATAAGAGTGAGAGCAGGCGGTGGATGATGGAACTACTATCACCTGCTGCTGCTAATAACAGCGAGAGCAGGCGGCAGCTGATGGTAGAATTCATCAACCTGCACTTTAAATAAATAAATGTAAAAAACTGCATGGGTTCCCCTGTATTTTTGATAACCTGCCAGACAAAACTGACAGCTGCAGGCTGCAACCCTCAGCCGTTACCATTAGCAATGCTGGTTATCAAGAAAAGAAGGGTCGCCACACTGTATTTTTTAATTATTTAAATCATTTTTTTTTTTTAAACGGTGTGGGGTGCCCCCCCATTTTTGACAACCAGCCTTGCTAAAGCAGACAATTGGGGGCTGATATTCTCTGGCTGGTAAGAGGCCTTGAATATTGACCCCCACCCTAAAACTAGCAGCAGGTTACTTGTGTTTTTGGCATTCATTTTTATCACGTTTTTGACTTTTGTTGGTATGTTTTGTTTTCAACAAAGCTTATTTGTTTTTGATACTTCCGGGTATTTGGCTTTGACAAAACTTTAATGATACAGTCATGTGCAGATTAGATGCATTTTTGATGCGTTTCCACAGGGAAATGCACTTAAAACGCATGTGCGTTTTTTACCTGCGGAATTTCTTCATCTAAATGCAAGTCTATCTAAAAAAATCTGCACATAAAACTCAGCGTCTCCACAAGAGAAATTGACATGTTGTAGATTTGAAGCATACACTGCAGGTCAGCTTACGGTGAGTGAAAAAAGCACAGTGGGCAGGATATTTCTGTAGGGCTTTACTCATACTCCTAGTTTTGGCTACAAACAATGATGCAAAATACTGACCAAATACTGACTTGTGAATAAGCTCTAAATCCACACACTTTGCTAGAACTGTAAGATGCTACGTTTTTGGCGCAGCTAAATATTGCAGCATCAAAACCTCATCATTGGCACACAGCCTTAAGATTTATGTACTAGGTACTAGCATTGTGCTGAAGAAATAACACCTGTGTACTTTAACCCCTTAACGACTACCGATACACCTTTTAACGGCGGCAGTTAAGGGTACTTAAACCACAGCGCTGTTAATTAATGGCGCTGTGGAAAAAGTGAATAGCGCCCCCCAGAATCGGATTTTCTCTGGGGTCTCGGTTGCTGGGGGTAGCTGAGACCCCAGAGAACATGATTCGGGGTTTTTTTTACCGACCCCCGGGTTGCAATCGCCGGTAATTAACCTTTTTCCGGCGGTCGCAAAAAAAAACAACGCAATTTCCCATTTAATTTCTCTGTCCTCTGATGTGATTGCACATCAGAGGACAGAGAAATGGGGTCCCCGATAGCCCCCCGATACTCACCTGTCTCCCCCGATGCTCCTCGTGGCTCCCGATGGGCGCTAGCATCTTGTTCTGGCCAAAAAATGGCGGGCGCATGCGCAGTGCGCCTGCCGGCCGGCACCCGGAGGATTTTGGGGTCTTGGCTGCCAGGGGTAGCCGAGACCCCAAAGAACATGATTGGGGTCGGTTTTTACCGACCCCTGTTTTGCGATTGCCGGTAATTAACTGTTTACCGGTGCCCGCAAAGAAAAAAAAAAAGCGATGTGTCATTCTCTGTCCTCTGATGTGATCGCACATCCTGCCCGCCGGCTTCTTCATCCGGTAAGAAAATGGCGGTCGGAAATGGCGGACGCGACGTACCAAAAAATGTTACATTGAACTTTTTTGTGACGACGGTCCGCCAAAACACAACGGATCCAATGCACGACGGACGCAACGTGTGGCCATCCGTAGCGATCCGTTGGCAATACGAGTCTATGGGCAAAAAACGCATCCTGCGGGCACATTGGCAGGATCCGTTTTTGTCCAAAAAGACAGATTGCGACGGATGCCGCAAGACGCAAGTGTGAAAGTAGCCTTAGGGTTAGGGCTAGGGTTAGGTTTGGGGCTAAAATTAGGGCTAAGGTTAGGCTAGGGTTAGGGCTAGGGTTAGGGTTGGGGCTAAAGTTAGGGTTAGGGTTGGGGCTAAATTTAGGGTTAGGGTTAGGGTTGAGGCTAGAGTTACGGTTAGGTCTAGGGTTAGGGTTGGGGCTAAAGTTGGGCTAGGGTTGGGGCTAAAGTTAGGGCTAGGGTTGCGGCTAAAGTTAGGGTTAGAGTTGGGATTAGGGTTAGAGTTTGGATTAGGGTTGTTAAGAGGGTTAGAGTTGGCATTAGGGTTACATTTGGGATTAGGGTTAGGGGTGTATTGGGATTAGGGTTAGGTTTGAGGTTAGGGTTGAGATTAGTATTAGGGGTGTGTTGGATTTAGGGTTTTGATTAGGGTTATGGTTAGGGTTGAGATTAGGGTTGTTTTGGGGTTAGGGCTGTGATTATCGTTAGGGTTGTGATTAGGATTATGGATCGGGTTGGGATTAGGGTTAGGGATGTGTTGGGGTTAGGGTTGGAGTTAGAATTGAGGGGGGTTTCCACTGTTTAGGTACATCAGGGGGTCTCCAAACACGACAGTCAATTTTGCACTCAAAAAGTCAAATGGTGCTCCCTCCCTTCTGAGCTCTGCCGTGCGCCTAAACAGTGGTTTACAAATGGGGTATCAACGTACTCGGGATAAATTGGACAACAACTTTTGGGGTCCAATTTTTCCTGTTACCCTTGTAAAAATAAAACTTGGGGGATAAAAATCTTTTTTGTGAAAAAAAAAATATTTTTTATTTTCACGACTCTGCATTATAAACTTCTGTGAAGCACTTGGGCATTCAAAGTTCTCACCACACATCTAGATAAGTTCCAGGGGGGTCTAGTTTCCAAAATGGGGTCACTTGCTTGTGGGGCGCTCCTTCCCTTCTGAGCTCTGCCATGTGCCCAAACAGTGGTCCCCCCCACATATGGGGTATCAGCCTACTCAGCATAAATTACATAATAAATTTTGGGGTCCAATTTCTCCTGTTACCCTTGTGAAAGTAAAAATTTGGGGGTGAAAAGATCATTTTTGTGGAAAAAATGATTTTTTTATTTTCATGGCTCTACATAAACTTCTGTGAAGCAGTTGGGGGTTCATAGTGCTCAGCACACATCTAGATAAGCTCTTTGGGGGGTCTAGTTTCCAAAATGGGGTCACTTGTGGGGGGTTTCTACTGTTTAGGTACATCAGTAGCTCAGCAAATGCAACATGACACCCACAGACCATCCTATCAAAGTCTTCATTCCAAGCGGCGCTCCTTTCCTTCCGAGCCCTGATGGGTGCCCAAACAGTGCCTTCTCCCATATATGGGGTATCAGCATACTCAAGACAAACTGGTCCCCAGATTTTGGGGTCCAATGTCTCCTGTTACCCTTGAGAAAATAAAAAATTGCAGGCTAAAAAAAAATCATTTTTGAGGGAAAAAAAGGATTTTTTATTTTCACGGCTCTACTTTATAAATTTCTGTGGAGCACTTGGGGGTTTAAAGTGCTCACCACACATCTAGATAAGTTCCTTAAGGGGTCTAATTTCCAAAATGGTGTCACTTGTGGGGGGTTTCCACTGTTTAGGCACATCAGGGTCTCTGCAAGCGCGAGATGGCGTCCGATCTCAATTACAGCCAATTCTACATTGAAAAAGTAAAACGGCGCTCCTTCTCTTCCAAGCTCTGCGGTGCGCCCAAACAGTGGTTTACCCCCACATATGGGGTGTTGAGGTACTCAGGAGAAATTGCACAACAACTTTTGTGGTCTAATTTCTCCTGTTACCCTTGTGAAAATAAGAATTTGTGGGCGAAAATATCATTTTTGTGTAAACAAATGCGATTTTTTTTTTTCACGGCTCTACGTTATAAACTTCTGTGAAGCACTTGGGGGTTAAAAGTGCTCACCACACATCTAGATAAGTTCCTTAAGGGGTCTAGTTTCCAAAATGGTGTCACTTGTGGGGGGTTTCCACTGTTTAGGCACATCAGGGGCTCTCTAAACGTGACATGGCGTCCAATCTCAATTCCAGCCAATTCTGCATTGAAAAAGTCAAACGGCGCTCCTTCTCTTCCAAGCTCTGCGGTGCGCCCAAACAGTGGTTTACCCCCACATATGGGGTATTGGCTTGTTCAGGAGAAATTGTACAACAAAATTTTATGGTTAAATTTCTGTTTTTACGCTTGTGAAAATAAAAAAAATGGTTCTGAAGTAAAATGTTTGCAAAAAAAAAGTTAAATATTCATTTTTTCCTTCCACATTGTTTCAGTTCCTGTGAAGCACGTAAAGGGTTAATAAACTTCTTGAATATGGTTTTGAGCACCTTGAGGGGTGCAGTTTTTAGAATGGTGTCACACTTGGTTATTTTCTATCATATAGACCCCTCAAAATGACTTCAAATGTGATGTGGTCCCTAAAAAAATGGTGTTGTAAAAATGAGAAACTGCTGGTCAACTTTTAACCCTTATAACTCCCTAACAAAAAAAAATTTTGTTTCCAAAATTGGGCCGATGTAAAGTAGACATGTGTGAAATGTTATTTATTAACTATTTTTTTGTGACATATCTCTATGATTTAAGGGCATAAAAATACAAAGTTTGAAAATTTCTCAATTTTAAAAATATTCGCCATATTTCCGTTTTTTTCATAAATAATTGCAAGTAATATCGAAGAAATGTTACCACTAACATGAAGTACAATATGTAACGAAAAAACACTCTCAGAATTAGCAGGATCCGTTAAAGCGTTCCAGAGTTATAACCTCATAAAGTGACAGTGGTCAGAATTGCAAAAATTGGCTCGGTCATTAAGTACCAAATTGGCTCTGTCACTAAGGGGTTAAAAGGGATCTGTCATCAAATCTCTACCCTAATATCGACGCAACCCCCATACACTTCAAGCCATTAGTATATACTTTCAGAATGGAATTTCTTTGCATTAGAGCATGATATAAGACCATTCAAGCATTGATTATAGGGATTTCCCTGTTATAATATACACCTTTTCATCATTAACTGATTGCTGGAAGTTGAACACTTGTCAGTCAGCTATTATAAGCTCTAGCAGTGTCCGGATTGGTCTGGATGTAAATACATGGAATTGAGCTGTAATATGCTCTGCACTCTGGCCACTGCTGCTTCTTGCCGAACATGGACTAGGGCCATAGAATAGGAGCTAATCTGCAGTACTCGGCAGTGGCTGCTACACATTGAATGGAGTTACTGAATTCAGCTCTGTTTTATGTGTTTACATCCAGCCTTTACCTGAGCTTGTGATAGCGAATCAGTGGGGGAGCCAGGTGTCAGACTTTGATCGATCATTAATATAATATGATAGGACCTTCAGTTTGCATTTTCAAGAACTTCACAGCCATGTATTGCCGGAGGTGTTGTAAAAAGTTGATGGCAGATTCCCTTCTAAATAAAGTCATAGATAAAAACTTAGAAAAACAAATATATTTATTTGCATAAGCTACATTTATATTCATGTATATAAAAGGTACCATTTGTTAGAGAACGATGTTAGGAGTGTCTCATACAAATAAGAGTGAAATTACAGCAATAGGGATTTGTTGTACTCCTCACTAAACATACATTACTCTGTAATAACTCTGGAACGCTTCAACGGATTTCACTGATTCTGAAATGTTTTTTTTTAATGACATATTGTACTTCATGATAATGGTAAAATTTCTTTGATATGACTTGCATTTATTTGTGAAAAAATGGAAATTTGGCAATTGGTTTGAAAATTTAACAATTTTCAAACTTTTAATTCTTATGCCCTTAAATCAGAGAGTTATGTCACATCATAGTTAATAAATAACATTTCCCACATGTCTACTTTACATAATTACAATTTTTTGAAACATATTTTTTTTTAGTTAGGAAGTTAGAAGGGTTAAAAATTGACCAGCGATTTCAAATTTTTCCAATAAAACTTACAAAACCATTTTTTAGGGACCACATCACATTTGAAGAAACTTTGAGGGGCCTATATTACAGAAAATACCCAAAAGTGACACTATTCTAAAAACTGCCCCCCCCTCAAGGTGTTCAAAACCACATTCAAGAAGTGAAGTGATGTGGAAGGAAAAAAAAATTAGCATTTCATTATTTTCGCAAAAAATGTAATTTAGACCCAAACTTTTTTATTTTTTACAAGGGTAACTAGAGAAAATGAACTCCAAAATCTGTTGTGCAAGTTCTCCTGAATACACCGATACCTTATTGGTGGGTGAAATCTACTGTTTGGGCGCACGGCAGGGTTCAGCAGGGAAGCACCATTTGACTTTTTGAATGTAAAATTAGCTGGAATAATTATCGTACACCATGTCGCATTTGGAGGGCCCCTGATGTGCCTAAAGAGTGGAAGCCCCCAACAAGTGACCCCATTTTGGAAACCACACTCTTCAACAATATTATCCAAGAGCATACTGGGCATTTTTAAGACACAGGTATGACAGAGAAATTAACAATTAAATTGTTTATATATATATATATACTAGATGGTGGCCCGATTCTAACGCATCGGGTATTCTAGAATATGCATGTCCACGTAGTACATTGCCCAGTCACATAGTATATAGCAGAGCCACGTAGTAAGGTATATTGCCCAGTCACGTAGTATATAGCCCAGCCACATAGTATATAGCAGAGCCACGTAGTATATTGCCCAGCTATGTAGTATATTGCCCAGCGACGGAGTACATTGTCTTGCCACATAGTATATTGCCCAGTCACATAGTATATTGCCCAGTCACGTAGTATATTGCCCAGTCACGTAGTATATTGCCCAGTCACGTAGTATATTGCCCAGCACAGAGCCACGTAGTATAGAGACTTAAAAAAATAAATAAACATATACTCACCTTCCGAAGGCCCGTTGAAGTCCTGCCATGACAGGCAGCTGCCGAGACCAATCAGCGAATGAATAACCGTGACAGAAGGACAGACAGACGGAAGTGACCCTTAGACAATTATGTATATATATATATATATATATATATATATATATATATAAAATCATGTCAGAAGAGATAGAAATCATTGACACAGCGGGCACACTTTTTTTTTGTGATCGCCGTTATTCGCGTATTAATGACGATCATGTGTACGGACACCAGCAAATCTGTCATTGGTCATGTTCTCCGGGGTCTCAGCTACTCCTGGTAGCCAAGACACCGGAGATTTTCCGACTCTCGGGGGATGCTACTGCCTTATTCCCGATTGCTGTTTTAAAACGGCAATAAGGGAATAAGTACCCATAGTGGCCGCCATTTTAATCCATATCGGCGGTCGCTAAGGGATTAACAATAGGCAGGGAAACTTTACAAAGCCATTTTTACATGGGGTTTAAAGGAAGTACACCAGCCTCATCAGATCTAAGAGCGCTTTACTGTACAAATTGTGTTGTGAAATGCGGTGACAGATTCACTATAGTAATTTGTAACAAGTATATCAAGCAATTTCCAAGATGAAAATGGTAGAAATAAAATTCTTAAAGTGTAACCGTTGTTTTAATTTTTATTTCATAAATTAGTAGTGCACATGAAATTAAGCAACTTTGTAATATATCTTATCAGAAAAATGTGCTGAGATAGGAGGGGGCTCTGCCTTTTTGCGCCTCCTTACTACCATCTACAGCACGTAGAATTGTGCCCATAGTAGCTGCCATCTCCTATCTTAATTAATCACCTTAGTCCCAAAGGAAACAACAATATAGTGCTAGCCATTTTACTAATAAATAAAAAAACACTCTCCACAGCAAAAAATGTGTATAAATTTGTCACAGGATATAAAGATATTCCAGCAGAATAATAATTATTTTTTTTAATTGAATTAATCCATAAAACAGAAACATGTAAAAAAAGACAGGTCAATAGGCCTCCAAAATAGAGGCACATTGAGTATATAAAAAAAACCTGAGTTAATCATATAGACATATGCATACAAAATATCAAAGGCATCATTACTTAAAGTCCAAGTGCTAGCGCAATCAAAGAGAATTGCTATCCTGCCTATATGACGATTTGTGCACTAGTCACATATAGGTTACAGACCCAAGGCAGCAAGCATTAACCCCTTACCAACATCGGGCGTAATAGTATGCCGATGTCGGTATCCCTCAGGTTGATGTGGGCTCTGGCGGTGAGCCCACATCTTTATGGGGATATGTCAGCTGTTTTGAACAGCTGACACGTGCCCGCAATAGCCACGGGTGGATTCGCGATCCACTCGTGGCTACTAACTAGTTAGATGCCGCTGTCAAACTCTGACAGCAGCATTTAAATTGCGCTTCTGGCTATCAGGTCGAAAATATGTGCATCGGTGACCACCATCACGTGATCGGGGGTCATCGGCATGACAACAAGAGGTCTCCTTGATACCTCTATGGTTGTCCGTGCCAGATTGCTATGAACGCCACCCAGTGGTCGGCGCTCATAGCAACTCAGCAATTCTGCTACATAGAGGCGATCTGACCAGCGCCTCTATGTAGCAGAGCCAATCGAGTTGTGCCAGCTTCTAGTTTCCTATGGACACTATTGAAGAATGGCAAAAGTAAAAAAAAAGTGTTTAAAAATATAAAAAAAATAAAAAATAAAAGTTTAAATCACCCCTTTCACACCATTCAAAATAAAACAATAAAAATATATCAATCTATCAATAAAAAAAGGATTAACCTGATCGCTAAACGGTGTAGAGAGAAAAAAGTCAAAGTGCCAAAATCACGTTTTTTCAAAATGCAATAACAGGTGAACAAAAGAACGTATCTGCACCAAAATGGTATAATTAAAAATGTCAGCTCGGCGTGCAAAAAATAAGCCCTCAGATGCTATGTGTATCGGAAAATTGCACAATTTTTTTTTTTTTAGCAAACGTTGGACTTTTTTTTCACCACTTAGATAAACAAGAACCTAGACATGTTTGATATCTATGAACTCATAATGACCTGGAGAATCATAGTGGCAGGTCAGTTTTAGCATTTAGTGAACCTAGAAAAAAAGCCAAACAAAAAACAAGTGTGGGATTGCACTTTTTTAGCAATTTCGTCTCACTTGGAATTTTTTCCTGTTTTCTAGTACATGACATGGTAAAACCAATGGTGTCGTTCAAAATTACAACTTGTCCCGCAAAAAATAAGCCCTCACACGGCCATATTGATGGAAAAATAAAAAAGTTGTGGCTCTGGGAAGGAGGGAAGCAAAAAACGAAAACACAAAACCGAAAAAGCTCTGGGCATGAAGGGGTTAAACTCCAAAGAAATGTAAAAGTCAGAATAATACATTTTCAAATTGTATGCCATCTGTTAGATAAAAGAAAACAAAAACTAAAAAGACGAAATAACACAATAAAATCATAAAACCAACAAACAAAAAACTCACACCCAAATTCCAACCCCTTGGACCAAGATGTACCTCCCATCCCCCCCCCCCGCCTAAAAACATCTGCCCCCAGCAACCCCAGAGAAGGCACATCTGGAAGATGCGTCTATTCTGGAACTTGGCCACTCTCTTCCCATTCCCGTGTAGCAGTGGGATATGGGGTAATGAAGGGTTAATGTCAACTTGCTATTGTAAGGTGACATTAAGTCAGATTAATAATGGAGAGGCGTCAATTATGACACCTATCCATTATTAATCCAATAGTATGAAATGGTTAAAAAAACACACACATTATTACAAAGTATTTTAATGAAATAAATACACAGGTTGTTGTAATATTTTATTATACTGGTAATCCACCTGAAGACCCTTGTCACCTGAAACAAATGTAAACAAAACAAACAACAATCTTCCATACCTTCCGATGATCAGTCTCGTCCCACACTGTAAATCCATCTAATTTTACAAGCAGAAGCCTGCTAATGCAGCCGGCCCTGCCTGTAAAAACCCGGCGAATGAATGGAATGTACAGTAGGTGAATGACCTGTAGTTACCTCGAGTTGAGGTGATGCGCCCTCTGCTGGATTTCCTCATATGAACTTGAGCCTGGGAACTTTTCAGAATATTTTCCCAGGCTCGAGTTCTTATGAGGACATCCAGCAGAGGGCGCATCACCGCAACTACGTCCATAAAAATCGCTAGTGTGACGCCAGCCTAAGCATGTCACTTATGAAGGTAATTGCTTGCACCAGGAATGTTTCGAAGCTTCATAGCAAAAGGGGTGAATACATATGCACATGCCAATTTTTAGTCATTTGATCCCGTAAATTTCATTTAGGCCTATATTTTTCTCACTTCACTTAGCTTCATCATCTTAGACTATTTAATGCTGATGCATAATGCACAAATTGGATTATAAAAATATTTAAACACAGGTTGTAATGTAACGAAATAGGAAAAAAGCCAAAGGGGGGGGGGGGAATACTTTTGCAAGCCAGTGTAGTTCACTGTCAGAGTGTTCTATTTTCCCAATTCCGATTCTATTTTCCCAACTTCCCTCCAAAAAGATAAGAGTCATTCCTGCAACATAACGTTTAGTAATTCTTTTGTTATTCTTTTTTATTCCATGTAACTGTATATACTGTATTGTTTTGGTCCCATTTTGTATCATCTTTGTATATTTTTTAGAAACATGCCTACCTTTCTGGATTAAATGTATGAAACGTAATATCTCTGTTTCTCTTGCTCTGTAAACCGCACCCTAAAGCCATAAGCTACCTGTAACGGGTGTCCAATCAGCCTGTATAAACAATTGGTGGTGGTAGCTACAACCCCTGGCAAAAATTATGGAATCACCGGCCTTGGAGGATGTTCATTCAGTTGTTTAATTTTGTAGAAAAAAAAGCAGATCACGGACATGGCACGAAACTAAAGTAATTTCAAATGGCAACTTTCTAGCTTTAAGAAACACTAAAAGAAATCAAGAACAAAAAATGTGGTAGTCAGTAATGGTTACTTCTTTTTATCAAGCATAGGGAAAAAATTATGGAATCACTCAATTCTGAGGAAAAAATTATGGAATCACCCTGTAAATTTTCATACCCAAAACTAACACCTGCATCAAATTAGATCTGCTTGTTAGTCTGCATCTAAAAAGGAGTGATCACACCTTGGAGAGCTGTTGCACCAAGTGGACTGACATGAATCATGGCTCCAACATGAGAGATGTCAATTGAAACAAAGGAGATGGTTATCAAACTCTTAAAAGAGGGTAAATCATCACACAATTTTGCAAAAGATGTTGGTTGTTCACAGTCAGCTGTGTCTAAAATCTGGACCAAATACAAACAACATGGGAAGGTTGTTAAAGGCAAACATACTGGTAGACCAAGGAAGACATCAAAGCGTCAAGACCAGAAACTTAAAGCAATATGTCTCCAAAACAGGAAATGCACAACAAAACAAATGAGAAACAAATGGGTGGAAACTGGAGTCAACGTCTGTGACCGAACTGTAACTCGTTTCCTACATGACCTTTTAGGACAAGCATCGCACCAGCTGTTGTTGGCGCTAATAACTTCCTAGCAGAATTCAGTCTTGGGAATTACTGCCACGTTAAAGTGATTTACAAGAACTGCCATTATCTGATTCATTGCTCCTTAAGCTGCATATCCTTTACAATTGATGTTTTTTCTCCTCATTTAACTGTTTGCCTCCCTGCGTAGTGAATCCCACTGTTAAAAGTAAAATTGTTAACCCTTGCTCTGCCTCCTGTCCATCACTGCATCCCGCAACCTGCTTACACCCTGACGATTGGAGGCAGTGGAGTTGCCCTCCCCTGGGAAACTGGTGACAGTGGTGAGATTTGCGTGATATCTGGTTTGTCATCTGTTATCCTTGACAACTTGTGGCAGATGTGGGATCTGTGTGACCTGCCAGTTATTATTTATGACACCAGGGGTACTGAGTTAAGAAGAGGCTGCTCACACTTTTGTCCACAGTGGTTTTTTTATGTAAGACTGGAGGTACCAGGGGTGCTAAGAAAAGAAAAAGCTGCTCACATTGCTTTCCACATATCTATCTGATCTAATACTGGATACACCAGGGGTTATGAAGTAAGAAGAGGTTGCTCACACTCCTGTCAACCAAGTCTTTCTAAGGCAATGTTCACATTGCGTTAAAGCAGCCCATTCAACACATGCGTTAAACGGGCTGCTGTTAACGCAAATGCCGAAATGTGATTGCACTAGCGCAGATAGAACTAGCAGATGCTCTATCTGCACTGGCGGTGATGGACCCGGAAATGCTGCAGCTCGCGTACCAGGGTCCGTCACTCCATGACGGAACATCGCTAGCGCACGCCCATTTTGGGCATGCGCTAGTGATGCGCCCGAAATAGGGCTTTATGGCAGCGTTAACGGACTGCGTTACACCGAGTTATGCCATGGTGTAACGCAGTCCATCTAACGGACTGCGTATAACATAATGTGAACTCAGCCTAAGTGTTGAGTGGCTGATGTGATACGGAGATAATGTGATTGCATGAAGAATATCAAGGTCTCTGCAGCAGAACCTGATGGTGCACATGATCACAACTAGAATTCTATTAACAATCTAGGACAGGTTTATGTAAGGGTAACATGATGCAACCATTTTACTGCTATAGCTCCTAGTTTATTGCCACAGATTGCCATCAATATTATTACTCTACTTTTTTGGACCAAGTTGTTATCTGCTATTTAGTAAGTTTACTAGTTTGGATTGTGATGCACTTTATAATAAACTGGCACCAAATAAACACAGGCTGTTCTCCCCATCCACTCAGCAAAAGCTCTTAAATCTCATCTCTCACTACTTGTTTTCAGTTTGTTGAAAACCATCAGAAATTCCTGCTTTTCAACTCTTTCTAACCTTAGTCTCTGACCCTATTAGGCATCCTTTCAAAATGTTTATTGACTTGCACCTTCTGCCCTTCATTCTTTACCTTAATGCAAAAATATATTACATGGCTCAAGTCATCTACAGATTTTTACCACAATGTACCTCTTCACAGCCTCTCTCTTAGTGGCCTGTATTCAGAAGATAAACAGGATAAGAGAACTGGTATTTGTTAAGTGAGATTTCTCAGTTTTTGCTCTTTGTTATCTAACTGTAGAACATTTTTCTGTTTTGGCAGCCAATGCAGTTGGCTCAGTTCTGTCTTTTTCTGCTTGCAGTGTGTTGCTCCTTGCACAGCTCATATGTGATAACTGGTGGTACGACTATCATATTGTGTTCTCTAAATCACTGCCATCTATGCAACCAAATAATATGTTTGATTCTCTAGAGTAAGGTATCACTCTGTTCACTACTACCTGATATATTAAACCAAGAGTTAAAGGGGTTGTTCAGGAACTGACATTTGATGAAAATCAAAATAAAATTGAGGCGGAGGCAATACCTAGCTCCCCCACCGATTAGCTGAAATTTTCACCGGCAGCGGCTGGATATAAGCAATGTATTAGGGTGGAACATAGATGCTGTTGAATGATAAATCAATGTTACAATGGTAAACAAAGAATAAATAGAGCCTCATACTATCAAGATCAATCTGACTCTCCAGTATGGTGCCTAGTGTGTGGTTTTAAAAGGAACCTGTCACCCCCAAAATCGAAGATGAGCTAAGCCCACCGACATCAGGGGCTTATCTACAGCATTCTGGAATGCTGTAGATAAGCCCCCGATGTAACCTGAAAGATGAGAAATAAAAGTTATATTATACTCACCCAGGGGAGGTCCAGCTGCGGGCCGGTTCGGGGCCTCCCATCTTCTTACGATGATGTCCTCTTCTTGTATTCACGCTGTGGCTCCGATGCAGGTGTACTTTGTCTGCCCTGTTAAGGGCAGAGCAAAGTACTGCAGTGCGCAGGTGCCAGGAAAGGTCAGTGAGGCCCAGCGCCTGCGCACTGCAGTACTTTGCTCTGCCCTCAACAGGGCAGACAAAGTATGCCTGTGCCGGAGCCGCAGCGTGAAGACTTGAAGAGGACATCATCCTATGAAGATGGGAGGCCCCCGACCGGACCGCGACACCCATTCGAACCGGACCGCCCCCCCCAGGTGAGTATAATCTAACCATAATCTAAGCATTCTGTAATGCTGTAGATAAGCCCCTGATGCTGGTGGGCTTAGCTCATCTTCGATTTTGGGGGTGACAGGTTCCCTTGGAGACCCTTTCATGATTCTGTGTCAGAATTTCTTTTCCTTGGTTGCTTACAAAGCAAAAGGTTATCTTACACAAGTTCTCACCACCCAATAGCAAAGGGGATGGGACCCTAAGCTTCTCAACGGGGCTAATAACAGACTTTATAGTATCTGCACCCTTGCCATGGAGAATAGGACTCTAAATCACTGGTCCTTAGATACTGAGGCACTAGATATTAGGATTGTCTCGGTGGGACTGTTATATTTCATATTGTGCTTTTCCACTCCTTTTTTCTTGTCATATATTTATTTACATATTCAATTTTTATTGTACTGTTTGGCTTCATTGCTTTATTCTATATCACATGAATTTGGCTGCTGCTCTTTGCTATGTATGTTACAGTATATTTTGCCTTCTATCTGTGCAGGCCTCTTTTGTGCTGTTTTTATTGCTTATCCTATCGTCTCTGTAGAAACGACATCATTTATCTAACAGTCAGGTTTGCCAAGATGAGAACGTAATAATAATAACTTTATTTGTCCAGTACTGTTCAATTGAGTGCCTTGCAATGATACTTAAGAGGCATTCATGCATGGTCTGTTGGCAGCAAATTTTGGCTCAGAGCTGTTTGTAACTATCTTTAAGCTGAGAATTGCAGAGAGGGAAGAGAATTTTGTATTAAAATTACATACTGACAGCAGCTTGAAGAAAAAAACAATATATAATAAAATGTAACAAAGAGCAACAAGTGGAAGACACACAAAGGGAAGTTCAACAGTACAGTCTGATACAATAAAGATGCACAAGACGGGTTAGGAGCTGCAGACATACTGTAATAGGAATTATTTAGAAGTCTAGAAAGAGAAAAATTCAGCAAAAAAGTGCAGTTCAGCAGCATCTTTAGATGCACAGTGGGTGGAATTTTCATGAAATCACATCAACTTTGCTTGGGCAGTTAAAGGGCCACTGTCACCCCTCTCCAGCCATTATAAACTAAAAGAGCCACCTTGTGCAGCAGTAATGCTGCATTCTAACAAGGTGGCTCTTTTAGTTTTAGGTTCAAGTATACCCCAAATAAAGCGTTTTTATACTTAGCCACAATTCCTGTCTCTAGCCAGGGAGGTGGGTCCTCACTCCCCAGCTCTAACCGCTCCTCTGCCGTCACTCCAATCTTCCTGCGCTTTCGGTGCCACCCCCTAAAACTAAAAGAGCCACCTTATTAGAATGCAGCATTACTGCTGCACAAGGTGGCTCTTTTAGTTTATAACGGCTGGAGAGGGGTGACAGTGGCCCTTTAAACACAGTAGAATTTCTATGCAAAAAAAAAAAAAAGCAGAAAAGAAACAGCATTTACGCTACATGTGAACATGGCCTAAATGGCAAAGTGGATGTGATTTCATAAAAATTTATGACTGACATGTGTCTAAAAACGCTGTTGAACTTTGCAATTTTGTGCATTTTTTCTCTTTAAGCTTCTATGTAAAGCCTGAAATAATTGCATATAAAAAAAGACATTGCATTTTTAAGCTCAGAAAAAAGCTTTTCTGTACTATAAAAAAAAACAAAGAAAGCTGCTTCAAATCTGCCCCAAAATGCATTAACAGTTGGAAAACACATTAAAGAAAATGAAGCGAAAATGCAATCATTAGAGAAGATTGTTGTGTTATGTGGTGCTGACAATTGCAGATAACGTGCAGAAAAAAGTAGTATTTACACTATATGTAAATATGAAAAGATCCCACTCCAAAGAGCACTTTATCGCATTCAAATAGTCCCTCACTACTTTCAAGACCACACTCGCCACAGCAAAACAAACTTACCTTCTCATCTCTCATATCCTCCCTGTCTCACAACCCTAAACAGTTTTTCAACACCTTCAACTCTCTCCTCCGTCCCCCAGCACTTCCTCCCTCCCCACTCATCTCAGCTGAAGACTTTGCCTCGTTTTTCAAGCAGAAGATTGAGAACATCAGAGACAGTTTTAGTCGACAACCCCCAGAGCCCTTCCTCCCAACTACCCAACCCTCCACCTCCAAAACCAACTTCTCCACCATTACAGAAGATTGACTCTCCACTCTACTCTCAAGATTGCATCTCAGCACCTCCGCACTTGACCCGATCCCTTCCCACTTCATCCCAAACCTCGCCAAAGTCTTCATCCAAACTCTAACCCATCTCTTCAACCTGTCACTAACAACATGTGTTTTCCCATCAAGCTTTAAACATGCCTCAATCACACCTATCCTCAAAAAGCCCTCTCTTGACCCATCCTCTGTATCTAGCTATCGCCCTATATCACTTCTCCCCTATGCCTCAAATCTACTGGAACAACACGTCCATCTTGAACTGTCCTCCCATCTATCTTCCTGCTCCCTCCTCAACCGCTTACAATCAGGCTTTTGGTCACACCACTCCACTGAAACTGCCCTATCTAAGGTCAGCAATGATGACCTATTAACCGCCAAGAGCAAGCAACACTACTCTATCCTCCTCCTGGACCTGTCCTCTGCCTTTGACACAGTGGACCATTCCCTATTACTACAGACTCTCTCATCCCTTGGCATCACAGACTTGGCTCTGTCCTGAATCTCGTCATACCTAACTGACCAAACATTCAGTGTCCCCCATTCACACACCACCTCCTCACCTCGCCCCCTATCTGTCGGAGTCCTGCAAGGTTCAGTTCTAGGGCCCCTGCTCTTCTCCATTTACACTTTTGGCCTGGGACAGCTCATAGAATCTCACGGTTTTCAGTATCATCTCTATGCTGATGACACACAGATCTACATCTCTGGACCAGATATCACCACCCTACTAACAAGAATCCCTCATTGTCTATCCGCTATTTCATCCTTCTTCTCCACTAGATTTCTAAAGCTTAACATGGATAAAACAGAATTCATTGTCTTTCCCCCATCTCACGCGACCCCCCAACGAACCTATCCATTACAGTAAACGACTGCCCACTCTCCCCAGTCCCATGAGCTTGCTGTCTTGGGGTAATCCTTGACACTGATCTCTCCTTCAAACTGCATATGCAAGCCCTTTCCACTTCCTGCCACCTTCAGCTCAAAAATATTTCACAGATCCGTACAATCCTAAACCAAGAATCTGCAAAAATCCTAGTCCATGCCCTCATCATCTTCCGCCTCGACTACTGTAACCTCCTGCTCTGTGGCCTCCCCTCTAACACTCTTGCACCCCTCCAATCTATTCTAAACTCAGCTGCCCGACTTATGCACCTGTACCCCTGCTATTCCCGGGCCTCTCCCCTCTGTCAATCCCTTCACTGGCTCCCCATTACCCAGAGACTCCAGTACAAAAGCCTAGCCATGATATACAAAGCCATCCACAACCTGTCTCCTCCATACATCTGTGACCTCGTCTCCCGGTACTTTCCTGCACGCAACCTCCGATCCTCACAAGATCTTCTTCTCTAATCCCCTCTTATCTCCTCTTCCCACAATCGCAAACAAGATTTCTCTCGCGCATCACCCCTACTCTGGAACTCTCTACCACAACATATCAGACTCTCACCTACCATCGAAACCTTCAAAAAGAACTTGAAGACCTACCTCTTCCGGCAAGCCTACAACCTGCAGTAACCACCGATCGACCAAACCACTGCACGACCAGCTCTATCCTCACCTACTGTATCCTCACCCATCCCTTGTAGATTGTGAGCCCTCGCGGGCAGAGTACTCTCTCCTCCTGTACCAGTTGTGACTTGTATTGTTCAAGATTATTGCACCTGTTTTTATTATGTATACCCCTCTTCACATGTAAAGCGCCATGGAATAAATGGTGCTATAATAATAAATAATAATATGGCATCAGCATTACATTTTTGTAACATTTAATGGAGAAAAAAATCAAACACGCTATTTTTTTTATGTCATTTATCCATCACGAATATAAGAGAAAAATTCAAATCCATATAAGACCTCTTCAAATGGGAGATTGAGCTTTTCTAACTCCTTTTGAAGCAGAAACCACTATGAAGCTAACCCCTTCCTTTAAAAACAGGTAACGAAGGAAAATCATAATGGAAAGCAAATGTGAGGCCAATCTTAGCTTGAATGCACAAGTGTGGTGAAGGGTAGATTTATGACTGATAGAGAAGAGCCCCAGCTAAAAAGAAAATGTCAAATCCTTTGTCTACCATATTGAAATTATGAAGCAAGGCTTTATGAACCATATTGATATAATAGATAAGAAAGTCATATTTTCGGAAACATGATGAAATGACAAACACAAAGCATGAATTCAAGTCGCTGGACGATGGCCGTGGTCTGACAAATGGATATACGGCCAGATAGATGACAATATATATGCCATTTCTCCTATCTATGAACAGATAAAATTGTGACAGGAAATATAATGGTAATATCTTCCTCTGGGGATTTCCATGGGCGAAGATATTGGAAAAGTTGTGAATCTAATAATTTTCTAAGACAAAGACACATCCTATAGTTCTCTGAATCTGAAGTTCAGCACTGTTGTGAGTCACTAGAGGGTAGGTATGTGGGGATAACTTGTGTCAATAAAACACCAATGCCAATTATGATCTTTGCTCAATGTCAGGAAAATACATTGCCGTCGAGGATTGATCCACGTTTCACTGGAGTTCTTCCCTCCATAAATATGAGCCACTTCTGTGACGCAGCTTTAGTAATTTTATTTATTTATTCTATTTTATGTAATTGTGTATATCATATTGTTTGTTCCCATTTTGTATAATTTTGTATATTTTTTTTATAGACACTGCCTATCTTTCTGGATTAAATATATAAATGTAATATCTGTGTTCCTCTTGATCTGTAAACCGCACCTCTGAAGTCATATGCTACCTGTAACAAGTGTTCAGTCGGCCTGTATAAATGATTGGTGGTTGCAGTTAGTAGTTTTTTTTGTTATTGCAGAGCTGGCAGTGATCGTAGGGGGGTATATATATATTCCATGAGTTGGAATCAGAGGTGTAAATACCATATTTTCACTGGGAGTTCTCCAATAAGCGGTCTAGCAGTGAAGGCAGCCATCGCCTTGTCCATGACTCGTCAGTCTTGCATATTGTCTTCATGGAGGCAGCAAAGTTGTGTTCACGTGACAAAGTGGTAACAGAGGTGGGGGTAGCATGACTACGCGGCTGTGTATTTGTAAGAGGGTGGTGCTGTTATGGACAATAAGAAACACGCTGTCACTTTAAGAGGCTGCATCCCCTTGTCTGGTGTGATGGTATGTTCTGCTTTTCTCCCCTGCTCTGATGTTTGCTATGAACTGGTCGGTGCTGTGTGGAGGGGTGGAGCTGAAGCAGCGTCTGGAGGGAAAGTTTCAGAGAGAACTGAGAGTACTTTGTCCTGCTCTGGCTGCAAAGAAGATTACACAGCTTGAGACGAACTGCGTTTGTTAAATAGACTTTCCCGGTTACAGCAAAGGGTGGCTGTTCTGTGCTAGTTTGTGCAGCCACGAAGATACTGAGAAAGGGACTTACAGTATCCAGGAGCAAGGAGAAGACCATGCTTTGCAGAGCTGACAGGAATCCGTGCGCACCACCGTTTTGGACTTCGGGGGCCCCCTGGGACTGTACCTGTGACCCCCAACATCACCGTGAGTTTGTTCTTGTTTGGTGCACCTGTTAGGGCCTAGTGCAGGCTTCAGTAGTTAGAGCACGGTAGCCGTGTGGCCTGCGTAGTAAAGGCCAGGGAGGTTATATGCAGAGTAGCATCGATATATGTTTTATTGTGTAAAGTTGCTTGTGAGACAGATTCTGAGTTTGTAATAGTTTTAGCACTGTGCTATTTTACAGACAAGATAACTCATGTGCATTATCTTTTGCTATTGTAAACCCCTGTTTGCATCTTCCTTGTCCCTTCCATTCCCTGTCTCCCAATAAATCTATCCTTTGTTGTTTGCACCTCATCTTGTGTACAGTAGTCTTCCTGCACCGTGGTGGTCCCCCGGCCATCGCTTCAAGTGGCGCTGCGAGCAGGGTACTGTCACCAAGATGGAGGCAGCAGACAGCAATGGCGGGAATGCTAACATTAATGGGGATGCTGTGGGCATTGGTGGAACCCCTGCAAGGACACCCCCTATGGGCACCATATTTAGTGTGCTCCCAAAGTTTGACGGCAAGAATATGCCACTGTCCGACTGGGTTTCCCGGCTGCAATGCACCCTGAAGATTTATAACATCAGCCCAGACCTTGAAGCGGACATTGCTTTAACTGCCCTAGAGGGGGAAGCCTGCAGAAACGTCTGCCTACAACCAGAACTCACCCGCAGTACCCTGAAGTGAAGTTCCTGAAAGAGATCTACGGCGAGACTGCTAGCGCGGGACATCTTTGCGCCAAATTTTTCTCTAGGCTGCAGCGGGAAGAAGGAATTTCTCAGTATGCAACAGCACTGCAAGAAGTGTTGGAAGAGGTGCAGAGAAAGGAGGCAAATGGATTTGGCGGCATGGGCTCTAAAGACCGGATACTCCGGGAGCAATTCATTCTGGGACTACACAGCACATCCTTGAGGCGAGCACTGTCAGAACAGGTCCGGGCAGATCCAGCCCTTACGTTTCGTCAAGTTCTGGCGGAAACAGTGGCCCGAAGTAAAGAAGAAAGCTATGCGTCTGGAGTGATGCGTGTCCAGGGCGCCAATTCCAGAGGGGACCCAAACCATCAAGAGGTGCTGGTCCAGGTAGTGCAAGACTTGCAGCGGTCCCTTGTTAACGTGCAAGAGAAACTGACCCAGATGGAGGGAAGAGTGGGGGAACTACAAGAGACTGACCCACCATACTCATGCAAACATTCTTCAGCCCGATCGACAAGGGATCAGTGGGAACAAGCCCCCTCCCATCAGGCATCAGCGGCATGAGGACAGGCTCAAAGTACCCCTCAGCGAGGAGGAGGCATTCAATGCTGGGAGAGTGGAGGACGGGGGTACCTTGCCAGAGACTGTCGGAACTATACTCAAGGCCAGTGGAAGCCGCCGTTAAACTACCAACCCCCGCAGTAGTGCGGCACTCTGCGGGGGAGGCGAGAAGAGAGGCCGCTCCATATCATAACGAACACTTGATCGCTGGGAGCCCCATCCTACGTGCTGAATTTGAAGGAGTTCTGGTGGATTGCCTGGTAGATACCAAGTCACAAGTGACAACGATGTCAGAAGCGTACTTCAAGCAGCATTTCCAGAACCTGGCCAAGCCAGAAAAAGAGACATTGATTTGCTTTTTTGCTGCCAACCAACAACCGATTCCGGTCAAAGGGGTCGTGTGGATGAATATTCAAATCTGTGGGCAAGAAGTTGGAAGAAAAGGGATCCTGCTAGTCCCTGAGCCTGTCAAGAAAGATGTGCCTGTAGTACTGGGAATGAATATCCTACGTGAACTCGATCAGATTATGTTTACCAAACGGGGACCTGGATATTGGAAGAAGGCTACTACACATAAGCCTACTCAAGAAGCCCTTCAACGACTGATCCGCGTCTGTGGGATGCAGAAGAGTGTGCCATATTATCAGACGGTAGGGGTCATCCAGGCTCCTGGTAAAGAACCTGTAATCCTACCTCCCGAGCGAGAAACTATAGTATACCTTCCAGTGGGGACTCACCGCAACCTTGATGGGTTGGAAGTGGTTGTTCAGCCTGTGGTAGGCGGAGGAGTGGATCAAGAAGTCATAATAGCTCGTACGATAGCTGTGGTCCAGCGAGGACATGTCCCCATAAGAGCTTTGAATGTGAGCCCCAGGGAGGTCACCTTGCCACAAGGGACAGATCTGGCCCTGGTGTACCTACATAAGGGTGAAGTGGTGAGTCAGAAGGAGATGTCTTTATCACCGAAAGAAGGCGTGGGGTGGACCCTAGCAGTTGCTGCGGGAGATGAAGAGACACCATCCCCGGAGTGGAGTGGACGTGTCATCCTTGAGCAAATGGAAGTGGATGTGAAGGCTATGGGCCCTGAGTGTGTGCAAGCAATAGAAACTATGCTGTGGGAAAATCAGGCCGCATTCGCCCGTCACGCCGAAGATTTCGACTGTACTGAAGCCATCACACATTAGATCCCGACTGGGGAAGCTCGTCCAATTCGAGAACGATACTGGCAGATCCCGCCCAAGATGTACCAAGAGGTGAAAACATTACTGAGGTAGATGCTGGATTCAGGAGTGGTGCAGAGTAGTCAGAGCCCTTGGGCAGCCCCGGTGGTGCTCGTCAAGAAAAAGGATGGGACCATCCGGTTCTGTGTAGATTACAGGAAACTCAATGCCTGCACTGTTCGATACTAGTATCCGTTGCCCCGCATCGAGGAATCCTTGACAGCGTTGGGGAAAGCCAAGTACTTCTCCACCCTGGACCTAGCAAGCGGATACTGGCAAGTAGCCGTGGCAGAGAAAGACAGAGAGAAAACCACCTTCATCCTCCCTATGGGACTGTTCGAGTTTAACCGGATGCCATTCGGGCTCTCCAATGCTCCAGGCACCTTTCAACGGCTGATGGAAAAGTGTTTGGGAGATTTAAATTTCGAGGCTACCCTGATCTATCTGGATGACATCATTGTGTTTTCATCCTCATTCGAAGACAACCTTGCCCGGCTTGGACAGGTACTCGGAAGACTGCGGGCTCATAACCTGAAGTTGAAGCCAAAAAAATGCCACCTCTTCAAGAGGGAGATCGAGTACCTAGGCCACATAGTGTCACAAGATGGAGTTCTACCCTCGCCAGAAAAAGTGGCTGCTATCCAGAAGTGGCCAGTCCCTCAAACAGTGAGAGAACTCCAGGCCTTCCTGGGACTCGCGGGGTACTACCGCCGGTTTGTTAAAGACTTCGCGAAGGTGGCCGGTCCTCTCAATGAGTTGCTGAGGGGGACCGCTGGAGTGCCAAAGACCCAGCGCATCCCCTGGGCACAGGGACATCACGAGGCCTTCCAGGCTATCAAGAATGCTCTTACTTCGGCCCCGATTTTGGCCTACGCAGACTTCGATCAACCGTTCCTGTTGTACACTGATGGTAGCCTTCATGGACTCGGTGCAGTACTTTCTCAGATACAGGATGGACATGAGAGAGTTATCAAGTATGCTAGCAGGTCCCTGCGAGACAGCGAAAGAATCCCTCACAATTACAACTCCTTCCGGTTAGAGCTCCTGGTCCTGGTGTGGGCCATGACAGAAAAGTTTGCAGGCTTCCTGACAGGTACCAAAATTCAAGTTCGAACAGACAATAATCCCCTGGCCCACCTTGAGAATGCTAAACTGGGGGCCTTAGAACAACGGTGGATGGCTCGCCTGGCCAAGTTCGACTTTACAATCCGTTATCGCTCTGCTACCGAAAACGCAAATGCGGATGGGCTGTCAAGAGTGCCTGTGGAGACTCCAGTGGGGGATCTTGATGAGCAACTCGAAGAGGAGGAAACCCCAGACTTCAATAAGTTCAAGCCCCCAATGGTTGTGGCCCAGTCAAGAAGGGAGGCCTGCGCATTACCCCGGTCCATGGGGAGAACCAATGAGGAATGGGGACACGTTCAGGATGAAGACGAAGGGCTGAGACAGATGAAATGGTGGGTAACGCAAAAGCAGAAGCCTGGCAAACAAGAGAGAGATAATCTGGACTCTGAAATGAGGAGTGTGTTGCACCAGTGGGATAGACTGGAAGTGCGAGAGTCAGTACTTTATTGTAAGAGGCAACAGCCAAAAAATATGGAAGTAAGGTGGCAAGTGGTCATCCCAGGAAGAATGGCTCAAGAAATAGCTAAAGAAGCCAACGAATTCGGAGCGCACTTCAGCCCCACAAAGACCTACCAATGGTTGCAGCGGTATGTGTATTGCCCCCGGTTGGAGCTTGTGGTGGAAGAGGTTTGCCGGCAGTGTCGAGTACGTGACCTCATTAAGAGTACTGAACAGAGGGCACCCTGTTATGACCTGGTGGTTAGGAGCACCCGGAATGACCTGATAGTTAAACCTCATACAGGATGAGCTCACACACACTAGAAATAGCCGTGGAGCGCTCCTGACCAGACCTAGGCGCCTCGTCACAGCCTGAGAACTATCTAGCCCTAGAGATAGAAAATAAAGCCTACCTTGCCTCAGAGAAATTTCCCAAAGGTAAAGGAAGCCCCCCACATATATTGACTGTGAGTAAAGATGAAAGTCACAAACGCAGAAATGAAAAAGGTTTCAGCAAAGGGAGGCCAGACTTACTAAATAGACAGAGGATAGGAAAGGTAACTTTGCGATCAGCACAAAAACCTACAAAAGACCACGCAGAGTGTGCAAAAAAGACCTCCGCACCGACTCACGGTGAGGAGAGGCCACTCTGCATCCCAGAGCTTCCAGCTAGCAAGACAAAATCATGATAACCAGCTGGACAAGAAAACAGTGAACAAATAATGACTATCAGGAACTTAGCTTCTGCAGGAGAAGGCAGGTCACCAGAGAGATCCAGGAGCGAACTGAACCAATGCAAAAACATTGACAGCTGGCATGGAGTAACGATCTGAGAGGAGTTAAATAGAGCAGCCAACCAAAGGATAAACCAGTCACCTGTGTAAGGAACCTCAGAAGCAGCAGCTTCACTCATAGCCACCAGAGGGAGCCCATAGACAGAACTCGCCGAAGTACCATTCACGACCACAGGAGGGAGTTCGACAACAGAATTCACAACAGCACCCATCCAGACCATACAAACTAAGGAACCGTTGGAAGTCTTGATGATCGACTATCTCCTCGTGGGACACTCGGCCCGGGGGCTACAATATTGTTTGGTGATGACCGATCATTTCTCTAAGTTCGCAGTAGTCACTCCGACTAGAGACCAGACTGCGGAATCGGCAGCGCGAGCTATCTGTCAAGACTTCATCCGGGTGTATAGGTGCCCAAAGCGCATCCATTCCGACCAAGGCGCATGTTTCCAAGGCAAGGTGATGGAAGAATTGTATCGCATGTATGGCATCGAGCGGTCCCGGACCACCCCTTACCATCCTCAAGGCAATGGAGCTTGCAAACGCTTCAACAGAACCTTGCTTCAGATGCTGAGAACATTGGAGGAGGATAAGAAGGTGTGTTGGCCAGACTATCTGCCAGAATTGGTCTGGACCTACAACAATCGGGTCCACTCCACCACGGGTTATACCCCCTATCTACTGTTGTTTGGAAGAGCTGGGCGAGAGATCATTGAGCTAAATTTGGAAAAAACAGAGGAGCTGATGGAGCGAACTGTCACCTCATGGGTGAAAGAGCATCAGCAACGTTTGCAAACGATACGGCGGTTGGCGGGTCAGCAACTGCAAGAAAAAGAACATACGGCTCGCAAACCGACTCAAGAGTTACCGCTCTAACCTGGAGACCGGGTATTGGTCAGAGAGAAACGCCCTAAGGGAAAACTAAGTGAGAGATGGGAAGTACAGCCGTACAAGGTTATCGAGCGAGTGTATGCTAACGGCCCTGTCTACAAGGTACATATTGAAGATGGGGCATGCGCCCCTAGAGTACTTCTCAGAAATATGCTGCGGCCTTACCGGTCTGAGGTCTGTTCTATGCCGTTGTTGCCTGAAGGCGCCACTTCACTTCCTGAATCTGTCACGCCTGATGACTAAATCGATGATGAGTGGTGGACCGTCCCTGACACAGTAGGGGGTCCTCAGCCGCCCAGAGACGGTAATCCCATGGATGTACCAGTACCGCCATGCGAGGATGAGACCAGACAAGAGCGCAAAATGTCCCCTGCAACAAGTGTTCCTCTGGAAGATAGTCAAGCCTTGCCTGACAGCCAAGAGCTTCGGAGATCCCAGAGGTCTAATGCAGGGGTTCCACCAGTCCAATATGTAGAACAGTGTGCTCTGTCTGTTTTTACACCTTTGTTGCCTCCTCCATTACACTTTTACCCTGATGCTGTGATGGCCGAGGACGACCATCATTAAGAAGGGAGGCATGTAAGAGGGTGGTGCTGTTATGGACAATAAGAAACACGCTGTCGCTTTAAGAGGCTGCATCCCCTTGTCTGGTGTGATGGTATGTTCTGCTTTTCTCCCCTGCTCTGATGTTTGTTATGAGCTGGTCGGTGCTGTGTGGAGGGGTGGAGCTGAAGCAGCGTGTGGAGGGAAAGTTTCAGAGAGAACTGAGAGTACTTTGTCCTGTTCTGGCTGCAAAGAAGATTACACAGCTTGAGACGAACTGCGTTTGTTAAATAGACTTTCCCGGTTACAGCAAAGTGTGGCTGTTCTGTGCTAGTTTGTGAAGCCACGAAGATACTGAGAAAGGGACTTACAGTATCCAGGAGCAAGGAGAAGACCATGCTTTGCAGAGCTGACAGGAATCCGTGCGCACCACCGTTTTGGACTTCGGGGGCCCCCTGGGACTGTACCTGTGACCCCAACATCACCGTGAGTTTGTTCCTGTTTGGTGCACCTGTTAGGGCCTAGTGCAGGCTTCAGTAGTTAGATCCCGGTAGCCGTGTGGCCTGCGTAGTAAAGGCCAGGGAGGTTATATGCAGAGTAGCATCGATATATGTTTTATTGTGTAAAGTTGCTTGTGAGACAGATTCTAAGTTTGTAATAGTTGTAGCACTGTGCTATTTTACAGACAAGATAACTCATGTGCATTATCTTTTGCTATTGTAAACCCCTGTTTGCATTTTCCTTGTCCCTTCCATTCCCTGTCTCCCAATAAATCTATCCTTTGTTGTTTGCACCTCATCTTGTGTACAGTAGTCTTCCTGCACCGTGGTGGTCCCCCGGCCATCGCTTCATATTCTTGACACTGTAAATAATCTAATCCCTGTGTTGTACAAGTTATTACGATTATAGGGACCTTAAATATGTCCTTGTTACTTGATAATTTGTGATATTAATTTTATTTTTTTAAGTGCAATAAAAATGACATAATTTTAATTATTTTTCATAAGGTTTAAGTAATTTTATAAGAAGAAAAAATTCAGATTTTTACTTTCCCTGTAAAATACAGGGAAACAGAAATGCATTCGTATATAGCGATGTATCTCTATAATATCATAATGCTCTTCCTTTCTGAATAGGCTTTTTGCTTATAGTCTACCTTTAATTTAGAATCATACAGTGCACATTCAAGTAGAAAAGACATTACACAGAGTGATTGGAAGCCAGGACACTTCCTTGACACCCCTGGGACAGCCCCCAAATTCGGACAGTCCACATGGATTTGGGACAGTTGGGATCTGGATCCAGCAGGACATTCCCAATTTGGGGGAGCTGTCCTGCTAGGTTAGGGCTATGTTCCGATTTTCACTCAGTTTGTCTGATGTCTTATCTCCTGCCATCCAGGACAGGGGCCAGTATCTCTGTGCATACTTACTGTATATTCACTATATTAACTCATTCTTCTCTTTAAATGTGGTCTTGCCGAGATTTGAACTCTCCACCTGTATCATTAGAGACAGCAGTAATAGCTATGAGTAACAGACTACACTGTCAAGTATTGGAAAATTATCTGTACTTTAATGTACTTATCTATAGGTGCTTCTCACAAAATTAGAATATCATCAAAAAGTTAATTTATTTCAGTTCTTCAATACAAAAAGTGAAACTCATATATTATATAGAGTCATTACAAACAGAGTGATCTATTTCAAGTGTTTATTTCTGTCAATGCTGATGATTATGGCTTACAGCCAATGAAAACTAAAAAGTCATTATCTCAGTAAATTAGAATACTTTATAACACCAGCTTGAAAAATTATTCTAAAATCCAAAATGTTGGCCTACTGAAATCTATATTCAGTAAATGCACTCAATACTTGGTCAGGGCTCCTTTTGCATCAATTACTACATCAATGTAGCATGGCATGGAGGTGATCAGCTTGTGGCACTGCTGAGGTGTTATGGAAGCCCAGGTTCCATAAAAAAAGGAGACAAAAAAAGCGCAAATAGGGTCTTATCCCCAGGATTGTTTCCAATCAATTATGAGAGAATTGCTCACCTGGTGGTACAAAGTAAAAGCGTATAGTTGTCAGCTGCTGCAGATCCACAGGTCGGCGCTGCGACCTCTCAGAACCATTATAATAGATGAATGTGGATAAAATCCACGCTTGCCACAATAGTACCATGTGTCATGTCTTTCTGTGGATACAAGTAGAGGAGCTGCGGAGACACCATCATGTGTTTCTCAACGCAGGCAGTGAATAGCCAGGCCTTTCCCCGGGAAGGAACAACCAAGGGAAGGGCAGCATCCAATAAAGGAAAACATCCAATAAAGGAAAACCACCTATGCCAAGCATGGTATCCATCCACAGACAGCTGTTTCGGGGTTTTTGCCCCTCATCAGTGTGGAGTAGGAAACTGGCTATCAGGAGCAGTGCCTAGTAGAAAGTCTATAAAGGCACGGATGATTGACCTCGTGGAGACCAAAACATCCAACACCGCGGAGACACCATCACGTGTTTCTCAACGCAGTGATCCAGAACACTGCCCCCAAATATGCAAATGCAAGTAGAGGAGCTGCGGAGACACCATCATGTGTTTCTTAACGCAGGCAGTGAATAGCCAGGCCTTTCCCTGGGAAGGAACAACCAAGGGAAGGGCAGCATCCAATAAAGGAAAACATCCAATAAAGGAAAACCACCTATGCCAAGCATGGTATCCATCCACAGACAGCTGTTTCGGGGTTTTTGCCCCTCATCAGTGTGGAGTAGGAAACTGGCTATCAGGAGCAGTGCCTAGTAGAAAGTCTATAAAGGCACGGATGATTGACCTCGTGGAGACCAAAACATCCAACACCGCGGAGACACCATCACGTGTTTCTCAACGCAGTGATCCAGAACACTGCCCCCAAATATGCAAATGCAAGTAGAGGAGCTGCGGAGACACCATCATGTGTTTCTCAACGCAGGCAGTGAATAGCCAGGCCTTTCCCCGGGAAGGAACAACCAAGGGAAGGGCAGCATCCAATAAAGGAAAACATCCAATAAAGGAAAACCACCTATGCCAAGCATGGTATCCATCCACAGACAGCTGTTTCGGGGTTTTTGCCCCTCATCAGTGTGGAGTAGGAAACTGGCTATCAGGAGCAGTGCCTAGTAGAAAGTCTATAAAGGCACGGATGATTGACCTCGTGGAGACCAAAACATCCAACACCGCGGAGACACCATCACGTGTTTCTCAACGCAGTGATCCAGAACACTGCCCCCAAATATGCAAATGCAAGTAGAGGAGCTGCGGAGACACCATCATGTGTTTCTCAACGCAGGCAGTGAATAGCCAGGCCTTTCCCTGGGAAGGAACAACCAAGGGAAGGGCAGCATCCAATAAAGGAAAACATCCAATAAAGGAAAACCACCTATGCCAAGCATGGTATCCATCCACAGACAGCTGTTTCTGGGTTTTTGCCCCTCATCAGTGTGGAGTAGGAAACTGGCTATCAGGAGCAGTGCCTAGTAGAAAGTCTATAAAGGCACGGATGATTGACCTCGTGGAGACCAAAACATCCAACACCGCGGAGACACCATCACGTGTTTCTCAACGCAGTGATCCAGAACACTGCCCCCAAATATGCAAATGCAAGTAGAGGAGCTGCGGAGACACCATCATGTGTTTCTCAACACAGGCAGTGAATAGCCAGGCCTTTCCCCGGGAAGGAGCAACCAAGGGAAGGGCAGCATCCAATAAAGGAAAACATCCAATAAAGGAAAACCACCTATGCCAAGCATGGTATCCATCCACAGACAGCTGTTTCGGGGTTTTTGCCCCTCATCAGTGTGGAGTAGGAAACTGGCTATCAGGAGCAGTGCCTAGTAGAAAGATTGGTAATTCTGCCTCATTGCCAGTGCTGTGTGTGGCATCTGTCTCTAATTTTGTGCCACAGAACATATACTGTATAAGAGTGGGCCACATTTCTTCAATATTCTCCCAGAAAAAATAAAAAGGGGGAGATTTTTATTGGTAGTGTCTGCATCAGCATCAGTCCTGTTAGTGGCATATCTGTCTGCCACTAAAGCTGTGTACTGTTATACATTGGGCCTGATTTTCCCTGCAGTCTCACCCACCCATAAAGGGATATATAAATCCAACAGAAGTTTGAGTTCACCTTGTAACTGGTTTTACAGTAACAAATAGTTTGGTTACGTTTTTCAAACAATGAGGAAGTCTGGTGGAAGAGGTCGTGGCCGTGGGCGGTCATTGCCAGCTGGTAATGATGGTAGTGGTGGTGGAGCATCAGGTGGTCGTGGGAAAAGCAATATAGCACCTAAGTCTCGAGTTGTTGAGCCTGGTTCGTCGTCTGGCTACACAAGGCCTCAAACGCTCCCTTTTCTGGGAGTAGGAAAACCGCTTTTAAAGCCGGAGCAGCAAGAGCAAGTTTTGGCTTTCCTTGCTGACTAAGCCTCTAGCTCTTTCGCCTCCTCTTCTGAAACTGCTAAATGTAAAAGCAGCGCGTCGTTAGTGGATGTTAACGGTCAGGGACAAGTCGCTTCCTTGTCTTCTTCACCAAGAACAACAGAGAAGGATGCGTCAGGCGACACAACGGGTTACTCCATGGAGCTCTTTACACATACCGTTCCTGGGTTAGAAAGTGAAACAGTTAACAGGCCATGCCCATTACAAGTTGAATCGGACATGGAGTGCACAGATGCACAGCCACAGCCAGATTACTATGCTGTTCCTTTGACTCAGAGCAGAACATTGCCCTCGCAGTGTACTGATCCAGAATCAGACCCTGATGAGATTATGGTGCCCCGTCACGAACGCTATACCACAGGCTTACACGGTGACACAGACGAAGTTGCACATGAGATAGAAGAGGAGGTCATAGATGACCCAGTTGTTGACCCCGATTGGCAGCCGTTGGGGGAACAGGGTGCAGGCGGCAGTAGCTCTGAAGCAGAGGAGGAGGAGCCGCAGCAGGCATCAACATCACAACAGGTTCCATCAGCCGGGCCCGTATCTGGCCAAAAACGCGTGGCAAAACCAAAACCAGTTGTAGGACAGCGTGGCCATCCGGTTAAAGAAGCTCAGTCTGCAATGCCTGAAAAGGTATCCGATAGTAGAAAGAGTGCAGTCTGGCATTTTTTTAAACAACATCCAAATGATCAGTGCAAAGTCATCTGTCAAAAATGTTCAACTACCTTAAGCAGAGGTCAGAATCTTAAAAGTCTAAATACAAGTTGCATGCGTAGACATTTAACCACCATGCATTTGCAAGCCTGGACTAACTACAAAACGTCCCTTAAGGTTGTAGCACCCTCGGCCAATGAAGCTAGTCAGCAACGCTACATCCCTTCTCTCACTGTAAGCCCATCATTTCCCGCACCACCTGCAGTAAATGTGCAGGTTTTGTCGCCAGGCCAAAGCAGTCAGGGAATCACCAGGTTCGTAGTAGGAAACACTGCATGTAGGGCACCAGCAAGAATACCATCTCCAACCCTCTCTCAGTCTGCCATGTCCACCGGCACACCCGCTAGTTCCACGATCTGCAGCTCTCCAGTCCAGCTCACCCTACATGAGACTCTTGTTAGGAAAAGGAAGTACTCATCTTCACATCCGCGTACACAGGGTTTGAATGCCCACATTGCTAGACTAATCTCTTTAGAGATGATGCCCTACCGGTTAGTTGAAAGCGAAGCTTTCAAAGCCCTGATGGACTACGCTGTACCACGCTATGAGCTACCCAGTCGACCCTTCTTTTCGAGAAAAGCCATCCCAGCCCTCCACCAGCATGTAAAACACCGCATCGTCCATGCACTCAGGCCATCTGTGAGTACAAAGGTGCACCTGACAACAGATGCATGGACCAGTAGGTATGGCCAGGGACGTTACGTGTCCATCACGGCACACTGGGTTAATGTGGTGGATGCAGGGTCCACAGGGGACAGCAATATTGGGACAGTTCTGCCTAGCCCACGGTCTAGGAAACAGTTGGCTGTAGGTGTTCGCCCCCCCTCCTCCTCGTCCTCCTGCAGAAGCGAGAGCTTGTCCACAGACCGCAGTCGCACAACCACTCCATCCGCAGCTGCCACTGTTGCACATGAGGTATCCCATTATGGGACAGCTAGTGGCAAGCGTCAGCAGGCTGTATTGGCAATGAAGTGTTTGGGCGACAACAGACACACCGCGGAAGTTCTGTCCGAGTTCTTGCAGCAAGAAACTCAGTCATGGCTGGGCACTGTACATCTTGAGGCAGGCAAGGTAGTGAGTGATAACGGAAGGAATTTTATGGCTGCCATAGCCCTTTCACAACTGAAACACATTTCTTGCCTGGCTCACACCTTAAACCTGTTGGTGCAGTGCTTCTTGAAAAGTTGTCCGGGGTTACCCGACCTGCTCCTCAAAGTGCGCAGACTTTGCTCGCATATCCGCCGCTCGCCCGTACACTCCAGCCGTATGCAGAACCATCAGCGGTCTTTGAACCTTCCCCAGCATCGCCTAATCATCGACGTTGCAACAAGGTGAAACTCCACACTGCACATGCTTCAGAGACTGTGCGAACAGAGGCGTGCTGTTATGTATTTGTGGGAGGATACACATACACCGGCAGGCAGTTGGATGGCAGACATGGAGTTGTCAGGTGTGCAGTGGTCGAAGGTACAAGACCTGTGTCAAGTCCTTCAGTGTTTTGAGGAATGCACACGGCTGGTTAGTGCAGACAACGCCATAATAAGCATGAGCATCCCCCTAATGCGTCTGCTGATGCAAAGTTTGACGCACATAAAGGAGCAGGCGTCTGCAGCCGAGGAAGAGGAAAGCCTTGATGACAGTCAGCCATTGTCTGGCCAGGGCAGTCTACAGGACGAGATAGCGGGCGAAGAGGAGGAGGACGAGGAGGATGCCTTACGTATCCTCAAAAAGGACCCACGCATTATTAAAATGATGACCGATGACGATTACTGGTTGGCCTGCCTCCTTGATCCTCACTATAAAGGCAAATTGCAAAATATGCCACATGAGAACCTCGAACAAATATTAGCAACCAAAGAAGCAAGTCTTGTAGACCGTTTGATTCAGACATTCCCAGCACACAGCGCCGGTGATGGCTCTCACACGAGGTAAAGGGGGCAACAGGGCAGAGGTGTTAGAGGTGCACAAATCAGAAGTGGCGTTGGACAGAGGGGTTTTCTGACCAGGTTGTGGAGTGATTTCGCAATGACCGCAGACAGGACAGGTACTGCAGCATCAATTCAAAGTGACAGGATACAACATTTGTCCAGTATTGTTACTAACTATTTTTCATCCCTTATCGATGTTCTCCCTCAACCGTCATTCCCATTTGATTACTGGGCATCCAAAATAGACACCTGGCCTGAATTGGCAGAATATGCATTGCAGGAGCTTGCTTGCCCAGCAGCTAGTGTGCTATCAGAAAGAGTATTCAGTGCTGCTGGTTCAATATTGACCAAAAAAAGGACTCGTCTGGCTAACCAAAATGTTGATGATCTAACCTTCATTAAAATGAACCACTCATGGATTTCGAATTATTTTGCCCCACCTTTCCCGGCTGACACCTAGCTTTCCTATAAAAAGGTCTTGCTTGACTGGTCTTACTGACTGTTCCAATCTCTTAATTTGCAGCAGCTGTTTGTCCAGCATACGACATGTTTACACCTCCCTAAATGGGAGTCTAAATGGGCCGTGGTCTCGCCACTTGGCGCAAGCACCCGTGAGAGTGCCGTTTGTCTGAAGAGGTGGGTGTGCCCGCTTTTGGTCGATGGCAATGCCACTGGGTCCCTCATAGTACAATAAAGTGTCTCTGGTGGTGGTGGCACGCACCCAACGTCAGACACACCGTTGTAACATGAGGGGCCCTGGGCCTGTACCGCCGGCCACAAGAGAGTTTCCCCCCCCCAGCTCAAACAGTGCTCTACCACTTGCAGAATTATCTCTCACAGCTCCACCAATGTTTAGTCTATGCGCTGACATCCTTCAATGCCTGGCACTGACAATACCAATTTGTTGACATGTATGATGCTAGTTAAAATAGTCAGGTTCAGTGTCCTATATTGACACCAGTAAATACTTAGCGCCAAATTACTATGTCTGAAACTCAGCAGAGGAGCCCACCCCTGTACCTAAGTATGCCACCCTTTTGTTTTTGGGTTTTGTTGTTTTACGAGACATTAACATCTATTTATTTTTTGGGAGTACTAACTGTGTCAGACACTCCTTCCAATCATCCTCCGCTGACCACACCAATGCTGCCTGTGTACCCCTGCAAGATAATTCAAACTGCATTGAGCCTAATTTTTTTATTTTAGGCCTAGTAAGTCTGTCTGCGGTCCCTCCTTCCAATTGTCCTCCGCTGACCACACCAATGCTGCCTGTGTACCCCTACCACATAATCGAAGCTGCATTGAGCCTAATTTATTTAGTTTTGGCCCACTAAGTCTGTCTGCGGTCCCTCCTTCAAATTGTCCTCTGCTGACCACACCAATGCTGCCTGTGTACCCCTGCAAGATAATTCAAACTGCATTGAGCCTAATTTTTTTATTTTAGGCCTACTAAGTCTGTCTGCGGTCCATCCTTCCATTTGTCCTCCGCTGAGCACACCAATGCCGACCGTGTACCCATGTAACTTTTTTCAACCTGCAGTGAGCCAACTTTGTGGTGTAAGGCCTACCTTCAGTGTCTGTCTGCGCCACTTAATACAGCTGTTGTCCTCTTAAAAAAAACAAAAAAAAGGCTGGTTTTCAGCCTGTCAGAATTATAAAACTGCATTGGGGCCACAAGTTTCGTTGTGGTCTACAAACTGATTCTTCCGCTCCAAGGTGTTCTCTATGTTGCCTCTCCCTAGCTTCTATCTTCAAGCTCTCATTAAGTAGTTGTTGAAACAACACTGCATTAGGCCTACTAGTTGGGTCTTGGATGTAGAGACGGTGTCTGCCGCTCCAAGGTGTTCTCCAGGTTGCCTCTCCCTAGCTTCTATCTTGAAGCTCTCGTTAAGAAGTTGTTGAAGCAACACTGCATTAGGCCTACTAGTTGGGTCTTGGTTGTAGAGACGGTGTCTGCCGCTCCAAGGTGTTCTCCAGGTTGCCTCTCCCTAGCTTCTATCTTGAAGCTCTCGTTAAGTAGTTGTTGAAACAACACTGCATTAGGCCTACTAGTTGGGTCTTGATTGTAGAGACGGTGTCTGCCGCTCCAAGGTGTTCTCCAGGTTGCCTCTCCCTAGCTTCTATCTTGAAGCTCTCGTTAAGTAGTTGTTGAAACAACACTGCATTAGGCCTACTAGTTGGGTCTTGGTTGTAGAGACGGTGTCTGCCGCTCCAAGGTGTTCTCCAGGTTGCCTCTCCCTAGCTTCTATCTTGAAGCTCTCATTAAGTAGTTGTTGAAACAACACTGCATTAGGCCTACAAGTTGGGTCTGGGTTCTACAAACGGTGTCTTCCGCTCCAAGGTGTTCTCCAGGTTGCCTTTCCCCAGCTTTTATCTTCAGGCTCTCGTTAAATTGTTTTTAATATAACACTGCATTTGGCCTACTTGTTTTGTTGGCCCTACTAACGGTGTCTGCTGCTCCTTGATGTTCTCCTACACTGAACAAACCAGTGCCGCCTGTTTACTTCTGTTACCAATTTTGAACTGCATTTAGCCTACTTACTGATTTGGGCCTACTCACTGTGTCAGCCTCTCATTACAGTTGTACTCCACTGAACAAAGCAATGCCCCCTGGTTAGTCCTGTTACCAATTTTGAACTGCATTTAGCCCACTTTATTCTTTGGGCCTATATCTGTGTTTCCTCCTCATCCTGCCCATTGCCCAGCCAGTGATAGATGAGTCTGCTGGTACATTGACCCAGAACGCTACATTCCCCATGCACGCTACACAGCCAGAATGTGACCCTGCTGAAAGTGAGGTTCCCCTTCCCGCATACCATACCACCTTACACGGGGACAAAGAGGAAGGTGCAGATGAAAGTGCAGGTTCCTTCATCAGGTGGGGGGGGGAATACTCGTTGGCGACGTCACTGGCACAGGGCCCCTCATAGTACGCAAAAGTGTCGCTGCCGGTGGGAGGCGCCACCGCTGTGCAAACACACCGCCGTACTTTGAGGTGCCCTGTGCCAGTGCCAATGCCAATGAGTGGGCCCCCCCTGCTTGCTCAGGATCACAGCACTTGCAAAGTTTAAATACCTCTCCCTGCTCCACTGCCGTGACGTGGTCCAGATTTCCTGGGCCCACTAAATACTTGAACCAGCCCTACCCACCACAACTTTAGCCAAATGACCCCCAATTTCCAATGTCTTACTATTATTATAAGGTAAATTAAGATTGACAAGCTTCAGTAACAAGAATGGATGTTTTTGCCATTAAAATGGGCACTGTAGGTGTTTTCCTGGCCTCCACTCACTGCCGACTATGCTCCTGCATTGACTTGCATTGGGTTTCGTGTTTCGGTCGATCCCCGACTTTTCGCGATAATCGGCCGATTTCACTCGACTCGACTTTTGAGATAGTCGGGTTTCGCGAAACCCGACTCGACCCTAAAAAACTAAAAGTCGCTCAACCCTACTTATAACTATATCTGGATCCATCATTTGTCGCAGCAGCTCGATAATTCAAAATATTATAAAGGTTGCTTTGATAACACCCTTCTGCTGATCTGCATTGTTGGGTCTGGTGTCTCTCATCTTTCTCTTGACAATACCGCATAGATTCTCTATGGGGTTAAGGTCAGGCGAGTTTGCTGGTTAATCGAGCACAGTGATACTCTTGTTTTTAAACCAGATATTGGTACTTTTGGCAGTGTGGACAGATGCCAAGTCCTGCTGGAGAATGAAATTTCCATCTCCTAAAAGCTTGTCGGCAGAGGGAAGCATGAAGTGCTCTAAAATTTCCTGGTAGACGGCTGTGCTGACTTTGGTCTTGATAAAACACAGTAGACCTACACCAGCAGATGGCATGGCTCCCCAAACTATCACTGATTGTGGAAACTTCACACTAGACCTCAAGCAGTTTGGATTGTGTGCTTCTCCACTCTTCCTCCAGACTCTGGGACCTTGATTTCCAAATGAAATGCAAAATGTACTTTCATCTGAAAACAACACCTTGAACCACTGAGCAACAGTCCAGTTATTTTTCTCCATGGCCAAGTTAAGACGCTTATGACATTGTCTATTGGTCATTAGTGGCTTGACCCAAGGAATGCGACACTTGTAGCCCACATCCTGGATGCATCTGTGTGTGGTGACTCTTGAAGCAATGACTCCAGAAGCAGTCCACTCCTTGTGAATCTTTCCCAAAATTTTGAATGGCCTTTTCTTAACAATCCTTTCAAGGCTGCGGTTATTCCAGTTGCTTGTTCACCTTCTTCTACCACACTTTTTCCTTCAACTCAACTTTCCACTAATATGCTTGGATACAGCACTCTGGGAGTAGCCAGCTTCTTTAGCAATGACCTTTTGCGGCTTACCCTCCTTGAGGAGTATGTCAATAACCGTCTTCTGGATATCTGTCAGCAGTCTTCCCCATGACTGTGAAGCCTACTGAATCAGACTAACGGACCTTTGTAAACACTTATTAAGCCTTCGCATGTGTTTTTTGTTAATTATTCTAATTTACTGAGGTAATGACTTTTCAGTTTTCATTGGCTGTAAGCCATAATTATCAACATTAACAAAAATGAACACTTGAAATAGATCACTCTGTTTGTAATGACTCTATATAACATATGAATTTCACTTTTTTGTATTAAAGAACTGAAATAAATTAACTTTTTGATGATATTCAAATTTTGTGAGAAGCAATTGTATATACAACATCTGTAATTTAACAGATCTCTATATACCAGTGCATTTCTATATACCTGTATTCCGGGGGTAAAATAAAACTCAGATTTTGTACTTCCTAAAAGGCCGGGGTCACACTTGCGAGTGCAACGCGAGAAACTCGCACGAGTCTCTCACCTCAATACGCGGCACTGTCACCAGCACTTGGGACTGGAGCGTTCAGCTGCATAGAAATACATGCAGCCGCACACTCCGGTCCAGAGTGCCGGCGGCAGTGCCAGGTATTGAGGAAAGAGACTCGTGCGAGTTTCTCGCATTGCACTCGCAAGTGTGAACCCAGCCTAAGTTTGCTAAATAAAATTAATTAAAAAAAATTACAAATTACATTTTTCAAGCACTTTGACCCCTTACTGACCGCCAATACCTCTTTTTACTGACCTGAGATGTAAGAGAATACCATCCCCATATAGGTGACAATCCAGCAGCTGTCGACTGTACACTATAGTTGACAACTTGCTGTATTAGCTACAATCAGTGTTGGCATCATCCATATCTGTTTAACCGCTTAGATGCTGCAGTCAATAATGACTGGATCATATAAATGGTTAAAAGAGTGTGGAGGCTTCCTCTTTATCCACGTTGGCACCCTGAGACCATGATTGTGTGGTCCTGATTTTTTCCAAAGCAGTTCACGGTCAAATAATGGCCTTAGAGGCTGCCAGCTACAGTGGCCTGCTCAAAAGTTAGCGACATTTAGGTGGTAAAAATACACTTTTTCATTCATATCATGCCACTTTGCATTAATTCCTGAAAAGCACCTGGAGGGTTAATAAACTACCTGACAGATGTTTTCAGTATGTCAGGGGGTGTTGTTTTTAAAATGCTATCGCTTTGGGGGGTTTTCCAATATATAGGATGTCTAAAGTCACTTAAAACCTGGAAAGGTCCCTAAAAAAAAAAAAAAATTTTGTAAATTTCCATGAAAAAATGAAAAATTTGTACTACCAAAATTGCTAACAAAATAAAATAACATTTTACAAATGGAGCTGATTTAAAGTAGACATGGGGGCCATGTTATTTATTAATTTTTTTTGTGTTATGACTATCTGGATTAAAGGGATAATCATTCAAAGTTTGAAAATTGCTATTTATTTTACATTTTTGTCAAATTCCTGATATTTTTTATAAACACAAAACATATCGACCTAAATTTACCATTACCATAAAGTATATTGTGCCACGAAAAAACAGTCTTGAAATCACTGGGATTTGTTGAACAATTCCAGAGTTATTATTACATAAAGTGACACTGGTCAGATTTTAAAAATTTGACCCGGTCACACAAAAAAAACAAACATCAGAAAAGCAACGAATTTGGTTTCTCTGTATTCGTAACAACACATATAAATACAGTGTTCAGAATATTTAGGGTGATCGGTAAATAGTGAAAAAAAATCTTGTAATTTTTTTCTACATTAAACTCATAATAAATTTAATGATTTTTATAGTACAGAGAAGCTTTGATCCTGTACTTAAAAACACAGTGCTTTTTCACAGGCTCCTCATAGAATCCTATTTATTTAGTGTTTGTCTTTATGGTCTTTATAAAGGGGGTATAGCTCACAGGGTAATAATGTAGACCAACCTAAAGACACTCCCCCAAAGAATGTTTTAAACCACAAGCAAAAGAATTAGCACTAAGTAAAAAAGTCCAAATCTCTGGAACCATATGAAGGATTAAAAAAAAAATATTAAACAACGAATACTCAGGGGAATACAGTAAGAGCAAACACTGGTAACTTTTAACACACAGCTAAAACACCCAAGAATGGCTAAGAGGAAAACATTGGACTATTCTGAAGTGGCCTTCTGTGAGCCTTGACCTAAATCCAATTGAGCATCTTTGGAAAGAACTGAAACATGCCATCTGGAAAAGGCAACTTTCAAACATGAGACAACTGGATCAGTTTGCTCTTGAGGAGTGCGCCAAAATACCTGTCGAGTGGTGCAGAAGTCTCATTGACAGTTACAGGAATCGTTTCATTGCAGTGATTGCCTTAAAAGGTTGTGCAACAAAATATTAAGTTAAGGGTACCATCATTTCTGTACAAGCCTATTTCATGAGTTTTATTTTATTTTTTTTAAATTCTGTGAAAACATGGTTGAAAAGCAATGTCTGACTTTCATTTGTTAATTTTCATAGATTTTTAATTTATTATTACTTTTTTCATTAAACGAGGGGTCCCAACAATTTTGAACACGTGTGTATTTATTACATCCGTATATCACATACAAAGCCATCCACAACCTGTCTCCTCCATACATCTGTGACATGGTCTCCCGGTACTTATCTACACGCAACCTCCAATTCTCCTAAGATCTTCTTCTCTACTCCCCTCTCATCTCTTCTTCCCACAACCGCATCCAAGACTTCTCCCGTTCTTCCCCCATACTCTGGAATTCTCTACCCCAACACATCAGACTCTCGCCTACCATTGAAACCTTCAAAAAGAACCTGAAGACTCACCTCTTCCGACAAGCTTACAGCCTGCAGTGACCCTCAACTTACTGAACCTCCACACAACCAGCTCTACCCTCTCCTAGTGTATCCTCACCCATCCCCTGCAGACTGTGAGCCCTTGCGGGCAGGGTCCTCCCTCCTTATGTACCTGTGTGCCTTGTTTTTTGCATTCCATGGAATAAATGGCACTAAAACTGTATAATAATAATAATAATAATAATAATAATAATAATATCAGCACCATTATGGCAATGCCTTTAGTATAATATGTATTATATATATTATGGGAGTCATTAACCTGTGTTTTGGTGGAGCAGTGAGGACATCATACTATGTATAGTTGAGGTGTGGGCCCACCATACTGTGGATAGGGGAATGGTGGAGACAGCATACTCTGTATAAGGGAGCTGCAGGCCCGCCATACTGTGTATATAGGAGCTGTACATTGGGAGAATGAGTGGACACTATTAAATGTTAAGTGGGCACTTAAGAAGAATTATTGTTACAGGGGCACTCAGAGTATTGTGGCTGTTTCTAGGGAATTAATATTATCTAGGGGCAATGCTACCATATAGAGGGCAGAAAGGAGGCATTATTATTATGTAAGGGTTATAGTAATAATAATAATAATAATAATAATAATTTTATTTATATAGCGCCAACATATTCCGCAGCGCTTTACAAATTATAGAGGGGACTTGTACAGACAATAAACATTACAGCATAACAGAAATACAGTTCAAAACAGATACCAGGAGGAGTGAGGGCCCTGCTCGCAAGCTTACAAACTATGGGGAAAAGGGGAGACACGAGAGGTGGATGGTAACAATTGCTTTAGTTATTCGGACCGGCCATAGTGTAAGGCTCGGGTGTTCATGTAAAGCTGCATGAACCAGTTAACTGCCTAAGTATGTAACAGTACAGACACAGAGGGCTAATACTGCATAAAGTGTATGAGAACATGATGCGAGGAACCTTTTTTTTTTTTTTTTTTTTTTTTTTATTATAAATAGGCCACACAGGGATCGTTAGGTTAATGCATTGAGGTAGTAAGAGGAGCACTATTATTGTGACAATCAGCAAATACATTAAGGGTATGTGCACACGTTCAGGTTTTTTTGTGTTTTTTCGAGATAAAAACGCATTACAAACTGCAGACATATGCATCCTATCATTTAGAATGCATTCTGCAATTTTTGTGCACATGATGCGTTTTTTCCCACAAAAAAACGCATCGCGGTAAAAAAGCAGCATGTTCATTATTTTGCGGATTTTCTGCGTTTTTCCCGCTATTCTATGCATTTGGGAGAAAACGCACCAAAAACGCGAAAAAAACGCAAAAAAACGCATGCGGATTTCTGGCAGAAATGTCCGTTTTTTGTCAGGAAATTTCTGCTAGAAAATCCTGACGTGTGCACATACCCTAACAGTGACATATATGGCAGCGGCGGCTCAGTATTGGAGTATCAGTAGGATGAGGCGTTTGTGCAGGTTGGGGATAGGTGGGGATAGGTGGGGACAGTGCGGGAGAAATGAGAAGTCAAGTGTCTTTGTTGTAATCTCTGCAGACGAGTCCTGGCTGGCAGAAGTTGTCATGTTGGTCTGGGCCAGATGGAAAAGACGAAAAAAGTGAACAACTTTATCAGAAAGATCGTCAGCTGTAGGTTACTATATACAGTATAACTGTACTGTAATCACTTGTATGTTCTGTAGGACTGGTATTTACCCCTATATGTCACCATATAGCTGTATTATCAAAGTGCCTCCATAGTTGTAATCAGGGTTACCAGTTATGGGCCACTCAGATGTTTCACCCCCAAAAGTTGAATCCCTAGCTACGCCTCTGCGGTATGTACAGTAACATACAATATGTTACATTCTGCACATAAGATTTGCTTACCGTGTAACTGTTTTTATGTTTCGGAACTGCACAGCATCTTCCTAGTTTGGCATATGTTGTTCCAAGCAGTTTATCATTCTTTTCATTGTTAGTTGGTACTTGGCAGTATATTGCATTTACTTGAAAGTACACAGAAGCCTCCAGAAGGATTAGTGCATCAGAGCTAAATGTCAGTGTTCAAATTCAGTGAGTCACTAACGAAGCATGTATACATAAAGCCATGAGGCTGTGCCACAATGTATTACCCTTAAAGGGGTTTTCCCACAAAGTTAGTTTTAATAAACATTTTAATCAATAGATCTCTGAAAAATCATAAGTTCCACAATTGGATGTTTTTAAAAAAATGTCCCTCTGCTGTGATAATCTTATAAATGTGCCCATGTTGTGTGCTGTGTAATGGATGTGTTTGACTGTACATGCACATGGTCTGATCATACCACATCTCCTGAGCAGGAGAGGAAGCAAAAGACTATACAGACATTACAGAACAGGATCACAGCTGATTCTTTCTTTGGGGTAAAAACTGCTTAAAACAGGCAGGGAAATGTTTTACCTCACAGAAAGAATCAGCTAAGATCCACAGCTGTAATGTCTGTACTCTCTCTTTTGCATCCTCCCCTCCCTGCCCAGGAGCTGCAGTATGATCAGATGCCATGTCCCTGTACGGTCAGACACAGAAAGTACACAGTACACAGCAGGGGCACAGTTTTAAAGATTATCTCAGCACAGGAACATTTTTTTGAACACATCCAATTGTGGAAATTATTTTTATTCCAAGATCTATTGATTAAAATGTACTTTGTTCATGGGAAAACCCCATTAAGGCAATATTCAGTTTATTATACAAAATAGCTGTCTTTATCAATGTATTATACTAAGTTAAAAAGATAATCCAAACATTGATATACAATGCCTTGGAAAGTATTCACCCCCATGGAACTTTTCAACCTTTTCCCACATATCATGCTTCAAACATAAAGATACCAAATGTAAATTTTTGGTGAAGAATCAACAATAAGTGGAACACAATTGTGAAGCTGAACGAAATTTATTAGTTATTTTAAATTTTTGTGGAAATTCAAAAACTGAAAAGTGGGGCGTGCAATATTATTCGGCCCCTTTAACTTAATACTTTGATGCACCACCTTTGCTGCGATTACAGCTGCAAGTCGCTTGGGATATGTCTCTATCAGTTTTGTACATCGAGAGACTGAAATTCTTGCCCATTCTTCCTTGGCAAACAGCTCGAGCTCAGTGAGGTTTGATGGAGATTGTTTGTGAACAGCAGTTTTCAGCTCTTTCCACAGATTCTCGATTGGATTGAGGTCTGGACTTTGACTTGGCCATTCTAACACCTGGATATGTTTATTTGTGAACCATTCCATTGCAGATTTTGCTTTATGTTTGGGATCATTGTCTTGTTGGAAGACAAATCTCCATCCCAGTCTCAGGTCTTTTGCAGACTCCAACAGGTTTTCTTCAAGAATGGTCCTGTATTTGGCTCCATCCATCTTCCCATAAATTTTAACCATCTTCCCTGTCCCTGCTGAAGAAAATCAGACCCAAACCATGATCCTGCCACCACCATGTTTGACAGTGGGGATGGTGTGTTCAGGGTGATGAGCTGGGTTGCCTTTACGCCAAACATATCGTTTGGCATTGTTGCCAAAAGTTTGATTTTGGTTTCATCTAACCAGAGCACCTTCTTCCACATGTTTGGTGTGTCTCCCAGGTGGCTTGTCGTAAACTTTAAATGACACTTTTTATGGATATCTTTGAGAAATGGCTTTCTTCTTGCCACTCTTCCGTAAAGGCCAGATTTGTGCAGTATACGACTGATTGTTGTCCTATGGACAGACTGTCCCACCTCAGCTGTAGGATTCTGCAGTTCATCCAGAGTGATCATGGGCCTCTTGGCTGCATCACTTGCACAGTGCTCCTTGGGATGTTTAAAGTTTTGGAAATAATTTTGTATCCAAATCCGGCTTTAAACTTCTCCACAACAGTATCATGGACCGGCCTGTTGTGTTCCTTGGTCTTCATGATGCTCCCTGTGCTTCAAACAGAACCGTGAGACTATCACAGAGCAGGTGCATTTATACGGAGACTTGATTACACACAGTTATCATCATTAGGCATTTAGGACAACATTGGATCATTCAGAGATCCACAATGAACTTCTGAAGTGAGTTTGCTGCACTGAAAGTAAAGGGTCCGAATAATATTGCACGCCAGGGGCGGACACAGACGATTTGGGGCCCCTGTGCAAGAAATGTGTTTGGGCCCCCCTTCTTTTATGGCTACCAATGTACAGATATACAGTATACATATATTACATAGTATCCTCTCATGTATATTGCCGCCCCTTATTACACGGTGCCCTCTCTTGTTATATAACGCACAGTCCCTTATTACAGTGCCTTCTCTTGATATAAAGAGCACCAGTCCCTTATTACACAGTGCCCTCTCTTGTTATGTGTAACACCATCTCTTATTACACAGTGCCTTCTCCGTTATATACAGTACTGTTATTTACAGTGCCCTGGTCTTTATTTCATACCGTCCTCTTTTGTTAGATATAAGCTGAAATGATTGCTGATGGAGCATGATAGCCTTCTCCAACAGAAAAAAAAACTAACAACAGGGGACACTACATAATAAAGGACAGCAACATACATAACTAAAAAGGATGCTACGTAATAAGGGATGGTGTTATACATTAGTAAAGAGGAAATTATGCAATTAAGGATGAGTACTGATATATATGGAAGCCATCAGTACTCATCTGTCGGTAAGTCCACTGTGCTCCACCACACCGCCATCTAAAGTGAACGCCTCAAAGGCACAGTGGACTTACTGACAGATGAGTACTGATGGCTTCCATATATATCGATACATAGGAAACTATTTATGCTGTTGGAGCTTATCATCTAGACTGGTGATGCAACAGGGGAACACAGCACTGGTGCTCCTGCCTGTGTAAATAATGAAGTATGTCCGGTAGTAGTATATCCACATGAATGTGAGATAGTTCTAATAGTCCACTGGGGAGCTATTATCATCCAGTACATTCACCAGTTACCGCCATATGTGTCTATGTAAAACTTTGTTCTTTTGGGGATCTAGGTCTTCCCTAGCACAGTTGGTCTATGTATAGTGCTAGAGGACCCTGTAGCTTCTGGGTAGAGGCTCTCATTAGCTGCTGCGGGGCATATTAGGGCCCATTAGGACAGTCATCATGGAGCGGGGGCGCCACAACGTTCCCCCCTAGGGTGTCTACCTCCCTAGCCACGTAGGGGCGGATATAGGTGCCTCAGCTAGGGTGGTATAGTTATTCCCCATCAGATTTCCGGTGTTTTAGTAGCACTTTTTTGTCTTTTTGGTTTGGGTTTTTGTTGTTATTTGTCACTATTGGTGGGGTCCGTTGCCTTGCTTTTAATTAATAAAAAAATTGGTTTTATATATATTGAGGATTTCTTTATGATTTTGCACAAGTGGAATATACTCATAAAATACACATCTGTGTACTATACTGTTTGTGTGCGCATATTATACAGAATTATACTGTGTGTATTAAGTGCAGCAATACAAAATACAGAACAGGAGGAAGGCTGGGGTCAGGGGCCACTCTGAGCCTGGAGATATTGCATCAGTAATGGCAGGAGGCATTTGGGCAGGGCTGCCACTAGAAATTTCGGGGCCCCATACTGGCAAAATTTTAGGGGCCCCCTTGAAACTCCGCCCAGGCTCCACCCCAGCCCCGCCTCCAGGCTCCACCCCACGAACTGTCCACAGTCCCACCACTCTCTCTTGGAAAATCTCCACTTCTCACCTATCACACATTGACAGTTCCCATCACCAGATCACACATATAGCCGGCAGCTTTTGTTTTGGCCAAAAGATTTTTTAAGCCGCCACCACAACAAGGTAGACACTTTTGGCCGGGCCCTACTCTACTGTAACCTACTAAATATTTGTTAAAATATGCAATACAATTTAGGTATATTTTTATTTATTTTTCAATTTTTAAAATGACCTATAATACTACATACAAGGAACAAATACCACAACACTATGACCAGATGACATATTACCACCACAGTGATCGAATAATATAAAATACAAGGAACAAATACCGCTACACCATGACCAGACCACATATTACCTCCACATCATGACCAGACCACATATTACCAACAATGACTGAATACTACAATACTGATCAGTAATACAAAAAAAACCCACAATACTATCACCATCAGTGCCATTATGCACAGGAGATCTGTAATTAGTAAGCAGTGTCTGTGTACAGGTAATACAGTGATCACTGGTGACATTACACACAGGAGCTCTGTATATAATGTATAGATAATACAGTGATCACTGGTGACATTGTACACAGGACCTCTGTATATAGTATACAGTGTATAGTGTAAGTGTATAGGTAACACTGACTCACCAGTGACGTCTCTAGGTGAAGTCCTTCATCTTTCATCCAGCACAGACCGCCATCACTTTATCCAGCCAGGACTCGTCTCTGCAGGAAATAAAACAGTTATCTCGAGTTCCGCTTGTAGAACACATTACTTAATTTTCCCAACTTCTACATTACACCACATGAAGAAGGCAACATAGTATCACTCTACACAGTAACAGGACCGCCCCCCCCATTTAAAACAGTATACTCAAAAAATAAAATAAATACATCACTGCAATAATAATATCCCTTAATTAGCCCCTATGGTAATATTCGCCATCCTGGCCACCGTGTGTCTCATTTCAGGCTCCAGCCATATGTTCTCTCATCCTGCCCTCATGAGTATCCATTCTACCCCATATGATCTCCCCATCCTGCCCCATCTGTCTCCATCCTGCCCCATCTGTTTCCAATCCTGCACCATCTCTGTCCAGCACTCTGCCCCATCTCTGTCCAGCACTCTGCCCCATCTCTGTCCAGCACTCTGCCCCATCTCTGTCCAGCACTCTGCCCCATCTCTGTCCAGCACTCTGCCCCATCTCTGTCCAGCACTCTGCCCCATCTCTGTCCAGCACTCTGCCCCATCTCTGTCCAGCACTCTGCCCCATCTCTGTCCAGCACTCTGCCCCATCTCTGTCCAGCACTCTGCCCCATCTCTGTCCAGCACTCTGCCCCATCTCTGTCCAGCACTCTGCCCCATCTCTGTCCAGCACTCTGCCCCATCTCTGTCCAGCACTCTGCCCCATCTCTGTCCAGCACTCTGCCCCGTGTCCAGCTTTCTGCCCCCCATGTGTCCAGCTTTCTGCCCCCCATGTGTCCAGCTTTCTGCCCCCTATGTGTCCAGCTTTCTGCCCCCCATGTGTCCAGCTTTCTGCCCCCCCCCGTGTCCAGCTTTCTGCCCCGCCCCCCCTGTCCAGCTTTCTGCCCCCCCCCGTGTCCAGCTTTCTGCCCCCCCCCGTGTCCAGCTTTCTGCCCCCCCGTGTCCAGCTTTCTGCCCCCCCCCGTGTCCAGCTTTCTGCCCCCCCCCCGTGTCCAGCTTTACTGCCCCCTCTGTGTCCAGATTTACTGCCCCCTGTGTCCAGATTTACTGCCCCGTGTCCAGATTTACTGCCCCCTCTGTGTCCAGATTTACTGCCCCCTCTGTGTCCAGATTTGCTGCCCCCTCTGTGTCCAGATTTACTGCCCCCTCTATGTCCAGATTTACTGCCCCCTCTGTGTCCAGATTTACTGCCCCCTCTGTGTCCAGATTTACTGCCCCCTCTGTGTCCAGATTTACTGCCCCCTCTGTGTCCAGCTTTACTGCCCCCTCTGTGTCCAGCTTTACTGCCCCGTGTCCAGCTTTACTGCCCCCTCTGTGTCCAGCCTTCTGCCCCCCCTGTGTCCAGCTTTACTGCCCCCCTGTGTCCAGCCTTCTGCCCCCCGTGTCCAGCTTTACTGCCCTTCTGTGTCCAGCGGCCTTCTGCCCCCCCCCCCGTGTCCAGCTTTACTGCCCCCGTGTCCAGCGGCCTTCTGCCCCCTCTGTGTCCAGCTGCCTTCTGCCCCCTCTGTGTCCAGCTGCCTTCTGCCCCCTCTGTGTCCAGCTGCCTTCTGCCCCCTCTGTGTCCAGCTGCCTTCTGCCCGCTCTGTGTCCAGCTGCCTTCTGCCCCCTCTGTGTCCAGCTGCCTTCTGCCCCGTGTCCAGCTGCCTTCTGCCCCCCTGTGTCCAGCTGCCTTCTGCCCCCTCTGTGTCCAGCTGCCTTCTGCCCCCTCTGTGTCCAGCTGCCTTCTGCCCCCCTGTGTCCAGCTGCCTTCTGCCCCCCTGTGTCCAGCGGCCTTCTGCCCCCTCTGTGTCCAGCGGCCTTCTGCCCCCCTGTGTCCAGCTGCCTTCTGCCCCCCTGTGTCCAGCGGCCTTCTGCCCCCTCTGTGTCCAGCGGCCTTCTGCCCCCTCTGTGTCCAGCTGCCTTCTGCCCCCCTGTGTCCAGCTGCCTTCTGCCCCCTCTGTGTCCAGCTGCCTTCTGCCCCCCTGTGTCCAGCTGCCTTCTGCCCCCTCTGTGTCCAGCTGCCTTCTGCCCCCCTGTGTCCAGCGGCCTTCTGCCCCCTCTGTGTCCAGCGGCCTTCTGCCCCCCTGTGTCCAGCTGCCTTCTGCCCCCTCTGTGTCCAGCCTTCTGCCCAAACCCCCCCCCCCCCGATCGCCGCTCTCCGCTCTTAATAGAAAAAAAAAAAAGTTCTACTTACCTGCCGCGCTCCTCTCTCCACGCAGCTGCACTGTGCACTCGCCGGCGACTGACAATGACGTCAGACGCCGGCGACCTGCACGCTGCGGCTGGCGGCTGTTAACTATTGACGTGCGGGCGCGGGCCCGCATGTCAATAGCGTACAGCTGCAGCGCCGGCCGCCGCTAAGGGCCCGGTTCAACCTGCGGCTGCCGGTAGGGGCCCGGTGAGCAGGTAAGAGGGGGCCCGATGCGGGCCCCCTCTGCTCACCGGGCCCCTTACGCCAGTCACGGCTGTAATGCCCTGATGGCGGCCCTGCATCTGGGGTCAGTGATTACAATACAAGCAGTGAATTAGTGCCTGTGATGCAGCTCCCTGCTAGCTGATCAGTGCAGGATCAGGCTTCTCAGCCACTCACAGCACCGACCAGGAAGCACCGAGCACACAGTCACTAAAGTCACTGCTGTCATGGACACACTGCTGCTCTGCAGATACTAACCAGCAGCAGTGATAACTCCCGGCCATCCCTCACCTTGTGCTCCAAGAGATGAGGCCTTGAGGTCTGTAGCAGCTGCAGGAGACACGCTCTGCACAGGATGGATGCTGGAGCAGCAGGCATGTGACAACAAGCAGAGAGGGCCCAGAGGAGGAGCTTCACGGACCAGCTCAGCGTGTGTGCACAAGGAATGCTATGGAAGTTTGCAATCAAACTATACTAAATAGTTTGATTGCAAACTTCCATAGCGTCCCTTGCAGGGGCCACCCCCTGCAAGTGGAACTGAAAGCAATGCTGCGATTCTCCTGACCTGCATCATAGAGCCAGCAGCAGCATTAAGAGGAGAGGAAGCTCCCACTACAGCGTCTGCTGCAGATTGCAGGGCCCTAACGCAAATGACTCAGGTACCGGCCCCCTTCCTCTCCACTTACTGGAGATGCTGCCGCTGCCTCTATGACAGAACAAGACATTTCAGCAGCTGATCGGGCCCCCTCTCCTTCGGGGCCCCTGTGCAGCTGCACAGGCTGAACCGGCGGTATGTCCGCCCCTGTTGCACGCCCCACTTTTCAGTTTTTGAAAATTTAAACTAACCAATAAATTTCATTCAACTTCACAATTGCATTCCACTTGTTGTTGATTCTTCACCAAAAATTTACATTTGGTATCTTTATGTTTGAAGCATGATATGTAGGAAAAGGTTGAAAAATTCCAGAGGGGCCGAATAATTTCGCAAGGCACTGTAAGAACTGCTGCAATCAATCACAACCATAGTAGATCTGATAATGCTTGGTAATGCCCAGAGGTGTAACAATACTAAGCAATCACCCCCTCCATGAATTGGTAGGTTGTGTGAATAGTGATCTCATCAGTATTTTGCACCTGTGTTGCCGCCAGCTTTACTACATGTGTTTGCTGCATCTTGATGTCAGGCTGCTGCAGTGCAGTACAGCGCAACCGCCACCAGGGGGAGCTTGAGAGGAAAGTGAGACTGCACACACAGGACAGCAGAACAGACGCCACCAAGTGGCGAGAGAGTGGTCAGACAAGCCGAATCAAAAGCACGAGATAGCATGACAGTATGAAAGGATTAGACAGACGGATAGTCAGAACGTAGCCAGAGATCAGTAAACCAGAACTGGCAATATACAGTACAATAGGGACAAACAGCAACAAAGTAAATAACCAAGCCAGGAGATCAGAACCAGAGAATCAAGCAGACAGACAGAGAAATACTGGGAAAAGGGCAGACAGAGGGAGTTAACAGACACAGAACAAGTCAGGGTTCACAGCAGGGCAAATCAAGAGCTACCAGCAGGGTCAGGTTAAAACGCCGAAGGCAGAACTATAGCTGACACTGCCAGCAAGATACATGGGAGCTAAATAGCAAACCTGAACCCAGAATGAGGCAGAGCAAAGTTAACCCTTGACATGATCCATCCAGAAAAAAGGGCAGACACTAATAAACCCTGGAACAGATCATGACACCTGAGCATGCATTAGTTCTGAGATCCATGCAGGTAAACACTGATGCCCCTTTTTGCTGTAGTAATTCTTCAATTTTTGGAGGATTTTGGCCATGTTCACACTTTGCGGTTTTTACCGCAGAACCACGGTGATTTTGCAGCTGCGGGTCCGCAGCAGTTTCCATAGCGTTTACAGTAACCTGTAAACCCTATGGAAACCGCAAACCGCTGTGCACATGCTGCGGGGAAAAACACGCAGGAACGCAGCGGTTTACAACCCGCAGCATGTCACTTCTTTGTGCAGAATCGCAGCGATTCTGCACCCATACGAATGCATTGATCCGCTTACTTCCCGCATGGGGCTGTGCCCACCATGCGGGAAGTAAGCGGATAATGTGCGGGTGGTACCCGGGGTGGAGGAGAGGAGACTCTCCTCCAGGCCCCGGGAACCATATTTGTGGGTAAAAAAAAAGAATTAAAATAAAAAATAAGCTATACTCACCTCTCAGCGCTGCACGCGGCCGTCCGGTCTCAGGTTTGCTATGCGACCAGGACCTGCGGTGATGTCGCAGTCACATGACCGTGACGTCACGAAGGTCCTTCTCGCACAGCATCTTTGGAACCGGACCGCCGCCTGCAGCGCCGAGAAGATCGGGACGTCAGAGGGTGAGTATATCATTATTTTATTATTTTTAACATTACTATTGATGCTGCATATGCAGCATCAATAGTAGGAGTAAAATCCCGCAGTGGAACCCGCAGGACAAAACGTGATAAATCTGCAGGGATAACCGCAACGGGTTTGCCCTGCAGATTTATCAAATCCGCTGCGGGAGAACCCGCAGGGACCCGACGCTATGTGTGAACATAGCCTTTTAGTTCTTTTTTGTGGGTTTGCTATTAAGTTTAGTGTTAGGACTCGCAAGGGTGAGGACCTTTATATGTATATTTTTTGTACTTCTTTAAAAAATTTAATAGATTTTGATCCATCAAGTATTATGTGCTTTGAGGTCCTTTTTTATGTTATATAACAAACTTGTTGAAATATATTCCTGGGCTACATTTCTCATCCACTATTCCGCAGTGTGGAGTACATTTCTGTGATCTCTAAAACTGAGAAAAAGCTTTTAAAAATGTTGTAGGCTTCCATTTCTCAGACATAAAGTGTTATGTGGTCTTTTGCATCTTGTTACATTACAGTGGAGTAGACTCCCAAAAACAGCTTTGATTGCTGCAGGTGATCAATTTTTTTCTTTCTATTAAAAATAAACTTGGTTTCAAGAGACTTAGCAATTACAAAATGTGTAACAAGTGCATTAAGGGACAGAGAAGTAGAAATGCTGATGATGGTGCACATAGATGCCGAGGACATAGGGCAGGTGCGACTATGCCTGTTGCTGGAGAACAAGAAACACGCCAATCCACGACACATAGGTTCCTGTCCTACTTAGCAGGATTGCTTGGTAAACTACTTCTAAAGCCACAGTAGTGTGAACAGGTGGTCAGTTGGATAGCAGATAATGCTTCCAGCAGGCTTGGCAGCACCACACAGTCTTTCACATGGTCCAGTCTCACCAGCCTAAAGTCTGGACCATTTAATCCTCACCCTGATCCTCCTTCCTCCCATCATGTTCAGTCCCAGGAGACTAGTGATCCCACATTAGGATACTCTGAGGAGATCTTTACCACATTTGTTGATTGTGGCTTCTCAACCTGCAGGCTCCAAGAGGGACAGGAGGACATGCTGTTTAGTGATGCACAAAACTTAGAGCAGCCATGGCCACAAGAACATGATGGTGAAGAACGGCAAATTTGGGATAAGGCGGTACATGATAATGAGACACAGTTGACGCGAAGTCTTGCTCATTTTAAGGCATGAAGTCAGGAGGACGAGGGTGTGGTGGTGGAAGATGAGGTTGTGGATTACAAAGTCACTGACCAAACCTGGGAAGCTGGCATGCAGAGCAAGGTCAGCAGTTCTGAGGGGAGAGATCGGCAGTACTAAAATAGACTGGAAGAGGCAGTAGGATGACCAGAGTGAGAAGGAGGGCAACAGTTCTGCATAGCACCGACAATCCTGAATTTCTCCGTCAAAGAGTTATTTGTTGCCCAGTCTGTGACTTTTTTTAAAGAGTATTCTAAGACAAACAAAATGGTCATTGCAACCTGAGCCATGCCAAGATCAGCATGGGCCTGACCACTAAGAACCTAACTACCATCAGCATGATCAGGCACATGTCATCAAAGCACCTGACTCGGTGGGCCAATGCCTGGGTCCACAATTGGTGAAATTGGGTGACAACTGCCTTTTCCCCTGTGCTAGGTGCTTCCAAATCCCCTGCCCAAAATTCTGGCGCAGATGCCTCCTGCCTTGCACCTATTCTTACACATTATGACTTACCATCATCAGGCACTTCCAAATCCTTTTCCCAGCACAGTGTTGAGCTGTCCCTACCCCCAGGCCTTGGAACGAAAAAGAAAGTTCCCTACCACCCACCCACAGGACCAAATGCTGAACAGGCACATTTACAGGCTGCTTTCCATGGAAATGTTGCCATTTAGGCTGGTAGACATGGAAGATTTCCGCCGACTCATGTTGACAGCTATCCCTTGGTACTCGGTTCCCCAGCCGCCACTTTTTCTCACAGTGTGGCATCCCCACTTTGTACCAGCACGTGTCCAGGAACATCAAACATGCCCTTATGAATGCAATTACTGGCATTGTCCACTTAACGACCAACACATGGACAAGTGCTTGTGGCAAGGGACGCTGCATGGAGCTTGATACATATGGCCAACTTTATGTACTGCTGCCATTCCCGTAACCCTCGTGTTACATTCATCTTGACCAAATGAGTACTGGTTGTTCAGCCTGCTAGACTAGCGCTGCAAGGAGAACCATGCATCTCTACTTTCTGAGGTGGAGAGGGCTTCAATAATGATGCTATACCAGAAGACCATTATGGAAAATATGCTGAAATAAGTCCCATCAGACACCACTAGTGGCAGGGGGCAATCTTCCTTGCCTAACCAAGGAGGAGAGGCCAGGGAGATACACAGCAGAGGCAGGGGTAAACTGTCAAAGACGTGGGCCAATTTCATGGTACCAGCCCAGGGCCTGATGACCGGGTATTTTTGACAAGGAAGGAAACCTTTTTGATGTTCAAGCAAAACCTGGCCAACCAAACTAGCATACTCCCTAATTCCTCTGCAAATTTCAACTACTGGGTCTCAAAGCTGGACACCTGGCATAAGCTGTCCCTCTATGCGTTGGAGGTGTTGTGTGTTGTGAATTCTGTTGTCAAGCTCCCTCCTGTGGTCATGAATGGTACTTCGGCTGGTTCTGTCCATGGGCTTCCTCTGGTGGTGGTGAGTGGGGCTGCGGCTTCTGAGGTTCCTTCCACAGGTGACGAGGTTAATTCGTTAGCTGGCTGCTCTATTTAACTCCACCTAGATCATTGCTCCATGCCACCTGTCAATGTTCCAGTATTGGTCTAGTTCAGTCCTGGATCGTTCTTGTGACCTGTCTTCCCAGCAGAAGCTAAGTTCCTGCTTGTTTTTCTCTGGTTTGCTATTTTTCTGTCCAGCTTGCTATTTTGATTGTTGTCTTGCTTGCTGGAAGCTCTGGGACGCAGAGGGAGCGCCTCCGCACCGTGAGTCGGTGCGGAGGGTCTTTTTGCGCCCTCTGCGTGGTCTTTTTGTAGTTTTTTGTGCTGACCGCAAAGATACTTTTCCTATCCTCTGTCTGTTCAGTAAGTCGGGCCTCACTTTGCTAAATCTATTTCATCTCTGTGTTTGTGATTTTCATCTTTACTCACAGTCATTATATGTGGGGGGCTGCCTTTTCCTTTGGGGAATTTCTCTGAGGCAAGGTAGGCTTTATTTTTCTATCTTTAGGGCTAGCTAGTTCCTTAGGCTGTGTCGAGTTGCATAGGGAGCGTTAGGAGCAATCCACGGCTATTTCTAGTGTGTGTGATAGGATTAGGAATTGCGGTCAGCAGAGTTCCCACGTCTCAGAGCTCGTCCTATATTATCAGTAACTATCAGGTCATTCCGTGTGCTCTTAACCACCAGGTCCATTATTGTCCTGACCACCAGGTCATAACAGTTGTGCTGCCCTGTTGCTAGCGTCTTGTCTGACCAGGTTTTTAGTGTTGCCATAGGAATCATAACAGACAGGCGCTTTCACGTGTGAAAAGAGAATGCAGACAGACTCACACTTATAAAAATTAACAAAGCCTGGATTAGCCAACACTTTTCCATACCAGCAGATGACAGCAGCACATTAAGTGTTTGTAATATTCAAAATTTTAATGAGGCATGCCAGTTATTGCCTTTCAGGGGTCTATGGATGACCCTCCTCATAATTTCATTTGGCTTTGCACTTTCTGCAATGCCTTTATGACTGTATAAGTTCATCAACTACACTTTCAAAATATTTTTGTTAAAAATTTCTTAATGGATTCAATGACTCATGCAAACAGTTTAACATGGCTATTGTTGCATTAAGGTCATATGTAAAATTTACAAAAAGCGTAGAAAAATATTTCAGAAATAGATTACTCATTCAGAGAGTACTACTTGCTTTATGTCACATTTTGGTGGTGTATAACCGTATAAAAAAGCATTTGAAAATTTTGCTTGTTAGTGCATGGGTAAGAAATGTGAACAAATAGGTGTGCCGGGGTACATTTTTGTGATATATGCCATATTTTTCTGACTATAAGATGCACTGGACCATAAGACGCACCTAGGTTTTAGAGGAGGAAATTAGGAAAAAAACAAGCAAAAAATGTGGTTGATTCTGTACTTAAGATCACCTATCCTGGTAAATATGGTCCCCTCATCCCTATCCTGGTAGGCATGGCCCTCATCCCCATCCTGGTATGCATGGCCCATCCTTATTCTGGTATGCATGGCCCCATCCTTACTCTGGTATGCATGGCCCAATCCTTATTCTGGTATGATTGGCCCCATCCCAGTCCTGGCATGCATGGTCCCATTATTATTCTGATATGATTGATTGGCCCCATCCTGTTCCTGGTATGATTGATTGGCCCCATCCTGTTCCTGGTATGATCGATTGGCCTCATGCCGTTCCTGGTATGATTTATTGGCCCCATCCAGTTCCTGGTATGATTGATTGGCCCCATCCCGTTACTGGTATGATTGTCCCCATCCAGTTCCTGGTATGATGGATTGGCCCCATCCCAGTCCTGATATCCATGGCCCCATCAGAAAATATTGAATAAGCAAACCTTTACTCTTACCTTTGTCTGCTCCCTCGCAGTCGCAGCGTCCTGCTCCAGTGCCAGCAGCTGCTTAATGCTTGTAAGCAGCGCATGGCAGGAACATCATGCACTACTCACAAGCAGAGCACAGCTGCCGGAATACTCACCAGTAGTGTTGAGCATTCCGATACTGCAAATATCGGGTATCGGCCGATATTTGCTGCATCGGAATTCCGATACCGAGTTCCGATTCCGATTTCCGATATCGCAAAAAATATCGGAAGTGTTCCCAGTCATCTTCGGCGTGTGCGGTGTGTATGATTCCCAGGGTCTGAAGGAGAGGAAACTCTCCTTCAGGCCCTGGGATCCATATTCATGTAAAAAAATAAATAATAAAAATAAAAAATATGGATATACTCACCCCTCCGACGAACCCTGGCTCTTAGCGGTGCAACCGGCAGCCTCCGTTCCTAAGAATGCAGTGAGTGAAGGACCTTCGATGATGTCGCGGTCACGTGAGCGGTCAGGTGACCGGTCACCTGACCACGCCGTCATAGAAGGTCCTTCAATCGCTGCATTCTTAGGAACGGAGGCAGACGCTTGCAGCGCTGAGAGCCAGGGTCCGCCAGAGGGGTGAGTATATCCATATTTTTTATTTTTATTCTTTATTTTTTACATGAATATGGATCCCAGGGCCTGAAGGAGAGTTTCCTCTCCTTCAGACCCCGGGAACCATCCAGGATAGCTTCCGATACTTGTGTCCCATTGACTTACATTGGTATCGGGTATCGGTATCGGCGCTATCTGATATTTTTTGGATATCGGCCGATCCCATCCGATACCAATACCTTTGAGTATCGGAAGGTATCGCTCAACACTACTCACCAGGTGTTCATCAGAGGTCACGTTGAGTATCCATTCCTCTTCAGAAGCACGCAGTGTCAGCCGCCTGCTTCCTGATGGCTGGCGGTCACAAGTGCTGATACTTAAGAGAAAAGAATATTTTGAATATTCATTTCTCTTAAGTATCGGCCTACGTGACCGCCAGCAGCAGCAGGAAGCAGGTGGCTGACAGTGTGCGCTACTGAATTAGCTATTATAGCTATTATAACTGCTCAAAAAATAAAGGGAACACTAAAATATCACATCCTAGATATCACTGAATGAAATATTCCAGTTGTAAATCTTTATTCATTACATAGTGGAATGTGTTGAGAACAATAAAACCTAATAATTATCAACGTAAATCACAATTTATATCTCACGGAGGTCTGAAGTTGGAATAATGCTCAAAATCAAAGTGGAAAATGAAGTTACAGGTTGATCCAACTTCAGTGGAAATGCCTCAAGACAAGGAAATGATGCGCAGTAGTGTGTGTGGCCTCCACGTGCCTGTATGACCTCCCTACCATGCCTGGGCATGTTCCTGATGAGGCGGCAGATAGTCTCCTGAGGGATCTTTTCTCAGACCTGGACTAAAGCATCCGCCAACTCCTGGACAGTCTGGTGCAACGTGACGTTGGTGGCTGATGCAAGACATGATGTCCCAGATGTGTTCAATCTTATTCAGGTCTGGGGAATGGGTGGGTCAGTCCATAGCTTCAATTCCTTCATCTTGCAGGAACTGCTGACACACTCCAGCCACAATGAGGTCTGGCATTGTCCTGCATTAAGAGAAACCCAGGGCCAACCGCACCAGGATATGGTCAGACTTCCTCTGGTGAGCACATGGAGGGCTGTGTGGCCCTCCAAAGAAATGCCACCCCACACCATTACTGACTCACTCACAAACCGGTCATGCTGAAGGATGTTGCAGGCAGCAGATCTCTCTCCACGGCATCTCCAGACTCTGTCACGTCTGTCACATGTGTTCAGTGTGAACCTGCTTTAATCTGTGAAGAGCACAGGGTGCCAGTGGTGAATTTGTTAATCCTGGTGTTCTATGGCAAATGTCAATTGTCCTGCACGGTGTTGGGCTGTGAGCACAACCCCCATCTGTGGACGTCGGGCACTCAGACCATCCTCATGGAGTCGGTTTCTAACCATTTGTGCAGACATTTGCACATTTGGGGCTTGCTGGAGGTCATTTTGCAGGGCTCTGGCAGTGCGATCCTGCTGCTGGGTTGTTGCCCTTCAACGGCCCACTCCACGTCTCCTGGTGTACTAACCTATCTCCTGGTAGTGCCTCAAGCCTCTGGACACTACGCTGACAGACACAGCAAACCTACTTGCCACATCTTGTATTGTATATGCCATCCTGGATGAGCTGCACTACCTGAGCCACTTGTGTGACTTGTAGAGTCCATCCCATGCTACTACGAGTGTGAAAGCTCTGGCAAAAATTAGGAGACCACTGCACAGTTTTACAGTTTTATAAAAATCAGCTTCTCTACATGTCTGACAGTCATTCCAATCCAGTGTCAGTTGATTTCCAACCAGAGTAAACCTCATTCCACTTAATGTGCTTTTGATTAGGTGATCACCTGAACCAAATCTTATTTAACAAAGGAAAATAAAAAAAACCCTGCTGTGGTGTTCACAATCCTCTTGCAATAGGACAAGCTGGATGGCAAAACAAGTACTAGTAATATCCCAAAAGTAATAGGAATGAAAAAATAGCTTTTAACCATGCCAAAGGAGTTGAAAAGAAAAATCTTGAGTGAGGAAAAGAAGGGCTCAATTCTGGCTTTACTAGCAGAGGGATACAGTGAGTGTCATGTTGCCTCCATCCTTACATTTTCTAAGATGGCAGTCCATTACAACAAGGTCAAGCAGCAGACATTGGAGACAACAAAGCTACAGACCGGCAGAGGGCGAAAACAACTCTCCACTGACCGGGATGACCGTCGTCTTATTCGATTGTCACTCAGCAACCGCAGGATGACATCAAGTGACGTACAAAAGGAATGGCAGCTGGGGTTAAGTGCACGGCAAGAACAGTTCGCATAAGGCTCCTAGAAGCAGGGCTCAAGTCACATAAAGGTAGAAAAAAGCCTTTCATCAATGAGAAGCAAAGGAGAGCCAGGCTGAAGTTTTCCAAAGACCTTTAGGATTGGACCATAGAAGACTCGAGTAAGCTAATCTTCTCTGATGGGCCGCTCATTTACAGTGATGAATATGCGGCTCCACCCTATGGGAGGTGGAGCCGCATATTCATGACTGTAATCGGCGGCCCCACGTGACCGCTCACACAGTAGAAGGTGCGGCCAGGACAGGAAGCAGCGCCAGCCAGCGACGGAGCCGGGTGAGTATTTTAAGAACAGCGGGCGGGCGCACAGGGGTTGGGGGAAGGGGGGGAGTTTGGGGACATGGACCTTTATTTTAAACACGAGAACCTAAAAAAAAAAGGATTATTCATATCTTCTTTACAGCAAACGCTGCTGCAGAGAAGATATGAATGGCGGCTTCAGCACCAGATGCAGGGGACAGCGCTAAACTTTAGCGCTGTCTCTTGCACGGTGCGTGTGGTACCCAGTGGGCACACGGGCGGCACACATGTGCTGCCCGTTTGCCACACTGATGTGCCACAGAAACGCACGGGCACACGGACACGGATAATTCCGGTACCGATTTTTCCGGTACCGGAATTATCTGGACGTGTGGGACTGCCCTTAAAAGATATATACTTTATTGGTACAAAATATAAAATATGAAAAATTAAAAATATATATATTCTAAGGAAAGTGTGGAAACAAATACTCAGGGACTAAGAAGAGGACGTAATACAATGGAAACTGAATGAGGTTATATTATAATAAAAAATCATAGCAGCACAAAAATAAATTAAAGTTTGATGTTAATATGAATCTACTGGTTTTAATACCACCTTATCCCTGACAAAGACAAACGTCAAAAAGCGCATTGGGGTGGACGCATCCTTGGGACAGCAGCTGGATCCTCGTTGTCACTGCTCCTTACAGGTAATCAACCCTTTCCTCACATGGTACGTTAGTAGATGATGAGTATTTTTCTCATCTTATCAAGGATATTCAATGATATTGGTACTATATTATAGGTCTATTGTTTACACCCTATTTAGGATATACGGTAATATTTGCACATGCATTTTATTACCTATTCTATCCTATGATCACTTTATCCCTATTCCCTTCAATTCACCGTTTTTTCTTTGAGGAACCATATTGTCTATTTAATACAATGATATGGTGGTATTAAAACCAGTAGATTCATATTAACATCAAACTTTAATTTATTTTTGTGCCGCTATGATTTTTTATTATAACATAACCTCTTTCAGTTCCCATTGTATTGCATCCTCTTCTTAGTCCCTGTGTATTTGTTTCCACCCTTACCTTACAATGTATATATTTTTAATTTTTCATATTTTATATTTTGTATCAATAAAGTATATATGTTTTAACAAATAGGCTGCAAATTCGTTTATTTTCCTTCGTCCTTCAAGTGACTGGACTACTAGACTCAAGGAGTCTGGTGATGCTCGTGAGGGCCACACTCCCTCTCCAACTGATCCCTCAGAAGAAGGTGGGCCAATGGCCAGAGAGAGGTCATTGAGGCGGCCCAAGTCCCATGAGGTCACCAGATTTCCTTATTTTATGATGAGTGGGGACTTATTGTACTGGATTACTAAGGTCAGAGAGGAAATAGTGACGCAATAATTGCCATGACCCTATAGATGGAAGTTGTTGGACATTTACATGTCTTTGGTAGTCAATTTGGTGTCGTCAAAACCCAAGAACGTTTTTTGCGGAGGTTCTATTGGCCTGGATGTCACTGAGAAATCCTAAATTATTGCAAGCACTGCCCCACCTGTCAGCTAACCACTCCCACTTCTCACTTCCAAAGTCCCCTCGTTCCGCTGCCCATCATAGGAGCAACGATTGAGCGAATTGCCATGGACCTGGTCAGCCCCCTTGTTAAGTCTGCTCATGGGCATCAATATATGTGGGTTTTTTCTCAACTATGCTACGTGGTACCAAGAAGCGGTTCCCCTGAGAAACACTTCCATGAGAAGTATTGCTTGTGAGTTGGTCCACATCTTTGCCCGGACAGGACTACCAAGAGAGACCTTGCAAATTACACCATCACCAGATGGCCTTATGGAAAGGTTAAATAAAACCCTAACGAGTATGCTTAAGAAGGTCATGGAAAAGGACGGACGAGACTGGGACTGTCTCCTCCCATATCTGTTATTCTTTGTCCGGGAGGTTCCACAGGCATCTACTGGATTCTCTTCATTTAAACTCCTGTATGTCCGACTTTAAGAAGGAATTTGTACTCCAAATGGACATATCAGAAGTCGCTTTAAGAGTGGTGATTTCTCAGGAGATACACTGAGAGGAGCATCTTGTTCTCTACCTGAGTAAGAAACAGCATGTGAGAAAAATTATTCCATTATAGAAAAGTAATGCTTGGCCAAAAAGTAGGCCATGGACACATTGCATTACTATCTCTTAGGGCGAAAATTTAAATTAGTATCAGATCATGCCCTACTCAGGTGAATGAAGGAGAAAAAAAGGAAAAATGCTTGTGTAAATGTGAGTTTCTAGCCCTGAAGGATTTTCACTGCCATGTGGAACATACAGCCAGGAAGCTACATGATCATGCCTATGCTGTCTTGAGAATCCCGTGTCTAGTGGTAGAAGGAAACAAAAAAGTGGTAGACTGGGAAATACACATTCGCCAGAAGACTCGCTACACTCATGAGGAGGGCGTTAAACTAGAAGAAGAGGGGACGGGAAGAAAAACATTAGACTCGAACAAAGAAGACCCAGGAAAACATACTCAGAAGGGAGGAAAGAACATTTCTAAAACAATCCACAGCAAGGAGATTGGAACAAAACAAAATCCTCTAAACTGCATGCTCGCAAATGCCAGAAGCCTGACAAACAAGATGGAAGAACTAGAAGCAAAAATATCTACAGGTAACTTTGACATAGTGGGAATAACCGAGACATGGTTAGATGAAAGCTATGACTGGTGTTATGAATAGGTAATTCAGAACCACAATGGACCTTGAAGTTCAGAGCACACAAGTGACCTGACAAAAACCACAAAACATAGGACGAGCTCTGAGACGTGGGAACTCTGCTGACCGCAATCCCTAAACCTATCAAACCACACTAGAGGTAGCCGTGGATTGCGCCTAACGCTCCCTATGCAACTCGGCACAGCCTGAGAAACTAGCTAGACCTGAAGATAGAAAAATAAGCCTACCTTGCCTCAGAGAACTTCCCCAAAGGAAAAGGCAGCCCCCCACATATAATGACTGTGAGTAAGATGAAAATACAAACACAGAGATGAAATAGATTTAGCAAAGTGAGGCCCGACTTACTGAATAGACCGAGGATAGGAAAGATAGCTTTGCGGTCAACACAAAAACCTACAAACAACCACGCAGAGGGGCAAAAAGACCCTCCGCACCGACTAACGGTACGGAGGTGCTCCCTCTGCGTCTCAGAGCTTCCAGCAAGCAAGCAAAACCAAAAAATCAAGCTGGACAGAAAATATAGCAAAAAGTAACACAAGTAGAACTTAGCTTATGCTGAGCAGACAGGCCACAGGAACGATCCAGGAGGAAGCAAGACCAATACTAGAACATTGACTGGAGGCCAGGATCAAAGCACTAGGTGGAGTTAAATAGAGCAGCACCTAACGACTTAACCTCATCACCTGAGGAAGGAAACTCAGAAGCCGCAGTACCACTCGTGACTACAGGAGGGAGCTTGATCACAGAATTCACAACAGTATCCCCCCCTTGAGGAGGGGTCACCGAACCCTCACCAGAGCCCCCAGGCTGACCAGGATGAGCCATATGGAAGGCACGAACAAGATCGGCAGCATGGACATCAGAGGCAAAGACCCAGGAATTATCTTCCTGACCATAACCCTTCCACTTAACGAGATACTGGAGTTTCCGTCTCGAAACACGAGAATCCAAAATCTTCTCCACTATATACTCCAACTCCCCCTCCACCAAAACCGGGGCAGGAGGATCAACAGATGGAACCACAGGCGCCACGTATCTCCGCAACAATGACCTATGGAATACGTTATGGATGGAAATAGAATCTGGAAGGGTCAAACAAAAAGACACAGGATTAAGAACCTCAGAAATCCTATACGGACCAATGAAACGAGGCTTAAACTTAGGAGAGGAAACCTTCATAGGAATATAACGAGATGACAACCAAACCAAATCCCCAACATGAAGTCGGGGACCCACACAGCGTCTGCGATTAGCGAAACGTTGAGCCTTTTCCTGGGACAAGGTCAAATTGTCCACTACATGAGTCCAAATCCGCTGCAACCTGTCCACCACAGTATCCACACCAGGACAGTCCGAAGACTCAACCTGCCCTGAAGAGAAACGAGGATGGAACCCAAAATTGCAGAAAAACGGTGAAACCAAGGTAGCCGAGCTGGCCCGATTATTAAGAGCGAACTCAGCCAACGGCAAAAAGGACACCCAATCATCCTGATCAGCAGAAACAAAACATCTCAGATATGTTTCCAAGGTCTGATTGGTTCATTCAGTCTGGCCATTTGTCTGAGGATGGAAAGCCGAGGAAAAAGACAAATCAATGCCCATCCTAGCACAAAAGGCTCGCCAAAACCTCGAAACAAACTGGGAACCTCTGTCAGAAACGATGTTCTCTGGAATGCCATGTAAACGAACCACATGCTGGAAGAACAATGGCACCAAATCAGAGGAGGAAGGCAATTTAGACAAGGGTACCAAATGGATCATCTTAGAGAAGCGATCACAAACTACCCAAATGACCGACATTTTTTGAGAGACGGGGAGATCCGAAATAAAATCCGTAGAGATATGTGTCCAAGGCCTCTTCGGGATCGGCAAGGGCAAAAGCAACCCACTGGCACGAGAACAGCAGGGCTTAGCCCGAGCACAAATCCCACAGGACTGCACAAAAGAACGCACATCCCGCGACAGAGACGGCCACCAAAAGGATCTAGCCACCAAATCTCTGGTACCAAAGATTCCAGGATGACCAGCCAACACCGAACAATGAACCTCAGAGATAACTTTATTCATCCACCTATCAGGGACAAACAGTTTCTCTGCTGGGCAACGATCAGGTTTATTAGCCTGAAATTTTTGCAGCACCCGCCGCAAATCAGGGGAGATGGCAGACACAATTACTCCCTCTTTGAGAATATCCGCCGGCTCAGGCAAACCCGGAGAGTCGGGCACAAAACTCCTAGACAGGGCATCCGCCTTCACATTTTTAGAGCCCGGAAGGTACGAAACCACAAAGTCAAAACGGGAGAAAAACAGCGACCAACGAGCCTGTCTAGGATTCAACCGTTTGGCAGACTCGAGATAAGTCAAGTTCTTGTGATCAGTCAAGACCACCACGCGATGCTTAGCTCCTTCAAGCCAATGACGCCACTCCTCGAATGCCCACTTCATGGCCAGCAACTCTCGATTGCCAACATCATAATTTCGCTCAGCAGGCGAAAACTTCCTGGAAAAGAAGGCGCATGGCTTCATCACCGAGCAATCAGCACCTCTTTGCGACAAAACAGCCCCTGCTCCAATTTCAGAAGCATCAACCTCAACCTGGAACGGAAGCGAAACATCTGGTTGACACAACACAGGGGCAGAAGAAAAACGACGCTTTAACTCTTGAAAAGCTTCCACAGCAGCAAAAGACCAATTGACCACATCAGCACCCTTCTTGGTCAAATCGGTCAATGGTTTAGCAATACTAGAAAAATTACAGATGAAGTGACGATAAAAATTAGCAAAGCCAAGGAACTTTTGCAGACTCTTCAGAGATGTCGGCTGAGTCCAATCATAAATGGCCTGGACCTTAACAGGGTCCATCTCGATGGTAGAAGGTGAAAAAATGAACCCCAAAAATGAAACCTTCTGAACACCAAAGAGACACTTTGATCCCTTCACAAACAAAGAATTAGCACGCAGGACCTGGAACACCATTCTGACCTGCTTCACATGAGACTCCCAATCATCCGAGAAGACCAAAATATCATCCAAGTATACAATCAGGAATTTATCCAGGTACTCTCGGAAGATGTCATGCATAAAGGACTGAAATACTGATGGAGCATTGGCAAGTCCGAATGGCATAACTAGGTACTCAAAATGGCCCTCGGGCGTATTAAATTCAGTTTTCCATTCATCGCCCCGTTTAATACGCATAAGATTATATGCACCACGAAGATCTATCTTGGTGAACCAACTAGCCCCCTTAATCCGAGCAAACAAATCAGATAGCAGCGGCAAGGGGTACTGAAATTTGACCGTGATTTTATTTAGAAGGCGGTAATCAATACAAGGTCAATACAATACAAGGACAAACCAGGGATTCAAGCTTGAGGAGGCTAATTTGCATATTCCAGGTGCCTTCTGGGAAAAGCGAAGAGTCTCCCTAAGCTAGAAGATCGTTGGGTACAGCCGGGACCAGCTGCTTGGAAAGCATCACCAAACCAGGGATTCAAGCTTGAGGAGGCTAATTTGCATATTCCAGGTGCCTTCTGGGAAAAGCGAAGAGTCTCCCTAAGCTAGAAGATCGTTGGGTACAGCCGGGACCAGCTGCTTGGAAAGCATCACCAAACCAGGGATTCAAGCTTGAGGAGGCTAATTTTTGCCTGTAGGACATTATTGCAAGAGAGCTTGGCTGAGTAGATTACACAAGAAGGAAAACATACAGCAAGTCAGCAGGATCTAGGAGCAACATGGCAGATGTGACAACCTACATGGTCAGCTGCAGCATGTGCTACATGTTCGCAGATCGACCAGAAGAAGAATCCAATTTCACCTGTCAGAAGTGTAGACTAGTGGCCCTTTTAGAAGAAAAGGTGCGGGGTCTGGAAGAAAGAATAGCAACTTTGAAACTCATCAAAGAGAATGAAGACTTTCTAGACAGAACAGAAGCATCTCTACTGGTCACAGAAGGTGAAAAAAGTGTCAGAGAACCTCCAAAAGCAGATGAGTGGAAGCATGTGACCAAAAGAAGCAAGAAGACCATGGAGAAATCACCAACCACACAACTGAAGAACCGATATCAAATCTTTGTAGAGGATGACGATGGCACACCTAAGGATGAAGCAATACCAGCAAGCAAAAAAAGGGTACACAGCAACAAGTGACAGCAAAAAGTACAGCCAAGAAGCAACGAAGAGTGGTGGTGGTGGGAGACTCACTACTGAGAGGCACAGAAGCAGCCATCTGCAGACCGGACATAACTGCAAGAGAAGTATGCTGCCGTCCAGGTGCGATGATCAAGGATGTGACCGATAGGATACCAAAGCTCTTCAGCTCCAAGGACGTCCACCCATTTCTTCTGATACATGTTGGCACCAATGACACGGCAAGGAAGGACCTACCGACAATCTGCAAGGACTTTGAAGAGTTGGGGAAGAAAGTAAAGGAACTGGATGCACAGGTAGTTTTTTCTTCTATCCTTCCAGTAGACGGGCATGGCACCAGGAGATGGAACAGGATCCTTGATGCAAACAACTGGCTAAGACGATGGTGCAGACAACAAGGATTCGGATTCCTGGACCACGGTGTGAATTACTTGTACGATGGACTCCTCGCCAGAGACGGACTACACCTCAACAAACCTGGGAAACACACATTCGCCAGAAGACTGGCTACACTCATCAGGAGGGCGTTAAACTAGAAGAAGAGGGGACGGGAAGAAAAACATTAGACTTGAACAAAGAAGATCCAGGAAAACATACTCAGAAGGGAGGTAAGAACATTTCTAAAACAATCCACAGCGAGGAGATTGGAACAAAACAAAATCCTCTAAACTGCATGCTCGCAAACGCCAGAAGCCTGACAAACAAGATGGAAGAACTAGAAGCAGAAATATCTACAGGTAACTTTGACATAGTGGGAATAACCGAGACATGGTTAGATGAAAGCTATGACTGGGCAGTTAACTTACAGGGTTACAGTCTGTTTAGAAAGGATCGTAAAAATCGGAGAGGAGGAGGGGTTTGTCTCTATGTAAAGTCTTGTCTAAAGTCCACTTTAAGGGAGGATATTAGCGAAGGGAATGAGGATGTCGAGTCCATATGGGTCGAAATTCATGGAGGGAAAAATGGTAACAAAATTCTCATTGGGGTCTGTTACAAACCCCCAAATATAACAGAAACCATGGAAAGTCTACTTCTAAAGCAGATAGATGAAGCTGCAACCCATAATGAGGTCATGGTTATGGGGGACTTTAACTACCCGGATATTAACTGGGAAACAGAAACCTGTGAAACCCATAAAGGCAACAGGTTTCTGCTAATAACCAAGAAAAATTATCTTTCACAATTGGTGCAGAATCCAACCAGAGGAGCAGCACTTTTAGACCTAATACTATCTAATAGACCTGACAGAATAACAAATCTGCAGGTGGTCGGGCATCTAGGAAATAGCGACCACAATATTGTACAGTTTCACCTGTCTTTCACTAGGGGGACTTGTCAGGGAGTCACAAAAACACTGAACTTTAGGAAGGCAAAGTTTGACCAGCTTAGAGATGCCCTTAATCTGGTAGACTGGGACAATATCCTCAGAAATAAGAATACAGATAATAAATGGGAAATGTTTAAGAACATCCTAAATAGGCAGTGTAAGCGGTTTATACCTTGTGGGAATAAAAGGACTAGAAATAGGAAAAACCCAATGTGGCTAAACAAAGAAGTAAAACAGGCAATTAACAGTAAAAAGAAAGCATTTGCACTACTAAAGCAGGATGGCACCATTGAAGCTCTAAAAAACTATAGGGAGAAAAATAATTTATCTAAATAACTAATTAAAGCTGCCAAAAAGGAAACAGAGAAGCACATTGCTAAGGAGAGTAAAACTAATCCCAAACTGTTCTTCAACTATATCAATAGTAAAAGAATAAAAACTGAAAATGTAGGCCCCTTAAAAAATAGTGAGGAAAGAATGGTTGTAGATGACGAGGAAAAAGCTAACATATTAAACACCTTCTTCTCCACGGTATTCACGGTGGAAAATGAAATGCTAGGTGAAATCCCAAGAAACAATGAAAACCCTATATTAAGGGTCACCAATCTAACCCAAGAAGAGGTGCGAAACCGGCTAAATAAGATTAAAATAGATAAATCTCCGGGTCCGGATGGCATACACCCACGAGTACTAAGAGAACTAAGTAATGTAATAGATAAACCATTATTTCTTATTTTTAGGGACTCTATAGTGACAGGGTCTGTTCCGCAGAATTGGCGCATAGCAAATGTGGTGCCAATATTCAAAAAGGGCTCTAAAAGTGAACCTGGAAATTATAGGCCAGTAAGTCTAACCTCTATTGTTGGTAAAATATTTGAAGGGTTTCTGAGGGATGTTATTCTGGATTATCTCAATGAGAATAACTGTTTAACTCCATATCAGCATGGGTTTATGAGAAATCGCTCCTGTCAAACCAATCTAATCAGTTTTTATGAAGAGGTAAGCTATAGGCTGGACCACGGTGAGTCATTGGACGTGGTATATCTCGATTTTTCCAAAACGTTTGATACCGTGCCGCACAAGAGGTTGGTACACAAAATGAGAATTCTTGGTCTGGGGGAAAATGTGTGTAAATGGGTTAGTAACTGGCTTAGTGATAGAAAGCAGAGGGTGGTTATAAATGGTATAGTCTCTAACTGGGTCGCTGTGACCAGTGGGGTACCGCAGGGGTCGGTATTGGGACCTGTTCTCTTCAACATATTCATTAATGATCTGGTAGAAGGTTTACACTGTAAAATATCGATATTTGCAGATGATACAAAACTATGTAAAGCAGTTAATACAAGAGAAGATAGTATTCTGCTACAGATGGATCTGGATAAGTTGGAAACTTGGGCTGAAAGGTGGCAGATGAGGTTTAACAATGATAAATGTAAGGTTATACACATGGGAAGAAGGAATCAATATCACTATTACACACTGAATGGGAAACCACTGGGTAAATCTGACAGGGAGAAGGACTTGGGGATCCTAGTTAATGATAAACTTACCTGGAGCAGCCAGTGCCAGGCAGCAGCTGCCAAGGCAAACAGGATCATGGGGTGCATTAAAAGAGGTCTGGATACACATGATGAGAGCATTATACTGCCTCTGTACAAATCTCTAGTTAGACCGCACATGGAGTACTGTGTCCAGTTTTGGGCACCGGTGCTCAGGAAGGATATAATGGAACTAGAGAGAGTACAAAGGAGGGCAACAAAATTAATAAAGGGGATGGGAGAACTACAATACCCAGATAGATTAGCGAAATTAGGATTATTTAGTCTAGAAAAAAGACGACTGAGGGGCGATCTAATAACCATGTATAAGTATATAAGGGGACAATACAAATATCTCGCTGAGGATCTGTTTATACCAAGGAAGGTGACGGGCACAAGGGGGCATTCTTTGCGTCTGGAGGAGAGAAGGTTTTTCCACCAACATAGAAGAGGATTCTTTACTGTTAGGGCAGTGAGAATCTGGAATTGCTTGCCTGAGGAGGTGGTGATGGCGAACTCAGTCGAGGGGTTCAAGAGAGGCCTGGATGTCTTCCTGGAGCAGAACAATATTGTATCATACAATTAGGTTCTGTAGAAGGACGTAGATCTGGGGATTTATTATGATGGAATATAGGCTGAACTGGATGGACAAATGTCTTTTTTCGGCCTTACTAACTATGTTACTATGTCTCAGCGAACCATCCTTCTTGGCCACAAAAAAAGAACCCTGCTCCCAATGGCGATGACGACGGCCGAATATGACCCTTCTCCAAGGATTCTTTTACGTAACTCCGCATAGCGGCGTGCTCAGGTACAGATAAATTAAACAGTCAACCCTTAGGAAACTTACTACCAGGAATCAACTCGATAGCACAATCACAATCCCTATGCGGAGGTAGGGCATTGGACTTGGGCTCATCGAATACATCCCAGTAATCAGACAAGAACTCTGGGACCTCAGAAGGGGTGGATGATGAGATAGACAGAAATGGAACATCACCATGTACCCCCTGACAACCCCAGCTGGACACAGACATTGATTTCCAATCTAATACTGGGTTATGGACTTGTAGCCATGGCAACCCCAACACGACCACATCATGCAGATTTTGCAACACCAGAAAGCGAATATCCTCCTGGTGCGCAGGATGTTATGTTTGCTAATGACAGGTGTTATGAAGGCAATCCAGAAACACAGTGTGCTTAGCGATCAGAGCGCACACAGTGATCTGACAAATACCCAAAAATACAAGAACGAGCTCTGAGACGTGGAAACTCTGTAGACTGCACACCTGATCCTATCCTAAACACAACTAAAAGCGGCTGTGGATTGCGCCTAACAACTACCTAGGCAACTCGGCACAGCCTAAGAAACTAGCTAGCCTGAAGATAGAAAAATAGGCCTGACTTGCCCCAGAGAAATTCCCCAAAGGAAAAGGCAGCCCCCCACATATAATGACTGTGAGTAAGATGAAAAGACAAAACGTAGGGATGAAATAGATTCAGCAAAGTGGGGCCCGATGTTCTAGGACAGAGCGAGGACAGTAAAGCGAACTTTGCAGTCTACAAAAAACCCTAAAGCAAAACCACGCAAAGGGGGCAAAAAAAACCCACCGTGCCGAACTAACGGCACGGCGGTACACCCTTTGCGTCTCAGAGCTTCCAGCAAAACAAAAGACAAGCTGGACAGAAAAAAAGCAACAAAAAAGCAAAAAGCACTTAGCTATACAGAGCAGCAGGTCACAGGAACAATCAGGAGAAGCTCAGATCCAACACTGAAACATTGACAAGGAGCAAGGATAGCAGCATCAGGCGGAGTTAAGTAATGAAGCAGTTAACGAGCTCACCAGAACACCTGAGGGAGGAAGCTCAGAAGCTGCAGTACCACTTGTGACCACAGGAGTGAATTCAGCCACAGAATTCACAACAGCAGGACCCATGCACATGGTCAACTGGGTCCAATACTGAGGCTTATTCTTGGCCAAAGGCGTAGCATCAATTCCTCTCAATGGAATAAGACACTGCAAGGGCTCCAAGAAAAACCCACAGCACCTAGCAAACTCCAAGTCCATCAAATTCAGGGCAGCGCCTGAATCCACAAATGCCATGACAGAATAGGAAGACAAATAGCAGATCAAAGTAACGGACAAAAGAAATTTCGACTGTACCGTACCAATGGTGGCAGACTTAGCGAACCGCTTAGTGCGCTTAGGACAATCGGAGATAGCATGAGTGGAATCACCACAGTAGAAACACAGCCCATTCTGACGTCTGTGTTCTTGCCTTTCAGCTCTGGTCAAAGTCCTATCGCACTGCATAGGCTCAGGTTTATGCTCAGATAATACCGCCAAATGGTGCACAGATTTACGCTCACGCAAGCGTCGACCGATCTGAATGGCCAAAGACATAGACTCATTCAGACCAGCAGGCATAGGAAATCCCACCATGACATCCTTAAGGGCTTCAGAGAGACCCTTTCTGAAGATTGCTGCCAAAGCACATTCATTCCATTGAGTGAGCACAGACCACTTTCTAAACTTCTGACAATAAATCTCTATCTCATCCTGACCCTGACACAGAGCCAGCAAATTTTTCCCTGCCTGATCCACTGAATTAGGTTCATCGTACAGTAATCCGAGCGCCAGAAAAAACGCATCAATATTACATAATGCAGGATCTCCTGGCGCAAGGGAAAATGCCCAGTCTTGAGGGTCGCCACGTAATAAAGAAATAATGATCTTAACTTGTTGAACTGGGTCACCAGAGGAGCGAGGTTTCAACGCCAGAAACAGTTTGCAATTATTTTTGAAACTCAGAAATTTAGCTCTATCTCCAGAAAACAAATCAGGAATAAGAATTCTTGGTTCTAACATAGAATTCTGAGCCACAAATTCTTGAATATTTTGTACTCTTGCAGTGAGAAGATCCACACATGAAGACAGACCTTTAATGTCCATCACCACACCTGTGTCCTGAACCACCCAAATGTCTGCAGGAAAAAAAGGCAAAACACAGTGCAAGGAAAAAAAAATGGTCTCAGAACTTCTTTTTTCCCTCTATTGAGAAGCATAGTACTTTGGGCCTCCAGTACTGTTATGAATAGGTAATTCAGAACCACAATGGACCTTGAAGTTCAGAGCACACAAGTGACCTGACAAAAACCACAAAACATAGCACGAGCTCTGAGACGTGGGAACTCTGCTGACCGCAATCCCTAAACCTATCAAACCACACTAGAGGTAGCCGTGGATTGCGCCTAACGCTCCCTATGCAACTCGGCACAGCCTGAGAAACTAGCTAGACCTGAAGATAGAAAAATAAGCCTACCTTGCCTCAGAGAACTTCCCCAAAGGAAAAGGCAGCCCCCCACATATAATGACTGTGAGTAAGATGAAAATACAAACACAGAGATGAAATAGTTTAGCAAAGTGAGGCCCGACTTACTGAATAGACCGAGGATAGGAAAGATAGCTTTGCGGTCAACACAAAAACCTACAAACAACCACGCAGAAGGGCAAAAAGACCCTCCGCACCGACTAACGGTACGGAGGTGCTCCCTCTGCGTCTCAGAGCTTCCAGCAAGCAAGCAAAACCAAAAAAGCAAGCTGGACAGAAAATATAGCAAAAAGTAACACAAGTAGAACTTAGCTTATGCTGAGCAGACAGGCCACAGGAACGATCCAGGAGGAAGCAAGACCAATACTAGAACATTGACTGGAGGCCAGGATCAAAGCACTAGGTGGAGTTAAATAGAGCAGCACCTAACGACTTAACCTCATCACCTGAGGAAGGAAACTCAGAAGCCGCAGTACCACTCGTGACCACAGGAGGGAGCTTGATCACAGAATTCACAACAGACTGGGCAGTTAACTTACAGGGTTACAATCTGTTTAGAAAGGATCGTAAAAATCGGAGAGGAGGAGGGGTTTGTCTCTATGTAAAGTCTTGTCTAAAGTCCACTTTAAGGGAGGATATTAGCGAAGGGAATGAGGATGTCGAGTCCATATGGGTTGAAATTCATGGAGGGAAAAATGGTAACAAAATTCTCATTTGGGTCTGTTACAAACCCCCAAATATAACAGAAATCATGGAAAGTCTACTTCTAAAGCAGATAGATGAAGCTGCAACCCATAATGAGGTCCTGGTTATGGGGGACTTTAACTACCCGGATATTAACTGGGAAACAGAAACCTGTGAAACCCATAAAGTCAACAGGTTTCTGCTAATAACCAAGAAAAATTATCTTTCACAATTGGTGCAGAATCCAACCAGAGGAGCAGCACTTTTAGACCTAATACTATCTAATAGACCTGACAGAATAACAAATCTGCAGGTGGTCGGGCATCTAGGAAATAGCGACCACAATATTGTACAGTTTCACCTGTCTTTCACTAGGGGGACTTGTCAGGGAGTCACAAAAACACTGAACTTTAGGAAGGCAAAGTTTGACCAGCTTAAGGTACCTTCACACTAAACGACGCTGCAGCGATCCAGACAACGATCCGGATCGTTGCAGCATCGCTGTTTGGTCGCTGGAGAGCTGTCACACAGACCGCTCTCCAGCGACCAACGATGCCGGTAACCAGGGTAAACATCGGGTTACTAAGCGCAGGGCCGCGCTTAGTAACCCGATGTTTACCCTGGATACCATCCTAAAAGTTAAAAAAACAACCACTACATACTTACCTACCGCTGTCTGTCCTCGGCGCTCTGCTTCTCTGCTCTGGCTGTGAGCACAGCGGCCGGAAAGCAGAGCGGTGACGTCACCGCTCTGCTTTCTGGCCGCTGTGCTCACAGTGAGTGCAGGAAAGCACAGCGCCGAGGGACAGACAGCGGTAGGTAAGTATGAAGCGTTTGTTTTTTTAACTTTTAGGATGGTATCCAGGGTAAACGTCGGGTTACTAAGCGTGGCCCTGCGCTTAGTAACCTGATGTTTACCCTGGTTACCAGCGAAGACATTGCTGAATCGGTGTCACACACGCCGATTCAGCGATGTCAGCGGGAGAGCCAGCGACCAAAGAAAGGTCTGGCCCTCTAGCCCCGACCAACGACATCACAGCAGGATTCTGATCGCTGCTGTGTGTCAAACTAAACGATATCGCTAGCGAGGACGCTGCAACGTCACGGATCGCTAGCGATATCGTTTAGTGTGAAGGTACCTTTAGAGATGCCCTTAATCTAGTAGACTGGGACAATATCTTCAGAAATAAGAATACAGATAATAAATGGAAAATGTTTAAGAACATCCTAAATAGGCACTGTAAGTGGTTTATACCTTGTGGGAATAAAAGGACTAGAAATAGGAAAAACCCAATGTGGCTAAACAAAGAAGTAAGACAGGCAATTAACAGTAAAAAGAAAGCATTTGCACTACTAAAGCAGGATGGCACCATTGAAGCTCTAAAAAACTATAGGGAGAAAAATACTTTATCTAAAAAACTAATTAAAGCTGCCAAAAAGGAAACAGAGATGCACATTGCTAAGGAGAGTAAAACTAATCCCAAACTGTTCTTCAACTATATCAATAGTAAAAGAATAAAAACTGAAAATGTAGGCCCCTTAAAAAATTGTGAGGAAAGTATGGTTGTAGATGACGAGGAAAAAGCTAACATATTAAACACCTTCTTCTCCACGGTATTCACGGTGGAAAATGAAATGCTCGGTGAAATCCCAAGAAACAATGAAAACCCTATATTAAGGGCTAGACCACGGTGAGTAATTGGACGTGGTATATCTCGATTTTTCCAAAGCGTTTGATACCGTGCCACACAAGAGGTTGGTACACAAAATAAGAATGCTTGGTTTGGGGGAAAATGTGTGTAAATGGGTTAGTAACTGGCTTAGTGATAGAAAGCAGAGGATGGTTATAAATGGTATAGTCTCTAACTGGGTCGCTGTGACCAGTGGGGTACCGCAGGGGTATTGGAACCTGTTCTCTTCAACATATTCATTAATGATCTGGTAGAAGGTTTACACAGTAAAATATCGATATTTGCAGATGATACAAAACTATGTAAAGCAGTTAATACAAGAGAAGATAGTATTCTGCTACAGATGGATCTGGATAAGTTGGAAACTTGGGCTGAAAGGTGGCAGATGAGGTTTAACAATGATAAATGTAAGGTTATACACATGGGAAGAAGGAATCAATATCACCATTACACACTGAACGGGAAACCACTGGGTAAATCTGACAGGGAGAAGGACTTGGGGATCCTAGTTAATGATAAACTTACTTGGAGCAGCCAGTGCCAGGCAGCATCTGCCAAGGCAAACAGGATCATGGGGTGCATTAAGAGAGGTCTGGATACACATGATGAGAGCATTATACTGCCTCTGTACAAATCCCTAGTTAGACCGCACATGGAGTACTGTGTCCAGTTTTGGGCACCGGTGCTCAGGAAGGATATAACGGAACTAGAGAGAGTACAAAGGAGGGCAACAAAATTAATAAAGGGGATGGGAGAACTACAATACCCAGATAGATTAGCGAAATTAGGATTATTTAGTCTAGAAAAAAGACGACTGAGGGGCGATCTAATAACCATGTATAAGTATATAAGGGGACAATACAAATATCTCGCTGAGGATCTGTTTATACCAAGGAAGGTGACAGGCACAAGGGGGCATTCTTTACGTCTGGAGGATAGAAGGTTTTCCCACCAACATAGAAGAGGATTCTTTACTGTTAGGGCGGTGAGAATCTGAAATTGCTTGCCTGAGGAGGTGGTGATGGCGAACTCAGTCGAGGGGTTCAAGAGAGGCCTGGATGTCTTCCTGGAGCAGAACAATATTGTATCATACAATTATTTGGTTCTGTAGAAGGACGTAGATCTGGGGATTTAGTATGATGGAATATAGGCTGAACTGGATGGACAAATGTCTTTTTTCGGCCTTACTAACTATATTACTACTAGATTGTGGCCCGATTCTAACGCATCGGGTATTCTAGAATATGCATGTCCCCGTAGTATATGGACAATGATGATTCCAGAATTCGCGGCAGACTGTGCCCGTCGCTGATTGGTCGAGGCAACCTTTATGACATCATCATCGCCATGACAACCATTATGACATCTACGTCGATACTGTGCCCGTCGCTGAATCAGAAACGTGAGATGTCTATGTCCTTTATGACATCATCGTCGCTGTGCCTGTTGCTGATTGGTCGAGGCCTGGCGGCCTCGACCAATCAGAGACGCGGGATGTCTACGTCCTTTATGACATCATCGTCGCTGTGCCCGTTGCTGATTGGTCGAGGCCTGGCGGCCTCGACCAATCAGAGATGCGGGATTTCTACGTCGATGCTGTGCCGGTCTCTGATTGGTCGAGGCCTGGCGGCCTCGACCAATCAGAGACGCGGGATTTCCAGGACAGACAGACAGAAAGACAGACAGACGGAAAAACCCTTAGACAATTATATATATAGACTAGATTGTGGCCCGATTCTAACGCATCGGGTATTCTAGAATATGCATGTCCCCGTAGTATATGGACAATGATGATTCCAGAATTCGCGGCAGACTGTGCCCGTCGCTGATTGGTCGAGGCAACCTTTATGACATCGTCGTCGCCATGGCAACCATTATGACATCATCGTCGCTGTGCCCGTTGCTGATTGGTCGAGGCCTGGCGGCCTCGACCAATCAGACGCGGTATTTCTACGTCCTTTATGATATCATCGTCGCTGTGTCCGTTGCTGATTGGTCGAGGCCTGGTGGCCTCGACCATTCAGAGACGCGGGATTTCTACATCGATGCTGTGCCGGTCTCTGATTGGTCGAGGCCTGGCGGCCTCGACCAATCAGAGAGCCGGGATTTCCAGGACAGACAGACAGACAGACAGACGGAAAAACCCTGAGACAATTATATATATAGATATTACTATATAAGATGCCAAGTCCTATGGCTTTATGCAGAGGGGGGAAGTATGTAAGGTGGCTGCAGGACACATAGTGGATGGGAGATATGTATCACAGAGGTGCATGTCCTCTGGGATAAAAACCTGGAGTAATGCTCTAGTACATATAATAGTTAGAGGGCTTCATCAGCCATCTTAGGTCCAGCTTTAATTGTTAACAGCTGAAGAGTTAGGGTGGGTAGGCTGCTCACCATATCTCCACCCCTGGGTGGGGTTGAAATTGTAACATGGGACTTGTTTATATTACACAGGGTGCTGTGTAAGGAGGAGGGTAGACCTACTGGATTGTTAATGTTAAAAAGGAAAATATCCAGCTCACCAGTGTGATCCTCTAGTAGTGTGCAGAACTTGGAGCCTGTATGGGCAGCAGGACGAATACAACTTTGTACAGTGGGGCAAAAAAGTATTTAGTCAGTCAGCAATAGTGCAAGTTCCACCACTTAAAAAGATGAGAGGCGTCTGTAATTTACATCATAGGTAGACCTCAACTATGGGAGACAAACTGAGAAAAAAAAATCCAGAAAATCACATTGTCTGTTTTTTTAACATTTTATTTGCATATTATGGTGGAAAATAAGTATTTGGTCAGAAACAACATTTCATCTCAATACTTTGTAATATATCCTTTGTTGGCAATGACAGAGGTCAAACGTTTTCTGTAAGTCCTCACAAGGTTGCCACACACTGTTGTTGGTATGTTGGCCCATTCCTCCATGCAGATCTCCTCTAGAGCAGTGATGTTTTTGTCTTTTCTCTTGGCAACACGGACTTTCAACTCCCTCCAAAGGTTTTCTAAAGGGTTGAGATCTGGAGACTGGCTAGGCCACTCCAGGACCTTGAAATGCTTCTTACGAAGCCACTCCTTCGTTGCCCTGGCGGTGTGCTTTGGATCATTGTCATGTTGAAAGACCCAGCCACGTTTCATTTCAATGCCCTTGCTGATGGAAGGAGGTTTGCACTCAAAATCTCACGATACATGGCCCCATTCATGTACCCGGATCAGTCGTCCTCGCCCCTTTGCAGAGAAACAACCCCAAAGCATGATGTTTCCACCACCATGCTTTACAGTAGGTATGGTGTTTGATGGATGCAACTCAGTATTCTTTTTCCTCCAAACAAGACAAGTTGTGTTTCTACCAAACAGTTCCAGTTTGGTTTCATCAGACCATAGGACATTCTCCCAAAACTCCTCTGGATCATCCAAATGCTCTCTAGCAAACTTCAGATGGGCCCGGACATGTACTGGCTTAAGCAGTGGGACACGTCTGGCACTGCAGGATCTGAGTCCATGGTGGCGTAGTGTGTTACTTATGGTAGGCCTTGTTACATTGGTCCCAGCTCTCTGCAGTTCATTCACTAGGTCCCCCCGCGTGGTTCTGGGATTTTTGCTCACCGTTCTTGTGATCATTCTGACCCCACGGGGTGGGATTTTGCGTGGAGCCCCAGATCGAGGGAGATTATCAGTGGTCTTGTATGTCTTCCATTTTCTAATTATTGCTCCCACTGTTGATTTCTTCACTCCAAGCTGGTTGGCTATTGCAGATTCAGTCTTCCCAGCCTGGTGCAGGGCTACAATTTTGTTTCTGGTGTCCTTTGACAGCTCTTTGGTCTTCACCATAGTGGAGTTTGGAGTCAGACTGTTTGAGGGTGTGCACAGGTGTCTTTTTATACTGATAACAAGTTTAAACAGGTGCCATTACTACAGGTAATGAGTGGAGGAAAGAGGAGACTCTTAAAGAAGAAGTTACAGGTCTGTGAGAGACAGAAATCTTGATTGTTTGTTTCTGACCAAATACTTATTTTCCACCATAATATGCAAATAAAATGTTAAAAAAACAGACAATGTGATTTTCTGGATTTTTTTTTCTCAGTTTGTCTCCCATAGTTGAGGTCTACCTATGATGTAAATTACAGATGCCTCTCATCTTTTTAAGTGGTGGAACTTGCACTATTGCTGACTGACTAAATACTTTTTTGCCCCACTGTATATGGAGATGTCCAGCACCCATTTCATTAATATTTATGAAATTGGTGCTTGATATCTCCATATACAAAGTTCTCCTGGATTTGCAAAAAGACTGGTTTTTCTCCTTACTCCATCTTTGTAACACACCCCGCATCTCTTTTGGAATCTGCCTTTTTTGGTTTTAGATAGCATTTGTGAGAGGCAATGCTGACCGGAGATAATTCTGCTGGCCTCAATAGATAATTCTCCCCCATCCTCCCTTGGTCTCCAAATACCAGATGTTTTATTATTTTTGCTTGGAACTCAAGTTAAGATGTTTGGTGTCCAATTTTTCAGTACAATAAAAAATAATTATATAGGGCCACTTGGATTTATACCATATCCGAAACTTGTGAACAGTACTGTAGGGCTGTAGCATCTGGTCTGCAAGGTCCATGTCACCTATACATTTATTGTAATCCTGTACACAGACAGACTTCAGAACATTAGAACTTGCCCTGCATACAGAAATTTGGCTGCTTCTGTCAGCATGAATTGATGTTGACATAAGGACATCCTTTTTGTCACAAAATTTGACAAGCAGCATGTCCCCATTACAGAGCACCTTAATTTTGCTTGCCTTTAATTTCTGGGTGACAAGTGTCTTGGGCAATGCTCTTTGATTCCAGCATATGGTGCCACAGACCACTATTTTCTTGGAAGACATGCACTTGAATAGGGGTTCACTTGTATAATAGTTACATATTGTATACATTTTTAGGGAGGAGGGGCATTCGGGAGGAACAATTTGGGTGCCTTTCCCCTCATACACTCGGAATTTGTGTGTGTAGCCACAGTCACTTCACACCATTTATACATTTTCAGTCCGAATCGGGACCCTTTTATTTGGCAAATACTGATTGAAATGAAGCCGTCCCTTGAAAAGGAGAGGTATAGTCAAGAAGTGCAGTGAAGGGTGAACATATAAAATCCCACCTCAAATGTGATAGGACAAAAAAAAATGTGAAAATGAGAAACACCTGGAGAAGAGTAAACCAAGAGGGGAAAACATAGACAATAGAAACCATCAGCAGTTGAACAGGAAGGAAAAGGCAATAGCTCAGCAGACAGAGGAATTGATCACGCAGCAACAGGTCACCCAATCAAATCCTCAAACCGAGCCATGACAGAACTACAGTGACATCAAAGAAGCTGCAAGAATTTCGGGCAAGTACTGGTTGTGCACTGTATGAGAAAATCTCCCGTATTCTTCATATGGATGCATGATGGAAGATTTTTCTTACAAACAAAAACATCCAAGCCTGGCTATGCATTGCCAAAACCTACATCAAATCTGCAGAAATCATGTGGGAAAACGTATTATGGTCTGATTACAAAGAAGCTTGACTTTTTGACCATATTTCCAAAAAGTTATGTCTGGTGCAAAGTCAATACTGTGAATCACATAAAGAGCACCATACCCACAGTGAACCATGGTGGAGGCAGCATTATGGTTTGTGACTGTTTTTCGGCAGCCGGAACTGAGGTTTTAGTCAAAGTGGAGGTAAGAATGAACAGTTCCAAATATCAATCAATTTTGCAACAAAACCTACAGGCATCTACTAAACAGATGAAGAGGAATTAAATCTTTCAGCACAAGTATGATCCTAACCATACTTCCAAAGCAGCAAAAAATGGCTTTGCCAGAAGAATATCAACATTTTGGAATCCAGATCTGAATAGTTTAAAGATGTGCATATTTATGCAAAAACATTATTTTAGTTCTTTATTTTTGTTTTTCCACCCATAAAGATTGGGTGTAAGAAACAGTAAAGGATTCTTCTATGCTTTTTACATGAAGAGACAGAAGGTTTCTACAGCTTTTTATCAAGTAATCCCATGTAATCCCAGGCAGACGTGTTGATATTGACATCAAGGCTTTATGGGAACTATATTATCACTTCAAGGACTCCTTGTTCTTCTTTAAACTGTAGTTAGTTTTTATTGACATTGGCTATACGTTTGTGGACATTATCCTGCTGCAGAATAAATTTGGAGCCAATGAGACACTTCCCTGATGGCATTACATGATGTAGGGCTGCCACCAGAAATTTCAGGACCCCATACTGGCAACATTTTCAGGACTCCTTGAGACTCCGCCTAGGATGTTTGTTTTCGCCAAAAGACTTTTTAAGCCACCACCATGAGCATGACTCTTTTGGCCAGTCCCTACTCTATTCTAACCTATTAAACATTTCTTAAAATATCCAATACTCATTTGAGGCATATTTTTCTTTATTTTTCTTTAAGGGAATGCGTTGCATACATTTTTTTAAAATGACCAATAATACCACATAGAAGGGACAAATACTGTCATGCCATGGCTGAACCACATATTACCACCACATAGTGACCAAATAATACCACATACAAGGAACAAATACCACCACACCATGACCAGACAACATATTACCACCACATACTAATCAAATGCCACATACAAGGAACAAATACCGTCACATCATGACCAGACTATGCAGCGCCCCAGAGACCTGGTCGTTGCAATATGGCCCCAAGGTGAGTAGCGGTACGTCCGATGGCACTAAAGAGTTCTCCTGACCAGGTATCACCAGAACACATTACACTTCACACTCCGGCCACTAGGGGGAGAAAAAGGCTTTATTTATTGGGCCACTCCTCACACTGGTAAAACTAGGGGCTGGGGAGGAAGTTAGTCAGAAGCTGACTGGGTTAGAACCAGGCAACATCCCGTGGCAGGGGGTGTTGCAGGGAGAAGGCACAGGGGGGTCCCTGTCAGGCATGGGAACCTGGCAGGCGCCTAGCGAACAGAACAGAATGTAATGGAACCGCGCCTGCACACCTTGCAGCGGTATCCTAAGAAAGAGACAAGAGGGGAAGAATATTGTGGAACAGTGTAAACGAGATCAGCATAAAGGAGAGCCAGTAAGAGTCGTGCCGAGAGAGGAAGGCAACATCTTACTGAGGCGCGTAGTCGGTGGCCGGATCACCGTAGGAGTAACTGACTTCAGGCCTTACTTCAAATTCCGCTGGACAGTTGATCATAGGTTGGCTGTCTACCTTTTACACCTAAGAAGACATAGGGGGCAACATTGGGAGAGGGGCGTCTCTAGGGTCCCGGAAGACCTCCAAGCCTTCCCGTCAAACGGGTGGCGTCCTAGCCATACTATATCTGGGGGATGTTAGAAACTAGCAACATCTGGAACCAAAGAGAGAGAGAGAGAAAGCTGTAGAGAACGAACAAAGGAGAACAGCAGTTGTGAGGACTATTCCGAATGCTCAGCAGGGTAGGACTACAACACACAGGCACTATTGGTAGGCAACGATTTCCATCTGCGAGGGAAACTCTGGATGTGCCCATCGGACCGGCCGGTCTCTGATAGCCCGGTTGAACATGCTCTGGACTGAGTGTACTGAAGCCTTCAGTAAAAGGTAAAGAGACTGCAACCCTGTCTCCTCGTTATTGCCTGCACCTCACACCATCTCCATCCACACTACTGGGAAGCCCTGGGGATTTACTTCACCTGTGGGAAGGTATACCATCCGGCTGCTATTCCATCACCCCAGTGGACCCCACAGCAGCGTCGGTCACCCTGACCGAACACCACAGGTGGCGTCACGAACTACTGACAGACTGTACTACCATTTTCATTGGACGCCCCTTAGCAGGGTCACGACCGGGTCCAGCCACCGTGACAACCGCAGAACCGAAGGACAAGGGACCGGTACCGAGTGACTTGTGGCCCTGTGTCTGGGGGCGCTCCAACTTGGCGTCACGAACAGGTTCGTACTTAAGCCTGAAGAATTGGGTCATGTGTGCCTTGGAATTGTGATTGAAATGTGTTTGGACTGTGATTTATTGCAAGGACTGTGAATTGCTGATTGTCGCATGATTCCTGCTAAAACCGCCGCCATTGCCGCGCCACGAGGAGCGCAGGAGAAGAAGAAGGGCGTGGAAGTGGGCGTGGACAAGCTGAAGAGCGCGAACGACAATGGCCGCCCAGTCTAAATATTTCTGTGCCTTGAGGACGTGTCCGTCAGCGGCCAAGATCCGCCTCCTGATCCTCAGAGGAGGGCGGAGACAAAGAAAACGAAACCGCCCACGGAGGAGAGAGCAGGAAATGGACAAGGAGGGAGAAGAACTGAGTCACGTGGAGGACGCCATGACAAGCCGCCTGGGACCGGAGCGTGGGGTCGGAGCAGAGGACTCCCCCAGCTACCCAGAGAGATACCGCGGCCAGGCGTCACCCATGAGCCCCGATTTCCTACAGGCTGGAGTGGACGAGCTCAGCGACCAACTCCGGCGGACGCAGCTGAGCACTGAGGCCGGGTGGAAGGAGATCGTCACCGGGGGCCTCACCAGACGTCTGTCGGCGGCCTCGTCTGGTCCGGAGCAAGAAAGAAGTTCCAGCGCCCCGAAGCCAGAAAGCAAGGCCGTGCCGAAACGCGAGATACTGCAAACAGAGATGACGACGCCACAGCGCAAGGCCCCGCAGTCAGCGTTCCAGATCCCAGCGGAGACGGAGCAGGCCGGCACCGGAGGGACCACATCTGAAGCAGGTATGAAGAACGACCCTGCCCCAGTGACAAAAGACCTACTGATAGGCTCCGCAGCAGCGCCTCCTGCTGCCATGACTAAGATTAACTCTGAACTGACGAATCCTGATACTACTACCAAAATTGACACTCGAACCCAGATTATACCTGAAGAACCGATTAGTGACATTGATACCGTATCGGATGAGAAAAGAGATATGCAAAGCCATAAGGCGCCCTTCTGGAGTGAGGGAGCCCCTTATGTGGCACATGGTAGCCGCCAGTATCCAGCTGGGCTACTCCGACCGGTGCTACCCCCTGACTTACAGTAACAAACCTCGAAGAACCGAGTATGTACATAGTTAACTGTTTCCTGCTGTTGCTACTACTTTAAACCCGACCAGGGTTATTTCTTAAAGGGGTCCCTTTGTTTACCCGGGATCCCTATTGTTTTCTATTTCTTTTTCTACGTTTGCACAAGTTATCATTGTTTGAAAGACTGCCGGATCATGGAAGGTGAATGATTCATAACTGCTTTGTAAATAGTTTGCACCTTCTTAAAGGTGCTCCGTACTGGTTTTATAAGTCGAAGAAGACTTTGCGAAGACCTGATGCAGAAGGACTTGCTGATTGCGAACTTGCTGCTGAAAGAGAGTCTGCACCAGAGACTTGGGTCCCTCTTAAAGGGAATGTTTGACGATTACTTTCATAGAGGTTGAAACGTTAATAATGTTGAGGAATTTAGATAGTTTAATAATGTTAATAAAGATTGAGGACAGGAAAGTTTGAAGTGAACCCGTAGGGGTTAAAGATAGTGTCCTCCTGAGAAGATGTAGAAAGATGGTCAGCGCAATGGCAGTAGGCTCAGCCAAGGAGCTAGGCAGTCCTGCATTGGTGAAGTGAGAACGGAAAAGAAAGTTGAGTTGTTATAGTACTTGATAGTAGGCCTTTAGTGGGTTCAGCTTATACGCCCTTAAAGGAAGAGTTAGCTGTTTGTTCCAAAAAATTTGCACTTAGTAGCATACCCGGCTGGGTACTAAGAGTTATTTATAGTCATAATGTTATTTAAAAATATTTAACTGTTATTTTTGTTTGTAACGTTCAAGTGTCCTTACCTCCCATAAAGGGAAGCACTTTTTCTATTTATTTGTTCTTAGCATCCCAAAATTTTGTATGTCTTTCACTGCATTATATTGTTGTTCTTCTTACCAGTCCAGGAGTACTGGGTTTAACCGGGGGGGAGAGCAGCGCCCCAGAGACCTGGTCGTTGCAGTATGGCCCCAAGGTGAGTAGCGGTACGTCCGATGGCACTAAAGAGTTCTCCTGACCAGGTATCACCAGGACACATTACACTTCACACTCCGGCCACTAGGGGGAGAAAAAGGCTTTATTTATTGGGCCACTCCTCACACTGGTAAAACTAGGGGCTGGGGAGGAAGTTAGTCAGAAGCTGACTGGGTTGGAACCAGGCAACATCCCGTGGCAGGGGGTGTTACAGGGAGAAGGCACAGGGGGGTCCCTGTCAGGTGTGGGAACCTGGCAGGTGCCTAGCGAACAGAACAGAACGTAACGGAACCGCGCTGTTGTGAATTCTGTGGTCAAGCTCCCTCCTGTGGTCATGAGTGGTACTTTGGCTGGTTCTATCCATGAGCTTCCTTTGGTGGATGTGAGTGGGGCTGCGGCTTCTGAGTTTCCTTCCTCAGGTGACGAGGTTAAGTCGTTAGGTGCTGCTCTATTTAACTCCACCTAGTTATTTGTTCCTGGCCTCCAGTCAATGTTCCAGTATTGGTCTTGCTCTCTCCTGGATCGTTCTTGTGGCCTGTCTTCACTGTATAAGCTAAGTTCTGCTTGTGTTACTTTTGTTTGCTATTTTTTCTGTCCAGCTTGCTATATTGGTTTTTCTTGCTTGCTGGAAGCTCTGGGACGCAGAGGGAGCACCTCCGTACCGTTAGTCGGTGCGGATGGTCTTTTTGCGCCCTCTGCGTGGTTGTTTGTAGGTTTTTGTGCTGACCGCAAAGCTATCTTTCCTATCCTCGGTCTATTCAGTAAGTCGGGCGTCACTTTGCTAAAATCTATTTAATCTCTGTGTATGTGTTTTCATCTTTGCTCACAGTCATTATATGTGGGAGGCTGCCTTTTCCTTTGGGGAATTTCTCTGAGGCAAGGTAGGCTTATTTTTCTATCTTCAGGGCTAGCTAGTTTCTCAGGCTGTGCCCGAGGCACCTAGGTCTGGTCAGGAGCGCTCCACGGCTACCTCTAGTGTGGTGTGATAGGATTAGGGATTGCGGTCAGCAGAGTTCCCACGTCTCAGAGCTCGTCCTATGTGATTAGCAACTATCAGGTCATTTTTTGTGCTCGTAACCACCAGGTCCATTGTGGTTCTGAATCACCAGTTCATAACACCGCACCTGCACACCTTGCGGCGGTATCCTAAGAAAGAGACAAGAGGGGAAGAATATTGTGGAACAGTGTAAATGAGATCAGCATAAAGGAGAGCCAGTAAGAGTCGTGCCGAGAGAGGAAGGCAACATCTTACTGAGGCGCGTAGTCGGTGGCCGGATCACTGACTTCAGGCCTTACTTCAAATTCCGCTGGACAGTTGATCATAGGTTGGCTGTCTACCTTTTACACCTACGAAGACATAGGGGGCAACATTGGGAGAGGGGCCTCTCTAGGGTCCCGGAAGACCTCCAAGCCTTCCCGTCAAATGGGTGGCGTCCTAGCCATACTATATCTGGGGGACGTTAGAAACTAGCAACATCTGGAACCAAAGAGAGAGAGAGAGAAAGCTGTAGAGAACGAACGAAGGAGAACAGCAGTTGTGAGGACTATTCCGAATGCTCAGCAGGGTAGGACTACAACACACAGGCGCTATTGGTAGGCAACGATTTCCATCTGCGAGGGAAACTCTGGATGTGCCCATCGGACCAGCCGGTCTCTGATAGCCCGGTTGAACGTGCTCTGGACTGAGTGTACTGAAGCCTTCAGTAAAAGGTAAAGAGACTGCAACCCTGTGTCCTCGTTATTGCCTGCACCTCACACCATCTCCATCCACACTACTGGGAAGCCCTGGGGATTTAATTCACCTGTGGGAAGGTATACCATCCGGCTGCTATTCCATCACCCCAGTGGACCTCACAGCAGCGTCGGTCACCCTGACCGAACACCACAGGTGGCATCACGAACTACTGACAGACTGTACTACCATTTTCATTGGATGCCCCTTAGCAGGGTCACGACCGGGTCCAGCCACCGTGACAACCGCAGAACCGAAGGAGAAGGAACCGGTACCGAGTGACTTGTGGCCCTGTGTCTGGGGGCGCTCCAACTACATATTACTACCAGTATAAAGTATACAGGAAATACAGTGATCACCAGTGACAATATACACATGAGCTCTGTATAAAGTGTACAGGTAATATAGTGATCACTAGGGTTGAGCGAAACGGGTCGGCCAGATTCAGAAGTCGCCGACTTTTGGCAAAGTCGGGTTTCATGAAACCCGACCCGACCCCTGTGTGGGGTCGGCCATGAGGTCGGCGATCTTCTGAATCTGGAATCGGAATTCCGATACCGATTCCCGATATGTTTAAGATATCGGGAATCGGTATCGGAATTCAGATTTAAGTGTAAAATAAAGAATAAAAATAAAAAATATTGCTATACTCACCCTCGGACGCGCCCTGGTTGTAACCGGGAGCCTTCCTTCCTAAGAATGAGCGCCTGAAGGACCTTTCGATGACGTCGCGGCTAGTGATTGGTCGCATGAGCGGTCACATGGGCGTCACGCGACCAATCACAAGCCGCGACGTCATCGAAAGGTCCTTCAAGCGCTGATTCTTAGGAAGGAAGGCTGCGGGTTAGAACCAGGGCGCGTCCGAGGGTGAGTATATACCTATTAGGAATATACTCACCCTCGGACGCGCCCTGGTTCTAACCCGCAGCCTTCCTTCCTAAGAATCAGCGCTTGAAGGACCTTTCGATGACGTCACGGCTTGTGATTGGTCGCGTGATGCCCATGTGACCGCTCACGCGACCAATCACAAGCCGCGACGTCATCGAAAGGTCCTTCAAGCGCTGATTCTTAGGAAGGAAGGCTCCCGGTTACAACCAGGGCGCGTCCGAGGGTGAGTATAGCAATATTTTTTATTTTTATTCTTTATTTTACACAATAATATGGATCGCAGGGCCTGAAGGAGAGTTTCCTCTCCTTCAGACTCTGGGAACCATTAGAAACCCAATGCACTGCATTGGGTTTCGTGTTTCGGCCGACCCCGACTTTTCTATAGGATCGGCTGATTTCACTCGACCCGACTTTTGAAAAAGTCGGGTTTCGTGAAATCCGACCCGATCCTATAAAAACAAAAGTCGCTCAACCCTAGTGATCACCAGTGGCATTATACACTGGAGCTCTGTATATAGTATACAGTGTATAGTACTAGTGTACAGGTAGCACACTGACTCACCAGTGGCGTCTCTAGTTGAAGTCCTTCATCTTTACTTTTCTTCTTCATTCAGCTCAGACTGCCATAACTTATTCCAGCCAGGACTAGTCTCTGCAGAAAACACACAGATATTTAGAGCACCGCTTCCATAGCACAGTCCCCACTTTTTCCCCAGCTTCTATGCTATGCAGCTGAATACAGACGTGCACCCAGCATCAATATATACTTATTTATTAATCAACCCATTATTCCAAATATAAATTGTAATCTATCACTGTGCCCCCATTAACTATAAATAGCCACTTTCCCCACCCAAAAAATATTTAAATTAATAGAACCTGTGCTCTTTCCCCCAATTCATTATGAGTCGCACTCCTTCATGCTTAACGCCTCCACTCTGTACCTCCCGCTCCCCGATTCATTATATTTAAACGCTCCCTTCTTCCCTAATTCATTATGTAATGACCCCTTTCTCCTACCTCCACTCTCAATTCATCATCTTTTACTCTACCTGCTTTCCTAGACCACTGGACAGCAAATCTGCCTGCCTAGGTGTACATTGAGGAATAACGAAGACATCTGGCCTGGTGATAGCTGAGTAACAAGCTATGTAGTATTTGCTATCCTGGAAGTCATATCGGTTCTCACTCACCTAAAGAAACAGAATTTACTTTTTAGATCTTACCCTATTATTTTTATGTTATGTTGACATGAAGCAGATTTGTTTTTGCCCAAATTTTGTTTTTTTACTGCTACATGCAGTTGTTTCTTTTCTACAAGTGCATGGATTTCTCCAAACTTTATTCACCACCAATTCTGCTGTGACCATACCAGAAAGGGTTTGTATAGTTATATATTGTTTTTATATTTTAAGGGAAGATGTATTTTAAAAAGCAACCGGCAGGTAGTGGATAGTTTACAGATAGCCCAGGTTTTCTATTTAAATGCTCTAATCCTTCATCTGTTAACAACCCCTATTGCCTCTGTCTAAAATGCTAAACACACTGACAGTCATGATGAGAGGACAGACCTTACACTGACTATGGATCAGGTGTCAGCATGTACTGTTTGGCTACTATTGGGGCGTTGTTGACTTAGATTTTGTCAAAGTTGTAAGTCAAGGGTTTGTTTAAAGGATAAATCCACTCAATACCTTAAACTAAGTTGTGACTATAATATCCTGTCATATACCCCTATTCATATATTATTTACCTAGGATCTGGTAACTGGACCTCCTCGCCTGTGCAGCTTCAGTGTCCCTCAGACTTTAGAGATTTTAGGTCATGTTTGATCTTGTAGGTAGCAGATAAATGAAGGACTCCTGGAAAATAACATTGCTGAGTAGATAGGAGATTCCAGTTAGAACTGATGTTTCATATGATGTATGAATGGCTATCAAAATTGATAAACACACTCATATTATGCCCTTTATCGCAATACATTATGCTCATAATTTGATAGGAATTGATTATTTGGCTGTGAATCCTACTGTAACAAAATACTATGGTACAATGAAATGTAGAATAAATAAATGCAAAATTACAATTATAGAAAACACTGTGTGCTCATGATAAGTTTTTGATGGTGCGTATTTCTGCTGCATCAAAAATGCATGGTCTTAATCAAGATGCACATGTTGGGTATTTGGTGAGTTTTTCCCTCAGCATTTGTAAGGCAAAACAAGAAGTGGAACAATCAGAGGAAAAGTGTAATAGAAACACGTCACCACTTCTGTATTAATCACCCACTGATACTGATATTGAAAAATATACAAAGCCAGTGGAGTGCCCCCAAGGGCAGCGGGGTACTCGGTACCGGGGTCCTTCGGTTCACAGGGGGGATTGTCACGGTGGCTGACCCGGTCCGTGGACCTGGGATGTCCGTTGAAAAAGGGAAAGGTCTTTGAAAGGAATGTTCGTGAGGCCACCTGTGATATTCGGTCAGGGTGACTGACGCTGCTTTAAGGGGTCCGCTGGGGTGATGTTATGGCAGCCAGATGGTATACCTTCCCACAGATGAAGTATGTCCCCAGGGCTTCCCAGTTTGTAGATGGTGGATGGTGAGAGGCGCAGTGAAGAACGAAAACACAAAGTTGCAGTCTCTTTACCTTTTACTGAAGGCTTTAGTACCCACAGTCCAGGGTACCAGACCATAGGGCAGGCAGAGTCCGGCCGGTTTGGAGGCAAATCCAGAGTCCCCTTGCCCAGGTAGAAATCAGTAGCCTTCCTCTAGCGCTGTGGTGTTGTAGTACCATACTGCTAAGCTTCTCATAAGGTCAAAAAACACCTAATAAATCCCCAGAGGGGCCTTGAAGCAATGAATATGGAAGACCACAGAAAACAACTTCACACAGGGCAACATCATTATATATATATATATATATATACATATATATATATTTATATATATATGTATATATATATATATATATATACAGCGCCCCAGAGACCTGGTCGTTGCAGTATGGCACTCTGCCGCTAAGGAGTACGTCTGATGGCACTAAGGAGTTCTCCTGACCAGGTATCACCAGAACACATTACAATTCACACTCCGGCCACTAGGGGGAGAAAAAGGCTTTATTTATTGGGCCACTCCTCACATTGGTAAAACTAGGGGCTGGGGAGGAAGTTAGTCAGAAGCTGACTGGGTTGGATTCAGGCAACATCCCGTGGCAGGGGGTGTTGCAGGGAGAAGGCACAGGGGGGTCCCTGTCAGACGTGGGAACCTGGCAGGTGCCTAGCGAACAGAACAGAACGTAACGGAACCGCGCCTGCACACCCTGCAGCGGTATCCGGGAGAGAGACACGAAGGGAAGGATATTGTGGAACAGTGTAAACGAGATCAAGCACAAAGGAGAGCCAGTAGGAGTCGTGCCGAGAGAGAGAGGCAACATCTTACTGAGGCGCGTAGTCGGTGGCCGGAACACCGCAGGAGTAACTGACTTCAGGCCTTACTTGGAACCAGGAAAGATCCCGTGGCAGGGGGTGTTACAGGGAGAAGGCACAGGGGGGTCCCTGTCAGGCGTGGGAACCTGGCAGGCGCCTAGTGAACAGAACAGAACGTAACGGAACCGCGCCTGCACACCTTGCGGCGGTATCCTAAGAAAGAGACAAGAGGGGAAGAATATTGTGGAACAGTGTAAACGAGATCAGCATAAAGGAGAGCCAGTAATAGTCGTGCCGAGAGAGGAAGGCAACATCTTACTGAGGCGCGTAGTCGGTGGCCGGATCACCGTAGGAGTAACTGACTTCAGGCCTTACTTCAAACTCCGCTGGACAGTTAATTATAGGTTGGCTGTCTACCTTACTACACCTACGAAGACATAGGGGGCAACGCGTGGAGAGGGGTGTCTCTAGGGTCCCGGAAGAGCTCCGAGCCTTCCCGTCATACGGGTGGCGTCCTAGCCATAACATACCTGGGGGATGTTAGAAACTAGTAACATCTGGAACCAAAGAACGAGAGAGCTGTAGAGAACGAACGAACGAGAACAGCAGTTGTGAGGACTATTCCGAATGCTCAGCAGGGTAGGACTACAACACACAGGCGCTAGTGGTAGGCAACGATTTCCATCTGCGAAGGAAACTCTGGATGTGCCCATCGGACCGGCTGGTCTCTGATAGCCCTGTTAAACGTGCTCTGGATTGAGGATCCCGAAGTCTTCAGTAAAGAGGTAAAGAGACTGCAACTCTGTGTCCTCGTTATTTCCTCGCACTACGCACCATCACCCTTTATTGGACGCCCCTTAGCAGGGTCACGGACCGGGTCCAGCCACCGTGACAACCCCAGAACTGAGACAGAAAGGACCGGTACCAAGAAATCTGTGGCCCTGTGTCTGGGGGCGATCCATATACAGTTACATGTAAAAGTCTTAATCTTAAGCTTAATGTTTTATAAAACTTGTTTTTTTTGCAACAGCTATTTCAGTTTCATATATCTAATAACTGTTGGACACAGTAATGTTTCTGCCTTGAAATGAGGTTTATTGTACTAACAGAAAATGTGCAATCTGCATTCAAACAAAATTTGACAGGTGCATAAGTATGGGCACCCCACCAGAAAAGTGACATTAATATTTAGTAGATCCTCCTTTTGAAAAAAAAACAGCCTCTAGTCACTTCCTGTAACTTTTAATGAGTTCCTGGATCCTGGATGAAGGTATTTTTGACCATTCCTCTTTACCAAACAATTCCAGTTCAGTTAAGTTTGATGGTCGCCGAGCATGGACAGCCCTCTCCAAATGATCCCACAGATGTTCAATGATATTCAGGTCTGGGGACTGGGATAGCCATTCCAGAACAGTGTAATTGTTCCTCTGCATGAATGCCTGAGTAGATTTGGAGCGGTGTTTTGGATCATTGTCTTGCTGAAAGATCCATCCCCTGCGTAACTTCAACTTTGTCACTGATTCATGAACATTATTGTCAAGAATCTGCTGATACTGAGAGGAATCCACGTGTCCCTCAACTTTAACAAGATTCCCGGTGTCTGCATTGGCCACACAGCCCCAAAGCATGATGGAACCTCCACCAAATTTTACTGTGGGTAGCAAGTGTTTTTCTTGGAATGCTGTGTTTTTTGGCTGCCATGCATAACGCCTTTTTGTATGACTAAACAACTCAATCTTGGTTTCATCAGTCCACAGGACCTTCTTCCAAAAAGAAATTGGCTTCTCCAAATGTGCTTTTCCATACCTCAGCCGACTCTGTTTGTGGCGTGCTTGCAGAAACGGCTTCTTTTGCATCACTCTCCCATACAGCTTCTCCTTGTGCAAAGTGCGTTGTATAGTTGACCGATGCACAGTGACACCATCTGCAGCAAGTTGATGCTGCAGCTCTCTGGAGGTGGTCTGAGGATTGTCCTTGACTGATCTCATCATTCTTCTTCTCTGCCTTTCTGATGTTTTTCTTGGCCTGCCACTTCTGGCCTTAACAAGAACTGTACTGTTATTACCTGGTGGTCAGGACTATAATGGACCTGGTGGTTAAGAGCACACAGAATGACCTGATAGTCACTGATAATTAAGGATGAGCTCTGGGACGTGGGAACTCTGCTGACCGCAATCCCCAATCCTATAACACACACTAGAAATAGCCGTGGATTGCGCCTAACGCTCCCTATGCAACTCGGCACAGCCTAAGGAACTAGCTAGCCCTGAAGATAGAAAAATAAAGCCTACCTTGCCTCAGAGAAATTCCCCAAAGGAAAAGGCAGCCCCCCACATATAATGACTGTGAGTAAAGATGAAAATACAAACACAGAGATGAAATAGATTTAGCAAAGCAAGGCCCGACTTACTGAACAGACTGAGGATAGGAAAGGTTGCTTTGCGGTCAGCACAAAAACCTACAAAAAGACCACGCAGAGGGCGCAAAAAGACCCTCCGCACCGACTCACGGTGCGGAGGCGCTCCCTCTGCGTCCCAGAGCTTCCAGCAAGCAAGACAATAATAAAAATAGCAAGCTGGACAGAAAAATAGCAAACCAAAGAAAAACAAACAGGAACTTAGCTTCTGATGGGAAGACAGGTCACAAGAACGATCCAGGAGTGAACTAGACCAATACTGGAACATTGACAGGTGGCATGGAGCAAAGATCTAAGTGGAGTTAAATAGAGCAGCCCACTAACGACTTAGCCTCATCACCTGTGGAAGGAAACTCAGAAACACCCAGAGGAAGTCCATGGACAGAACCAGCCGAAGTACCATTCATGACCACAGGAGGGAGCCCGACAACAGAATTCACAACAGTACCCCCCCCTTGAGGAGGGGTCACCGAACCCTCACCAGAGCCCCCAGGCCGACCAGGATGAGCCAAATGAAAGGCATGAACTAGATCGGCAGCATGAACATCAGAGGCAAAAACCCAGGAATTATCTTCCTGACCATAACCCTTCCACTTGACCAGGTACTGGAGTTTCCGTCTCGAAATACGAGAATCCAAAATCTTCTCCACCACATACTCCAACTCCCCCTCAACCAACACCGGGGCAGGAGGATCAACGGATGGAACCACAGGCGCCACGTATCTCCGCAATAACGACCTATGGAACACATTATGGATGGCAAAAGAAGCAGGAAGGGCCAAACGAAATGACACAGGATTGATAACCTCAGAAATCTTATACGGACCAATAAAACGAGGCTTAAACTTAGGAGAGGAAACCTTCATAGGAACATAACGAGATGACAACCAAACCAAATCACCAACACGAAGTCGGGGACCCACACAGCGCCGGTGGTTAGCAAAACGTTGAGCCTTCTCCTGGGACAATGTCAAATTGTCCACCACATGAGTCCAAATCTGCTGCAACCTATCCACCACAGTATCTACACCAGGACAGTCCGAAGACTCAACCTGCCCTGAAGAGAAACGAGGATGGAAACCAGAATTGCAGAAAGACGGCGAAACCAAAGTAGCCGAGCTGGCCCGATTATTAAGGGCGAACTCAGCCAACGGCAAAAAGGACACCCAATCATCCTGATCAGCAGAAACAAAGCATCTCAGATATGTTTCCAAAGTTTGCTTAGTTCGTTCGGTTTGGCCATTTGTCTGAGGATGGAAAGCCGAGGAAAAAGACAAATCAATGCCCATCCTAGCACAAAAGGATCGACAAAACCTCGAAACAAACTGGGAACCTCTGTCAGAAACGATGTTCTCCGGGATACCATGTAAACGAACCACATGCTGGAAAAATAATGGCACCAAATCAGAGGAGGAAGGCAATTTAGACAAAGGTACCAAATGGACCATCTTAGAAAAGCGATCACAAACCACCCAAATGACCGACATCTTTTGAGAGACGGGGAGATCCGAAATAAAATCCATAGAAATATGCGTCCAGGGCCTCTTCGGGACCAGCAAGGGCAAAAGCAACCCACTGGCACGAGAACAGCAGGGCTTCGCCCGAGCACAAGTCCCACAGGACTGCACAAAAGAACGCACATCCCGTGACAAAGATGGCCACCAAAAGGATCTGGCCACCAAATCTCTGGTACCAAAGATTCCAGGATGCCCAGCAAACACTGAACAATGAATCTCAGATATAACTCTACTAGTCCATCTATCAGGGACAAACAGTTTCTCCGCTGGGCAACGGTCAGGTCTATCAGCCTGAAATTTTTGCAGCACCCGCTGCAAATCAGGGGAGATGGCAGACAAAATGACCCCCTCTTTGAGAATACCCGCCGGCTCAGGAACACCGGGAGAGTCAGGCACAAAACTCCTTGACAGGGCATCAGCCTTCACATTCTTAGAGCCCGGAAGGTACGAAACCACAAAATCAAAACGGGAGAAAAATAACGACCATCGAGCCTGTCTCAAGATAAGTCAAATTCTTGTGATCTGTCAAGACCACCACGCGATGCTTGGCTCCTTCAAGCCAATGACGCCTCTCCTCGAATGCCCACTTCATGGCCAACAACTCTCGATTACCAACATCATAATTACGCTCAGCAGGCGAAAACTTTCTAGAAAAGAAAGCACATGGCTTCATCACCGAGCCATCAGAACTTCTTTGCGACAAAACAGCCCCTGCTCCAATCTCAGAAGCATCAACCTCAACCTGAAATGGGAGCGAAACATCTGGCTGGCACAACACAGGGGCAGAAGAAAAACGACGCTTCAACTCCTGAAAAGCCTCCACAGCTGCAGAAGACCAATTGACCACATCAGCACCCTTCTTGGTCAAATCAGTCAATGGTTTAGCAACACTAGAAAAATTAGCGATGAAGCACCGATAAAAATTAGCAAAGCTCAGGAACTTTTGCAAGCTCTTCACAGATGTCGGCTGAGTCCAATCGTAAATGGCCTGGACTTTAACAGGGTCCATCTCGATAGTAGAAGGGGAAAAAATGAACCCCAAAAATGAAACCTTCTGAACTCCAAAGAGACACTTTGACCCCTTCACAAACAAGGAATTCGCACAAAGGACCTGGAACACCATTCTGACCTGCTTCACATGAGACTCCCAATCATCCGAAAAGACCAAAATATCATCCAAATACATAATCAGGAATTTATCCAGGTACTCTCGGAAGATGTCATGCATAAAGGACTGAAATACCGATGGAGCATTGGAAAGCCCGAATGGCATAACCAGGTACTCAAAATGGCCCTCGGGCGTATTAAATGCTGTTTTCCATTCATCGCCTTGTTTAATACGCACAAGATTATACGCCCCTCGAAGATCTATCTTTGTGAACCAGCTAGCCCCTTTAATACGAGCAAACAAATCAGACAGCAACGGCAAAGGATACTGAAATTTGACTGTAATTTTATTAAGAAGGCGGTAATCAATACAAGGTCTCAAAGAACCATCCTTCTTGGCCACAAAAAAGAACCCTGCTCCTAACGGTGATGACGACGGGCGAATATGGCCTTTCTCCAAGGTTTCCTTAATATAACTCAGCATAGCGGCGTGTTCTGACACAGATAAATTGAACAATCGGCCCTTAGGAAACTTACTACCAGGAATCAAATTAATTGCGCAATCGCAATCCCTATGAGGAGGTAGGGCACTGGATTTGGGCTCATCAAATACATCCCGATAATCCGACAAAAACTCTGGAACATCAGAAGGAGTGGAAGACGAAATAGACAAAAATGGAACATCACCATGTACCCCCTGGCAACCCCAGCTGGACACAGACATAGATTTCCAGTCCAATACTGGATTATGAACCTGTAGCCATGGCAACCCCAAAACGACCACATCATGCAGATTATGCAACACCAGAAAGCGGATATCCTCCTGATGTGCAGGAGCCATGCACATGGTCAATTGGGTCCAGTACTGAGGCTTATTCTTGGCCAAAGGCGTAGCATCAATTCCTCTCAATGGAATAGGATACTGCAAGGGCTCCAAGAAAAAACCACAGCGCCTAGCATACTCCAAGTCCATCAAGTTCAGGGCAGCGCCTGAATCCACAAATGCCATAACAGAATAGGATGACAAAGAGCAAATCAGAGTAATGGACAATAGAAATTTAGACTGTACAGTACCAATGGTGGCAGACCTAGCAAACCGATTAGTGCGCTTAAGACAATCGGAGATAGCATGAGTGGAATCACCACAGTAAAAACATAGCCCATTCCGACGTCTGTGTTCTTGCCGTTCAGTTCTGGTCAAAGTCCTATCACATTGCATAGGCTCAGGCCCATGCTCAGATAGTACCGCCAAATGGTGCACAGCTTTACGCTCACGCAAGCGTCGATCGATCTGAATGGCCAAAGACATAGACTCATTCAGACCAGCAGGCATGGGAAATCCCACCATGACATCCTTAAGGGCTTCAGAGAGACCCTTTCTGAAGATTGCTGCCAGGGCTGTTGTGAGTTCTGTTTTTGGGCTCCCTCTGGTGGTTACTGATGGTACTGGGTGATTTGTGTTCTGCTGTCTCTGGTGTCCACCTGTTCTATTAGGATTTGGGAGTTTCCTATTTAACCGGGCTTTCTTGTCATTTCCCCGCCGGCTATCAAGGTTATCAGAGTGTTTTGTTACCTCAGCTTCTGGCTTCAGTAATCTTCAGTACAAGCTAAGTTTTGATTTTCTTGTTCCACGTTTTGCTTTATTTTTGTCTTGTCCAGCTTGCATATAATTGTCTCTTTGCTGCTGGTTGCTTTAGTGGGCTGTAATTGCTCCTCATGTTCCATGAGTTGGAACATGAGTTCAAGTAATTACAGGATGGGTTTTTGAAGGGTTTTTTGCTGACCGCGCAGTTTACTTTTGTATCCTCTGCTATCTAGTTTTAACGGGCCTCATTTTGCTGAATCTGTTTTCATACTGTGTATGTGCCTTCCTCTCATTTCACCGTCATTATATGTGGGGGGCTGCTATTTCTGTGGGGTATTTCTCTGGAGGCAAGAGAGGTCTGTGTTTCTTCTAATAGGGGAAGTTAGATCTTCGGCTGGTGCGAGACGTCTAGGATTAACGTAGGCACGTTCCCCGGCTATTGTTATTTGTGTGTTCAGGTTTAGGGTCGCGGTCAGCTCAGGTTCCATCACCCTAGAGCTCGTTGGTGCTTGTCCTTTTGTGATTCCCTGCCATTGGAATCATGACAGTATAGCCGGCCAAAATGTTTGGGCTGAAGTAGGAGGAAAAGTAGTCTGAGGAAGTTTTTTGTTTTTTTTTCTCTCCTCTGAGGTTGCTGCCTAGCCTTAAGTGCAGCCAGGCTGATTTTTTTTTTTCCTCCTCTTAATCCTTGAATGGTTCTGACCTTAGCTGTTTATCATGGACGTCCAGAGTTTAGCTTCCAGCTTGAATAATCTTGCTGCTAAGGTTCAAAATATACAAGATTTTGTTGTACATGCTCCTATGTCTGAACCTAGAATTCCTATTCCAGAGTTCTTTGCTGGAGATAGATCTAGTTTTCTGAATTTTAGGAACAATTGCAAGCTGTTCCTTTCTTTGAAATCTCGCTCTTCTGGAGACCCTGCTCAGCAGGTTAAGATTATTATATCTTTCCTGCGGGGTGACCCTCAAAATTGGGCATTTGCATTGGCACCAGGGGATCCTGCGTTGCTTAATGTGGATGCGTTTTTTCTGGCATTGGGTTTGCTCTATGAGGAACCTAACCAGGAGATTCAGGCTGAAAAAGCTTTATTAGCTCTCTCTCAGGGGCAAGATGAAGCAGAAATATATTGTCAAAAATTTCAAAAATGGTCAGTGCTTACTCAGTGGAATGAGTGCGCCCTGGCTGCAAAGTTCAGAGATGGCCTTTCTGAGGCCATTAAAGATGTTATGGTGGGGTTCCCTGCGCCTACGGGTCTGAATGAGTCTATGACTATGGCTATTCAGATTGATCGGCGTTTACGGGAGCGCAAACCTGTGCACCATTTGGCGGTGTCTTCTGAACAGGCACTTGAGACAATGCAATGTGATAGAGTTCAGTCTAGAAGTGAACGGCAAAACTATAGGCGGAAAAATGGGTTGTGCTTTTATTGTGGTGATTCAGCTCATGTTATATCAGCATGCTCTAAACGCACAAAAAAGGTTGATAAGTCTGTTGCCATTAGTACGTTACAGTCTAAGTTCATTCTGTCTGTGACTCTGATTTGCTCATTATCATCCATTTCCGTCGATGCCTATGTAGATTCAGGCGCTGCCCTGAGTTTTATGGATTGGTCATTTGCCAAGCGATGTGGGTTTAGTCTTGAGCCTCTGGAAGTCCCTATTCCTTTGAAGGGAATTGACTCTACACCTTTAGCTATGAATAAACCTCAGTACTGGACACAAGTGACCATGCGTATGACTCCCGTTCATCAGGAGGTGATTCGCTTCCTGGTATTGTATAATTTACATGATGTTCTAGTACTTGGTCTGCCATGGTTACAAACTCATAATCCAGTCCTTGACTGGAAAACAATGTCTGTGTTAAGCTGGGGATGTCAGGGGGTTCATGATGATGCACCTCCGATTTCTATCGCTTCATCTACTCCTTCTGAGGTTCCTGTATTTTTGTCTGATTATCGGGATGTTTTTGAGGAGCCTAAGCTCAGTTCACTTCCTCCTCACAGGGATTGCGATTGTGCTATAGATTTAATTCCTGGTAGTAAATTTCCTAAAGGTCGTTTGTTCAATCTGTCAGTGCCAGAGCATACTGCTATGCGGGATTATGTTAAGGAGTCCTTGGAAAAGGGACATATCCGTCCATCTTCGTCCCCTTTGGGAGCAGGTTTTTTTTTCGTGGCCAAAAAAGATGGGTCCTTGAGGCCTTGTATAGATTATCGTCTTTTGAATAAGATTACCGTAAAATATCAGTATCCTTTGCCTTTGTTGACTGATTTGTTTGCTCGCATTAAGGGGGCTAAATGGTTCACTAAGATTGATCTTCGGGGTGCGTATAATCTTATACGAATAAAGCAAGGTGATGAGTGGAAAACCGCATTTAATACGCCTGAGGGCCATTTTGAGTATTTGGTAATGCCTTTCGGACTTTCTAATGCTCCTTCGGTCTTCCAGTCCTTTATGCACGATATTTTCCGTGAATATCTGGATAAATTTATGATTGTGTATTTGGATGATATTTTGGTTTTTTCTGATGACTGGGAGTCTCATGTTCAGCAGGTCAGGAAGGTGTTTCAGGTCCTGCGGGCTAATTCCTTGTTTGTAAAGGGCTCAAAGTGTCTCTTTGGAGTCCAGAAGATTTCTTTCTTGGGGTATATTTTTTCCCCTTCTACTATTGAGATGGATCCCGTCAAGGTTCGGGCTATTTGTGACTGGACGCAGCCGGCATCTCTTAAGAGTCTGCAGAAGTTCTTAGGCTTTGCTAATTTCTATCGTCGTTTTATAACTAATTTTTCTAGTGTTGTTAAGCCTTTGACGGATTTGACTAAGAAGGGTGCTGATGTTGCTGATTGGTCTCCTGCGGCTGTGGAGGCCTTTCGGGAACTTAAACGCCGGTTTTCTTCTGCTCCTGTGTTGCGTCAGCCTGATGTTTCGCTTCCTTTCCAAGTTGAGGTTGATGCTTCCGAGATTGGAGCGGGGGCGGTTTTGTCACAGAGAAGCTCCAATTGCTCGGTGATGAAGCCATGTGCGTTCTTTTCTAGAAAATTTTTGCCCGCTGAGCGGAATTATGATGTGGGTAATCGGGAACTTTTGGCCATGAAGTGGGCATTTGAGGAGTGGCGTCATTGGCTGGAGGGTGCTAGACATCGTGTGGTGGTCTTGACTGATCACAAAAATCTGATTTACCTTGAGTCTGCCAGGCGTCTGAATCCTAGACAGGCTCGTTGGTCACTGTTTTTCTCTCGTTTCAATTTTGTGGTTTCATACCTGCCAGGTTCAAAGAATGTGAAGGCGGATGCTCTTTCTAGGAGTTTTGTGCCTGACTCCCCTGGAAATTCTGAGCCCACTGGTATCCTTAGGGATGGGGTGATTTTGTCGGCCGTCTTCCCAGACTTGCGACGTGCTTTGCAGGAGTTTCAGGCGGGTAAACCTGATCGTTGTCCGCCTGAGAGACTGTTTGTTCCGGATAGTTGGACCAGTAGAGTCATCTCCGAGGTCCATTCTTCTGCGTTGGCAGGTCATCCTGGAATATTTGGTACTAGAGACTTGGTGGCCAGGTCTTTTTGGTGGCCTTCCTTGTCGAGGGATGTGCGTTCTTTTGTGCAGTCTTGTGAGGTTTGTGCTCAGGCTAAGCCTTGCTGTTCTCGAGCCAGTGGATTGTTGTCACCTTTGCCTATCCCGAAGAGGCCTTGGACGCACATTTCCATGGACTTTATTTCGGATCTCCCTGTCTCTCAAAAAATGTCTGTCATCTGGGTTGTGTGTGACCGCTTTTCTAAAATGGTTCATCTTGTACCCTTGCCTAAGTTGCCTTCCTCCTCTGAGTTGGTCCCTCTGTTTTTCCAGAACGTGGTTCGTTTGCATGGGATTCCGGAGAACATCGTTTCTGACAGGGGATCCCAGTTTGTGTCTAGATTTTGGCGGACGTTCTGTGCTAAGATGGGCATTGATTTGTCCTTTTCGTCTGCATTCCATCCTCAGACGAATGGCCAGACGGAGCGAACTAATCAGACCTTGGAAACTTATTTGAGGTGTTTTGTTTCTGCTGATCAGGATGACTGGGTTACCTTTTTGCCGCTGGCCGAGTTTGCCCTTAATAATCGGGCTAGTTCTGCTACCTTGGTTTCTCCTTTCTTTTGTAATTCGGGGTTTCATCCTCGTTTTTCCTCTGGTCAGGTGGAGCCTTCTGATTATCCTGGAGTGGACATGGTGGTGGATGGGTTGCATCGGATTTGGAGTCATGTGGTGGACAATTTGAAGTTGTCCCAGGAGAAGGCTCAGCAGTTTGCTAATCGCCGTCGCCGCGTGGGTCCTCGACTTCGTGTTGGGGACTTGGTGTGGTTGTCTTCTCGTTTTGTTCCTATGAAGGTCTCTTCTCCTAAGTTCAAGCCTCGGTTCATCGGTCCTTATAGGATCTTGGAAATTCTTAACCCTGTGTCGTTTCGTTTGGATCTCCCGGCATCGTTTGCTATTCATAATGTGTTCCATCGGTCGTTGTTGCGGAGGTATGAGGTACCTGTTGTTCCTTTGCTTGAGCCTCCTGCTCCGGTGCTGGTGGAGGGAGAATTGGAGTATGTTGTGGAGAAGATCTTGGATTCTCGTGTTTCCAGACGGAAACTCCAATATTTGGTCAAGTGGAAGGGTTATGGTCAGGAGGATAATTCTTGGGTGGTTGCCTCTGATGTTCATGCTGATGATTTGGTCCGCGCTTTTCATAGGGCTCATCCTGGTCGCCCTGGTGGTTCTCATGAGGGTTCGGTGACCCCTCATCAAGGGGGGGTACTGTTGTGAGTTCTGTTTTTGGGCTCCCTCTGGTGGTTACTGATGGTACTGGGTGATTTGTGTTCTGCTGTCTCTGGTGTCCACCTGTTCTATTAGGATTTGGGAGTTTCCTATTTAACCGGGCTTTCTTGTCATTTCCCCGCCGGCTATCAAGGTTATCAGAGTGTTTTGTTACCTCAGCTTCTGGCTTCAGTAATCTTCAGTACAAGCTAAGTTTTGATTTTCTTGTTCCACGTTTTGCTTTATTTTTGTCTTGTCCAGCTTGCATATAATTGTCTCTTTGCTGCTGGTTGCTTTAGTGGGCTGTAATTGCTCCTCATGTTCCATGAGTTGGAACATGAGTTCAAGTAATTACAGGATGGTTTTTTGAAGGGTTTTTTGCTGACCGCGCAGTTTACTTTTGTATCCTCTGCTATCTAGTTTTAGCGGGCCTCATTTTGCTGAATCTGTTTTCATACTGTGTATGTGCCTTCCTCTCATTTCACCGTCATTATATGTGGGGGGCTGCTATTTCTGTGGGGTATTTCTCTGGAGGCAAGAGAGGTCTGTGTTTCTTCTAATAGGGGAAGTTAGATCTTCGGCTGGTGCGAGACGTCTAGGATCAACGTAGGCACGTTCCCCGGCTATTGTTATTTGTGTGTTCAGGTTTAGGGTCGCGGTCAGCTCAGGTTCCATCACCCTAGAGCTCGTTGGTGCTTGTCCTTTTATGATTCCCTGCCATTGGAATCATGACACAGGGCACATTCATTCCACTGAGTGAGCACAGACCACTTTCTAAACTTCTGACAATATATCTCCGCTTCATCCTGACCCTGACACAGAGCCAGCAAGATTTTCTCTGCCTGATCCACTGAATTAGGTTCGTCATAAAGCAATCCAAGCGCCAGGAAAAACGCATCAACATCACGCAATGCCGGATCTCCTGGCGCAAGGGAAAATGCTGTTGTGAATTCTGTGGCTGAGTTCACTTCTGTGGTCACAAGTGGTATTGCAGTCTCTGGGCTTCCTCCCTCAAGTGTTTTAGTGAGCTCGTTGGCTGCCTTGCTATTTAGCTCCACCTGAGTCTGTCTTCCTTGCTCCTTGTCAATGTTCCAGTATTGGATCTGAGCTACTGCATCTTTCCTTGGGCCTGCTGCTCTGCTAGATAAGTGCTTCTAGTTTGTTTTCTGTTTTTTCTGTCCAGCTTACTATTAACTTTTGCTGGAAGCTCTGAGAAGCAAAGGGGTGCACCGCCGTGCTGTTAGTTCGGCACGGTGGGTCTTTTTGCCCCTTTGCGTGGTTTTCGTTTTAGGGTTTTTTGTAGACTGCATAGTTCTCTTTGCTATCCTCGCTCTGTCTAGAATATCGGGCCTCACTTTGCTGAATCTATTTCATTCCTACGTTTGTCTTTTCATCTTGCTAACAGTCATTATATGTGGGGGGCTGCCTATTCCTTTGGGGTATTTCTCTGAGGTAAGTCAGGCTTGTATTTCTATCTTCAGGCTAGTCAGCTCCTCAGGCAGTGCCGAGTTGCATAGGTAGTGATAGGCGCAATCCACTGCTGCTTATAGTTGTGTGAGGATAGATCAGGTACTGCAGTCTACAGAGATTCCACGTCTCAGAGCTCGTCCTATTGTTTTTGGTTATTGCCAGATCTCTGTATGTGCGCTGATTACTGCACGCTGTGTTGCCTGATTGCCAGCCATAACAGTACAAGGAGCCACACCAATGATTCCCAATAGAGGGAAAAAAGACATCCTGACATCATTTTTTTTTCTCTTAGCTCTGTCTTCAGTCTTTTTTTTTTTCCCCTAGACATTAGAGTGCTTCAGGACACAGCTGTGGACATGGATATTCAGGCTCTGTGCTCCTCAATGGATAATCTCGTTGTAAATGTACAAACGATTCAAGATACTATTGATCAGAAATCGATGCTAGAACCAAGAATTCCGATTCCTGATTTGTTTTTTGGTGACAGAACTAAGTTCCTGAGCTTCAGAAATAATTGTAAGCTATTTTTGGCCTTGAAACCTCATTCTTCTGGTAATCCTATTCAACAGGTTTTGATTATTATTTCTTTTTTGCGCGGCGACCCACAGGACTGGGCGTTTTCTCTTGCACCAGGAGATTCTGCATTGAGTAATGTTGATGCATTTTTCCAGGCGCTGGGATTGCTTTACGATGAGCCTAATTCAGTGGATCAGGCTGAGAAAAATCTGCTGGCTTTATGCCAGGGTCAGGATGATGTAGAAGTATATTGTCAGAAATTTAGGAAGTGGTCAGTACTCACTCTGTGGAATGAATCTGCACTAGCGGCTTTGTTCAGAAAGGGTCTCTCTGAAGCTCTTAAGGATGTAATGGTGGGATTTCCTATGCCTGCTGGTTTGAATGAGTCTATGTCCTTGGCCATTCAGATCGGTCGTCGCTTGCGCGAGCGTAAATCTGTGCACCATCTGGCGGTATTGTCTGAGAGTAGACCTGAGCCTATGCAGTGCGACAGGACTATGACTAAAGTAGAACGGCAAGAACACAGACGTCTGAACAGACTGTGTTTCTATTGTGGTGATTCTACTCATGCTATTTCTAATTGTCCTAAACGCACTAGGCGGTTCGATAGCTCTGCCGTTATTGGTACTGTACAGTCCAAATTCCTTTTGTCCATTACCTTAATGTGCTCTTTGTCATCGTATTCTGTCATGGCGTTTGTGGATTCAGGCGCTGCCCTGAATCTGATGGATTTGGATTATGCTAAACGTTGTGGATTTTTCTTGGAGCCTTTGCGGTGTCCTATTCCGTTGAGAGGAATTGATGCTACACCTTTGGCCAAGAATAAGCCTCAGTACTGGGCCCAGCTGACCATGTGCATGGCTCCTGCACATCAGGAAGTTATTCGCTTTCTGGTACTGCATAATTTGCATGATGTGGTCGTGTTGGGGTTGCCATGGCTACAAACCCATAATCCAGTATTGGATTGGAACTCTATGTCGGTAACCAGCTGGGGTTGTCAGGGAGTACATGGTGATGTTCCATTTTTGTCTATTTCGTCATCCATTCCTTCTGACATCCCAGAGTTCTTGTCGGACTTTCAGGATGTATTTGAAGAGTCCAAGTCTGATGCCCTACCTCCGCATAGGAATTGTGATTGTGCTATCGATTTGATTCCTGGTAGTAAATTCCCTAAGGGTCGTTTATTTAATTTGTCCGTACCTGAACACACCGCTATGCGCAGTTATGTGAAGGAGTCCCTGGAGAAGGGACATATTCGCCCATCGTCGTCACCATTGGGAGCAGGGTTCTTTTTTGTAGCCAAGAAGGATGGTTCGCTAAGACCGTGTATTGATTACCGCCTTCTTAATAAGATCACTGTTAAGTTTCAGTATCCCTTGCCATTGATTTCTGACTTGTTTGCTCGGATTAAGGGGGCTAGTTGGTTTACTAAGATTGATCTTCGTGGTGCGTATAATCTGGTGAGAATCAGGCAGGGAGATGAATGGAAAACGGCATTTAATACGCCCGAGGGTCATTTTGAGTATCTGGTGATGCCGTTCGGACTTGCCAATGCTCCATCTGTTTTTCAGTCTTTTATGCATGACATTTTCCGTGAGTATCTGGATAAATTCTTGATTGTTTACTTGGATGACATTTTGATCTTCTCAGATGATTGGGAGTCTCATGTGAAGCAAGTCAGAATGGTTTTCCAGGTACTGCGTGCTAATTCCTTGTTCGTGAAGGGATCAAAGTGTCTCTTCGGTGTGCAGAAAGTTTCATTTTTGGGGTTCATCTTTTCCCCTTCTACTATCGAGATGGATCCGGTTAAGGTTCAGGCCATCCAGGATTGGACTCAGCCGACATCTCTAAAAAGTCTGCAGAAATTCCTGGGCTTTGCTAATTTTTATCGTCGCTTCATCTGTAATTTTTCTAGCATTGCCAGACCATTGACCGATTTGACCAAGAAGGGTGCTGATTTGGTTAATTGGTCTTCTGCTGCCGTGGAAGCTTTTCAGGAGTTGAAGCGTCGTTTTTGCTGTGCCCCTGTGTTGTGTCAACCTGATGTTTCTCTTCCGTTCCAGGTCGAGGTTGATGCTTCTGAGATTGGTGCAGGGGCGGTTTTGTCACAGAGAGGTTCTGGTTGCTCAGTGTTCAAACCATGTGCTTTCTTTTCCAGGAAATTTTCTGCTGCTGAGCGTAATTATGATGTGGGCAACCGAGAGTTGCTGGCCATGAAGTGGGCATTCGAGGAGTGGCGTCATTGGCTTGAGGGTGCTAAGCATCGCGTGGTGGTTTTGACTGATCATAAGAACCTTACTTATCTTGAGTCTGCCAAGCGCTTGAATCCTAGACAGGCCCGTTGGTCGTTATTTTTTGCTCGTTTTGATTTTGTGATTTCATACCTTCCGGGCTCTAAAAATGTGAAGGCGGATGCTCTGTCTAGGAGTTTTGTGCCCGACTCTCCGGGGTTGTCTGAGCCGGCGAGTATCCTCAAGGAAGGAGTCATTGTGTCTGCCATCTCCCCTGATTTGCGGAGAGTGTTGCAGAAATTTCAGGCTAATAAACCTGATCGTTGTCCGGCCGAGAAACTGTTCGTCCCTGATAGGTGGACTAGTAAAGTTATCTCTGAACTTCATTGTTCGGTGCTGGCCGGTCATCCAGGAATCTTTGGTACCAGGGAGTTGGTTGCTAGATCCTTCTGGTGGCCATCTCTGTCACGGGATGTGCGTGCTTTTGTGCAGTCCTGTGGAATTTGTGCTAGGGCTAAGCCCTGCTGTTCACGTGCCAGTGGGTTGCTTTTGCCCTTGCCGGTCCCGAAGAGGCCTTGGACACATATTTCGATGGATTTCATTTCTGACCTTCCCGTTTCTCAAAAAATGTTGGTCATTTGGGTGGTCTGTGATCGCTTTTCTAAAATGGTCCATCTGGTGCCCTTGGTTAAATTGCCTTCCTCCTCTGATTTGGTGCCTTTGTTCTTCCAGCATGTGGTTCGTTTACATGGCATTCCTGAGAATATTGTTTCTGACAGAGGTTCCCAGTTTGTCTCGAGGTTCTGGCGAGCCTTTTGTGGTAGGATGGGCATTGACCTATCTTTCTCCTCGGCCTTCCATCCTCAGACTAATGGCCAGACCGAACGAACCAATCAGACCTTGGAAACATATCTGAGATGTTTTGTTTCCGCTGACCAGGATGATTGGGTGTCATTTTTGCCGTTGGCTGAGTTCGCCCTTAATAATCGGGCCAGCTCGGCTACCTTGGTCTCTCCATTTTTCTGCAATTCTGGGTTCCATCCTCGTTTCTCTTCAGGACAGGTTGAGTCTTCGGACTGTCCTGGTGTGGATTCTGTGGTGGACAGGTTGCAGCAGATCTGGACTCAGGTAGTGGACAATTTGACCTTGTCCCAGGAGAAGGCTCAGCTTTTCGCTATTCGTAGACGCCGTGTGGGACCCCGACTTCGTGTTGGGGATCTGGTTTGGTTATCTTCTTGTCATATTCCTATGAAGGTTTCCTCTCCTAAATTTAAACCTCGTTTTATTGGTCCGTATAGGATTTCTGAGATTCTCAATCCGGTGTCTTTTCGTCTGACCCTCCCAGACTCCTTTTCCATACATAATGTATTCCATAGGTCGTTGTTGAGGAGATACGTGGCACCTATGGTTCCATCTGTGGAGCCTCCTGCCCCTGTTTTGGTGGAGGGGGAATTGGAGTATATTGTGGAGAAGATTTTGGATTCTCGTGTCTCTAGACGGAAACTCCAGTATCTGGTCAAATGGAAGGGTTATGCTCAGGAAGATAATTCCTGGGTTTTTGCCTCTGATGTCCATGCCCCAGATCTTGTTCGTGCCTTTCATGTGGCTCATCCTGGTCGGCCTGGGGGTTCTGGTGAGGGTTCGGTGACCCCTCCTCAAGGGGGGGGTACTGTTGTGAATTCTGTGGCTGAGTTCACTTCTGTGGTCACAAGTGGTATTGCAGTCTCTGGGCTTCCTCCCTCAGGTGTTTTAGTGAGCTCGTTGGCTGCCTTGCTATTTAGCTCCACCTGAGTCTGTCTTCCTTGCTCCTTGTCAATGTTCCAGTATTGGATCTGAGCTACTGCATCTTTCCTTGGGCCTGCTGCACTGCTAGATAAGTGCTTCTAGTTTGTTTTCTGTTTTTTCTGTCCAGCTTGCTATTAACTTTTGCTGGAAGCTCTGAGAAGCAAAGGGGTGCACCGCCGTGCTGTTAGTTCGGCACGGTGGGTCTTTTTGCCCCTTTGCGTGGTTTTCGTTTTAGGGTTTTTTGTAGACTGCATAGTTCTCTTTGCTATCCTCGCTCTGTCTAGAATATCGGGCCTCACTTTGCTGAATCTATTTCATTCCTACGTTTGTCTTTTCATCTTGCTAACAGTCATTATATGTGGGGGGCTGCCTATTCCTTTGGGGTATTTCTCTGAGGTAAGTCAGGCTTGTATTTCTATCTTCAGGCTAGTCAGCTCCTCAGGCAGTGCCGAGTTGCATAGGTAGTGATAGGCGCAATCCACTGCTGCTTATAGTTGTGTGAGGATAGATCAGGTACTGCAGTCTACAGAGATTCCACGTCTCAGAGCTCGTCCTATTGTTTTTGGTTATTGCCAGATCTCTGTATGTGCGCTGATTACTGCACGCTGTGTTGCCTGATTGCCAGCCATAACAAAATGCCCAGTCTTGAGGGTCACCACGTAACAAAGAAATAATGATCTTTACTTGTTGAACAGGGTCACCTGAGGAGCGAGGCTTCAAGGCAAGAAACAATTTACAATTATTTTTGAAATTCAAGAACTTAGATCTATCTCCAAAAAACAAATCAGGAATAGGAATCCTAGGCTCTGACATCGGATTCTGAACCACAAAATCTTGAATGTTTTGTACCCTTGTAGTGAGATTATCCATCCAAGAGGACAGACCTTGAATGTCTATGTTTACACCTGTGTCCTGAACCACCCAGAGGTAAAGGGGAAAAGAGAGACAAAACACACTGCAAAGAAAAAAAAATGGTCTCAGAACTTCTCTTATCCCTCTATTGAGATGCATTAGTACTTTGGGCCACCTGTACTGTTATGACCTGGTGGTCAGGACTATAATGGACCTGGTGGTTAAGAGCACACAGAATGACCTGATAGTCACTGATAATTAAGGACAAGCTCTGGGACGTGGGAACTCTGCTGACCGCAATCCCTAATCCTATAACACACACTAGAAATAGCCGTGGATTGCGCCTAACGCTCCCTATGCAACTCGGCACAGCCTAAGGAACTCGCTAGCCCTGAAGATAGAAAAATAAAGCCTACCTTGCCTCAGAGAAATTCCGCAAAGGAAAAGGCAGCCCCCCACAAATAATGACTGTGAGTAAAGATGAAAATACAAACACAGAGATGAAATAGATTTAGCAAAGCGAGGCCCGACTTACTGAACAGACTGAGGATAGGAAAGGTTGCTTTGCGGTCAGCACAAAAACCTACAAAAAGACCACACAAAGGGCGCAAATAGACCCTCCGCACCGACTCACGGTGCGGAGGCGCTCCCTCTGCGTCCCAGAGCTTCCAGCAAGCAAGACAATAATAAAAATAGCAAGCTGGACAGAAAAATAGCAAACCAAAGAAAAACAAACAGGAACTTAGCTTCTGATGGGAAGACAGGTCACAAGAACGATCCAGGAGTGAACTAGACCAATACTGGAACATTGACAGGTGGCATGGAGCAAAGATCTAAGTGGAGTTAAATAGAGCAGCCCATTAACGACTTAGCCTCGTCACCGGTGGAAGGAAACTCAGAAACACCCAGAGGAAGTCCATGGATAGAACCAGCCGAAGTACCATTCATGACCACAGGAGGGAGCCCGACAACAGAATTCACAACACTGTACCTGTGTTCTTCCATTTCCTTACTATGTTCCTCACAGTGGAAATTGACAGGTTAAATCTCTGAGACAGCTTTTTGTATCCTTCCCCTGAACAACTATGTTGAATAATCTTTGTTTTCAGATCATTAGACAGTTGTTTTGAGGAGCCCATGATGCCACTCTTCAGAGGAGATTCAAACAGGAGAACAACTTGCAAGTGGCCATTTTAAGTAGCTTTTCTCATGATTGCATACACCTGGCTATGAAGTTCAAAGCTCAATGAGGTTAGAAAACCAAAAAAAGTGCTTTAGTAAGTCAGTAAAAAGTAGGTAGGAGTATTTAAAACAAGAAAATGATAAGGGTGCCCATACTTATGCACCTGTCAAATTTTGTTTAAATGCAGATTGCACATTTTCTGTTAGTACAATAAACCTCATTTCAAGGCAGAAACATTACTGTGTCCAACAGTTATTAGATATATGAAACTGAAATAGCTGTTGCAAAAAAAACCCAATTTTTATAAAACATTAAGCTTAAGATTAATAGGGGTGCCCAAACTTTTTCATATAACTGTATCTATATATATAATTGTCTAAGGGTTTTTCCGTCTGTCTGTCTGTCTGTCTGTCTGTCCTGGAAATCCCGGCTCTCTGATTGGTCGAGGCCGCCAGGCCGCCAGGCCTCGACCAATCAGAGACCGGCACAGCATCGACGTAGAAATCCCGCGTCTCTGATTGGTCGAGGCCGCCAGGCGGCCTCGACCAATCAGCAACGGGCACAGCGACGATGATGTCATAAAGGACGTAGACATGCCGCGTCTCTGATTGGTCGAGGCACTTCTATATTGATCAGTCCTCCTGACACTTCTGTATTGATCAGTCCTCCTGACACTTCTATATTGATCAGTCCTCCTGACACCTCTATATTGATCAGTCCTCCTGATACCTCTATATTGATCAGTCCTCCTGACACTTCTATATTGATCAGTCCTCCTGATACCTCTATATTGATCAGTCCTCCTGACACTTCTATATTGATCAGTCCTCCTGACACTTCTACATTGATCAGTCCTCCTGACACTTCTACATTGATCAGTCCTCCTGACACTTCTACATTGATCAGTCCTCCTGACATTCTATATTGATCAGTCCTCCTGACACCTCTATATTGATAAATCCTCCTGACACTTCTGTATTGATCATTCCTCCTGACACTTCTGTATTGATCATTCCTCCTGACACTTCTATATTGATCAGTCCTCCTGACACTTCTATATTGATCAGTCCTCCTGACACTTCTATATTGATCAGTCCTCCTGACACCTCTATATTGATCAGTCCTCCTGACACCTCTATATTGCTCAGTCCTCCTGACATTCTATATTGATCAGTCCTCCTGACACTTCTATATTGATAAATCCTCCTGACACTTCTGTATTGATCATTCCTCCTGACACTTCTGTATTGATCATTCCTCCTGACACTTCTGTATTGATCAGTCCTCCTGACACTTCTATATTGATCAGTCTTCCTGACACTTCTATATTGATCAGTCCTCCTGACACCTCTATATTGATCAGTCCTCCTGACACCTCTATACTGATCAGTCCTCCTGACATTCTATATTGATCAGTCCTCCTGACACCTCTATATTGATCAGTCCTCCTGACACCTCTATATTGATCAGTCCTCCTGACACTTCTATATTGATCAGTCCTCCTGATACCTCTATATTGATCAGTCCTCCTGATACCTCTATATTGATCAGTCCTCCTGACACCTCTATATTGATCAGTCCTCCTGACACTTCTATATTGATCAGTCCTCCTGACACTTCTATATTGATCAGTCCTCCTGACACTTCTATATTGATCAGTCCTCCTGACACTTCTATATTGATCAGTCCTCCTGACACTTCTATATTGATCAGTCCTCCTGACACTTCTATATTGATCAGTCCTCCTGACACTTCTATATTGATCAGTCCTCCTGACACTTCTATATTGATCAGTCCTCCTGACACTTCTATATTGATCAGTCCTCCTGATACCTCTATATTGATCAGTCCTCCTGACACCTCTATATTGATCAGTCCTCCTGACATTCTATATTGATCAGTCCTCCTGACACCTCTATATTGATCAGTCCTCCTGACATTCTATATTGATCAGTCCTCCTGACATTTCTATATTGATCAGTCCTCCTGATACCTCTATATTGATCAGTCCTCCTGATACCTCTATATTGATCAGTCCTCCTGATACCTCTATATTGATCAGTCCTCCTGACTCTTCTATATTGATCAGTCCTCCTGACACTTCTATATTGATCAGTCCTCCTGACACTTCTATATTGATCAATCCTCCTGACACTTCTATATTGATCAGTCCTCCTGACACTTCTATATTGATCAGTCCTCCTGACACTTCTATATTGATCAGTCCTCCTGACACTTCTATATTGATCAGTCCTCCTGACACTTCTATATTGATCAGTCCTCCTGATACCTCTATATTGATCAGTCCTCCTGACACCTCTATATTGATCAGTCCTCCTGACATTCTATATTGATCAGTCCTCCTGACACCTCTATATTGATCAGTCCTCCTGACATTCTATATTGATCAGTCCTCCTGACATTTCTATATTGATCAGTCCTCCTGATACCTCTATATTGATCAGTCCTCCTGATACCTCTATATTGATCAGTCCTCCTGATACCTCTATATTGATCAGTCCTCCTGACTCTTCCATATTGATCAGTCCTCCTGACACTTCTATATTGATCAGTCCTCCTGACACTTCTATATTGATCAATCCTCCTGACACTTCTGTATTGATCAGTCCTCCTGACACTTCTGTATTGATCAGTCCTCCTGACACTTCTATATTGATCAGTCCTCCTGACACCTCTATATTGATCAGTCCTCCTGATACCTCTATATTGATCAGTCCTCCTGACACTTCTATATTGATCAGTCCTCCTGATACCTCTATATTGATCAGTCCTCCTGACACTTCTATATTGATCAGTCCTCCTGACACTTCTACATTGATCAGTCCTCCTGACACTTCTACATTGATCAGTCCTCCTGACACTTCTACATTGATCAGTCCTCCTGACATTCTATATTGATCAGTCCTCCTGACACCTCTATATTGATAAATCCTCCTGACACTTCTGTATTGATCATTCCTCCTGACACTTCTGTATTGATCATTCCTCCTGACACTTCTATATTGATCAGTCCTCCTGACACTTCTATATTGATCAGTCCTCCTGACACTTCTATATTGATCAGTCCTCCTGACACCTCTATATTGATCAGTCCTCCTGACACCTCTATATTGCTCAGTCCTCCTGACATTCTATATTGATCAGTCCTCCTGACACTTCTATATTGATAAATCCTCCTGACACTTCTGTATTGATCATTCCTCCTGACACTTCTGTATTGATCATTCCTCCTGACACTTCTGTATTGATCAGTCCTCCTGACACTTCTATATTGATCAGTCCTCCTGACACTTCTATATTGATCAGTCCTCCTGACACTTCTATATTGATCAGTCCTCCTGACACCTCTATATTGATCAGTCCTCCTGACACCTCTATACTGATCAGTCCTCCTGACATTCTATATTGATCAGTCCTCCTGACACCTCTATATTGATCAGTCCTCCTGACACCTCTATATTGATCAGTCCTCCTGACACTTCTATATTGATCAGTCCTCCTGATACCTCTATATTGATCAGTCCTCCTGATACCTCTATATTGATCAGTCCTCCTGACACCTCTATATTGATCAGTCCTCCTGACACTTCTATATTGATCAGTCCTCCTGACACTTCTATATTGATCAGTCCTCCTGACACTTCTATATTGATCAGTCCTCCTGACACTTCTATATTGATCAGTCCTCCTGACACTTCTATATTGATCAGTCCTCCTGACACTTCTATATTGATCAGTCCTCCTGACACTTCTATATTGATCAGTCCTCCTGACACTTCTATATTGATCAGTCCTCCTGACACTTCTATATTGATCAGTCCTCCTGACATTCTATATTGATCAGTCCTCCTGACACCTCTATATTGATCAGTCCTCCTGACATTCTATATTGATCAGTCCTCCTGACATTTCTATATTGATCAGTCCTCCTGATACCTCTATATTGATCAGTCCTCCTGATACCTCTATATTGATCAGTCCTCCTGATACCTCTATATTGATCAGTCCTCCTGACTCTTCTATATTGATCAGTCCTCCTGACACTTCTATATTGATCAGTCCTCCTGACACTTCTATATTGATCAATCCTCCTGACACTTCTATATTGATCAGTCCTCCTGACACTTCTATATTGATCAGTCCTCCTGACACTTCTATATTGATCAGTCCTCCTGACACTTCTATATTGATCAGTCCTCCTGACACTTCTATATTGATCAGTCCTCCTGATACCTCTATATTGATCAGTCCTCCTGACACCTCTATATTGATCAGTCCTCCTGACATTCTATATTGATCAGTCCTCCTGACACCTCTATATTGATCAGTCCTCCTGACATTCTATATTGATCAGTCCTCCTGACATTTCTATATTGATCAGTCCTCCTGATACCTCTATATTGATCAGTCCTCCTGATACCTCTATATTGATCAGTCCTCCTGATACCTCTATATTGATCAGTCCTCCTGACTCTTCTATATTGATCAGTCCTCCTGACACTTCTATATTGATCAGTCCTCCTGACACTTCTATATTGATCAATCCTCCTGACACTTCTATATTGATCAGTCCTCCTGACACTTCTATATTGATCAGTCCTCCTGACACTTCTATATTGATCAGTCCTCCTGACACTTCTATATTGATCAGTCCTTCTGACACTTCTATATTGATCAGTCCTCCTGATACCTCTATATTGATCAGTCCTCCTGATACCTCTATATTGATCAGTCCTCCTGACTCTTCTATATTAATCAGTCCTCTTGACACTTCTATATTGATCAGTCCTCCTGATACCTCTATATTGATCAGTCCTCCTGATACCTCTATATTGATCAGTCCTCCTGACTCTTCTATATTGATCAGTCCTCCTGACACTTCTATATTGATCAGTCCTCCTGACACTTCTATATTGATCAATCCTCCTGACACTTCTATATTGATCAGTCCTCCTGACACTTCTATATTGATCAGTCCTCCTGACACTTCTATATTGATCAGTCCTCCTGACACTTCTATATTGATCAGTCCTCCTGACACTTCTATATTGATCAGTCCTCCTGATACCTCTATATTGATCAGTCCTCCTGATACCTCTATATTGATCAGTCCTCCTGACTCTTCTATATTAATCAGTCCTCTTGACACTTCTATATTGATCAGTCCTCCTGATACCTCTATATTGATCAGTCCTCCTGACACTTCTATATTGATCAGTCCTCCTGACACTTCTATATTGATCAGTCCTCCTGACACCTCTATATTGATCAGTCCTCCTGACACTTCTATATTGATCAGTCCTCCTGACACTTCTATATTGATCAGTCCTCCTGACACTTCTATATTGATCAGTCCTCCTGACACTTCTATATTGATCAGTCCTCCTGACACTTCTATATTGATCAGTCCTCCTGACACTTCTATATTGATCAGTCCTCCTGACACTTCTATATTGATCAGTCCTCCTGACACTTCAATATTGATCAGTCCTCCTGACACTTCTATATTGATCAGTCCTCCTGATACCTCTATATTTATCAGTCCTCCTGATACCTCTATATTGATCAGTCCTCCTGACACCTCTATATTGATCAGTCCTCCTGACATTCTATATTGATCAGTCCTCCTGACACCTCTATATTGATCAGTCCTCCTGACATTCTATATTGATCAGTCCTCCTGACATTTCTATATTGATCAGTCCTCCTGATACCTCTATATTGATCAGTCCTCCTGACACCTCTATATTGATCAGTCCTCCTGACACTTCTATATTGATCAGTCCTCCTGACACTTCTATATTGATCAGTCCTCCTGACACTTCTATATTGATCAGTCCTCCTGACACTTCTATATTGATCAGTCCTCCTGACACTTCTATATTGATCAGTCCTCCTGACACTTCTATATTGATCAGTCCTCCTGACACTTCTATATTGATCAGTCCTCCTGACACTTCAATATTGATCAGTCCTCCTGACACTTCTATATTGATCAGTCCTCCTGATACCTCTATATTGATCAGTCCTCCTGATACCTCTATATTGATCAGTCCTCCTGACACCTCTATATTGATCAGTCCTCCTGACATTCTATATTGATCAGTCCTCCTGACACTTCTATATTGATCAGTCCTCCTGACACTTCTATATTGATCAGTCCTCCTGACACTTCTATATTGATCAGTCCTCCTGACACTTCTATATTGATCAGTCCTCCTGACACTTCTATATTGATCAGTCCTCCTGACACTTCTATATTGATCAGTCCTCCTGACACTTCTATATTGATCAGTCCTCCTGACACTTCTATATTGATCAGTCCTCCTGACACTTTTATATTGATCAGTCCTCCTGACACTTCTATATTGATCAGTCCTCCTGATACCTCTATATTGATCAGTCCTCCTGATACCTCTATATTGATCAGTCCTCCTGACTCTTCTATATTAATCAGTCCTCTTGACACTTCTATATTGATCAGTCCTCCTGATACCTCTATATTGATCAGTCCTCCTGACACTTCTATATTGATCAGTCCTCCTGACACTTCTATATTGATCAGTCCTCCTGACACCTCTATATTGATCAGTCCTCCTGACACTTCTATATTGATCAGTCCTCCTGACACTTCTATATTGATCAGTCCTCCTGACACTTCTATATTGATCAGTCCTCCTGACACTTCTATATTGATCAGTCCTCCTGACACTTCTATATTGATCAGTCCTCCTGACACTTCTATATTGATCAGTCCTCCTGACACTTCTATATTGATCAGTCCTCCTGACACTTCAATATTGATCAGTCCTCCTGACACTTCTATATTGATCAGTCCTCCTGATACCTCTATATTGATCAGTCCTCCTGATACCTCTATATTGATCAGTCCTCCTGACACCTCTATATTGATCAGTCCTCCTGACATTCTATATTGATCAGTCCTCCTGACACCTCTATATTGATCAGTCCTCCTGACATTCTATATTGATCAGTCCTCCTGACATTTCTATATTGATCAGTCCTCCTGATACCTCTATATTGATCAGTCCTCCTGACACCTCTATATTGATCAGTCCTCCTGACACTTCTATATTGATCAGTCCTCCTGACACTTCTATATTGATCAGTCCTCCTGACACTTCTATATTGATCAGTCCTCCTGACACTTCTATATTGATCAGTCCTCCTGACACTTCTATATTGATCAGTCCTCCTGACACTTCTATATTGATCAGTCCTCCTGACACTTCTATATTGATCAGTCCTCCTGACACTTCAATATTGATCAGTCCTCCTGACACTTCTATATTGATCAGTCCTCCTGATACCTCTATATTGATCAGTCCTCCTGATACCTCTATATTGATCAGTCCTCCTGACACCTCTATATTGATCAGTCCTCCTGACATTCTATATTGATCAGTCCTCCTGACACCTCTATATTGATCAGTCCTCCTGACATTCTATATTGATCAGTCCTCCTGACATTTCTATATTGATCAGTCCTCCTGATACCTCTATATTGATCAGTCCTCCTGATACCTCTATATTGATCAGTCCTCCTGATACCTCTATATTGATCAGTCCTCCTGACTCTTCTATATTGATCAGTCCTCCTGACACTTCTATATTGATCAGTCCTCCTGACACTTCTATATTGATCAATCCTCCTGACACTTCTATATTGATCAGTCCTCCTGACACTTCTATATTGATCAGTCCTCCTGACACTTCTATATTGATCAGTCCTCCTGACACTTCTACATTGATCAGTCCTCCTGACACTTCTATATTGATCAGTCCTCCTGACACTTCTATATTGATCAGTCCTCCTGACACTTCTATATTGATCAGTCCTCCTGACACTTCAATATTGATCAGTCCTCCTGACACTTCTATATTGATCAGTCCTCCTGATACCTCTATATTTATCAGTCCTCCTGATACCTCTATATTGATCAGTCCTCCTGACACCTCTATATTGATCAGTCCTCCTGACATTCTATATTGATCAGTCCTCCTGACACCTCTATATTGATCAGTCCTCCTGACATTCTATATTGATCAGTCCTCCTGACATTTCTATATTGATCAGTCCTCCTGATACCTCTATATTGATCAGTCCTCCTGACACCTCTATATTGATCAGTCCTCCTGACACTTCTATATTGATCAGTCCTCCTGACACTTCTATATTGATCAGTCCTCCTGACACTTCTATATTGATCAGTCCTCCTGACACTTCTATATTGATCAGTCCTCCTGACACTTCTATATTGATCAGTCCTCCTGACACTTCTATATTGATCAGTCCTCCTGACACTTCTATATTGATCAGTCCTCCTGACACTTCAATATTGATCAGTCCTCCTGACACTTCTATATTGATCAGTCCTCCTGATACCTCTATATTGATCAGTCCTCCTGATACCTCTATATTGATCAGTCCTCCTGACACCTCTATATTGATCAGTCCTCCTGACATTCTATATTGATCAGTCCTCCTGACACTTCTATATTGATCAGTCCTCCTGACACTTCTATATTGATCAGTCCTCCTGACACTTCTATATTGATCAGTCCTCCTGACACTTCTATATTGATCAGTCCTCCTGACACTTCTATATTGATCAGTCCTCCTGACACTTCTATATTGATCAGTCCTCCTGACACTTCTATATTGATCAGTCCTCCTGACACTTCTATATTGATCAGTCCTCCTGACACTTTTATATTGATCAGTCCTCCTGACACTTCTATATTGATCAGTCCTCCTGATACCTCTATATTGATCAGTCCTCCTGATACCTCTATATTGATCAGTCCTCCTGACTCTTCTATATTAATCAGTCCTCTTGACACTTCTATATTGATCAGTCCTCCTGATACCTCTATATTGATCAGTCCTCCTGACACTTCTATATTGATCAGTCCTCCTGACACTTCTATATTGATCAGTCCTCCTGACACCTCTATATTGATCAGTCCTCCTGACACTTCTATATTGATCAGTCCTCCTGACACTTCTATATTGATCAGTCCTCCTGACACTTCTATATTGATCAGTCCTCCTGACACTTCTATATTGATCAGTCCTCCTGACACTTCTATATTGATCAGTCCTCCTGACACTTCTATATTGATCAGTCCTCCTGACACTTCTATATTGATCAGTCCTCCTGACACTTCAATATTGATCAGTCCTCCTGACACTTCTATATTGATCAGTCCTCCTGATACCTCTATATTGATCAGTCCTCCTGATACCTCTATATTGATCAGTCCTCCTGACACCTCTATATTGATCAGTCCTCCTGACATTCTATATTGATCAGTCCTCCTGACACCTCTATATTGATCAGTCCTCCTGACATTCTATATTGATCAGTCCTCCTGACATTTCTATATTGATCAGTCCTCCTGATACCTCTATATTGATCAGTCCTCCTGACACCTCTATATTGATCAGTCCTCCTGACACTTCTATATTGATCAGTCCTCCTGACACTTCTATATTGATCAGTCCTCCTGACACTTCTATATTGATCAGTCCTCCTGACACTTCTATATTGATCAGTCCTCCTGACACTTCTATATTGATCAGTCCTCCTGACACTTCTATATTGATCAGTCCTCCTGACACTTCTATATTGATCAGTCCTCCTGACACTTCAATATTGATCAGTCCTCCTGACACTTCTATATTGATCAGTCCTCCTGATACCTCTATATTGATCAGTCCTCCTGATACCTCTATATTGATCAGTCCTCCTGACACCTCTATATTGATCAGTCCTCCTGACATTCTATATTGATCAGTCCTCCTGACACCTCTATATTGATCAGTCCTCCTGACATTCTATATTGATCAGTCCTCCTGACATTTCTATATTGATCAGTCCTCCTGATACCTCTATATTGATCAGTCCTCCTGATACCTCTATATTGATCAGTCCTCCTGATACCTCTATATTGATCAGTCCTCCTGACTCTTCTATATTGATCAGTCCTCCTGACACTTCTATATTGATCAGTCCTCCTGACACTTCTATATTGATCAATCCTCCTGACACTTCTATATTGATCAGTCCTCCTGACACTTCTATATTGATCAGTCCTCCTGACACTTCTATATTGATCAGTCCTCCTGACACTTCTATATTGATCAGTCCTCCTGACACTTCTATATTGATCAGTCCTCCTGATACCTCTATATTGATCAGTCCTCCTGATACCTCTATATTGATCAGTCCTCCTGACTCTTCTATATTAATCAGTCCTCTTGACACTTCTATATTGATCAGTCCTCCTGATACCTCTATATTGATCAGTCCTCCTGACACTTCTATATTGATCAGTCCTCCTGACACTTCTATATTGATCAGTCCTCCTGACACCTCTATATTGATCAGTCCTCCTGACACTTCTATATTGATCAGTCCTCCTGACACTTCTATATTGATCAGTCCTCCTGACACTTCTATATTGATCAGTCCTCCTGACACTTCTATATTGATCAGTCCTCCGGACACTTCTATATTGATCAGTCCTCCTGACACTTCTATATTGATCAGTCCTCCTGACACTTCTATATTGATCAGTCCTCCTGACACTTCTATATTGATCAGTCCTCCTGACACTTCTATATTGATCAGTCCTCCTGACACTTCTATATTGATCAGTCCTCCTGACACTTCTATATTGATCAGTCCTCCTGATACCTCTATATTGATCAGTCCTCCTGACACCTCTATATTGATCAGTCCTCCTGACATTCTATATTGATCAGTCCTCCTGACACCTCTATATTGATCAGTCCTCCTGACATTCTATATTGATCAGTCCTCCTGACATTTCTATATTGATCAGTCCTCCTGATACCTCTATATTGATCAGTCCTCCTGATACCTCTATATTGATCAGTCCTCCTGATACCTCTATATTGATCAGTCCTCCTGACTCTTCTATATTGATCAGTCCTCCTGACACTTCTATATTGATCAGTCCTCCTGACACTTCTATATTGATCAATCCTCCTGACACTTCTATATTGATCAGTCCTCCTGACACTTCTATATTGATCAGTCCTCCTGACACTTCTATATTGATCAGTCCTCCTGACACTTCTATATTGATCAGTCCTCCTGACACTTCTATATTGATCAGTCCTCCTGACACTTCTATATTGATCAGTCCTCCTGACACTTCTATATTGATCAGTCCTCCTGACACTTCTATATTGATCAGTCCTCCTGACACTTCTATATTGATCAGTCCTCCTGACACTTCTATATTGATCAGTCCTCCTGATACCTCTATATTGATCAGTCCTCCTGATACCTCTATATTGATCAGTCCTCCTGACTCTTCTATATTAATCAGTCCTCTTGACACTTCTATATTGATCAGTCCTCCTGATACCTCTATATTGATCAGTCCTCCTGATACCTCTATATTGATCAGTCCTCCTGACTCTTCTATATTAATCAGTCCTCTTGACACTTCTATATTGATCAGTCCTCCTGATACCTCTATATTGATCAGTCCTCCTGACACTTCTATATTGATCAGTCCTCCTGACACTTCTATATTGATCAGTCCTCCTGACACCTCTATATTGATCAGTCCTCCTGACACTTCTATATTGATCAGTCCTCCTGACACTTCTATATTGATCAGTCCTCCTGACACTTCTATATTGATCAGTCCTCCTGACACTTCTATATTGATCAGTCCTCCTGACACTTCTATATTGATCAGTCCTCCTGACACTTCTATATTGATCAGTCCTCCTGACACTTCTATATTGATCAGTCCTCCTGACACTTCTGTATTGATCATTCCTCCTGACACTTCTATATTGATCAGTCCTCCTGATACCTCTATATTGATCAGTCCTCCTGATACCTCTATATTGACACCTCTATATTGATCAGTCCTCCTGACACCTCTATATTGATCAGTCCTCCTGACACCTCTATATTGATCAGTCCTCCTGACACCTCTATATTGATCAGTCCTCCTGACACTTCTATATTGATCAGTCCTCCTGACACTTCTATATTGATCAGTCCTCCTGATACCTCTATATTGATCAGTCCTCCTGACACCTCTATATTGATCAGTCCTCCTGACACTTCTATATTGATCAGTCCTCCTGATACCTCTATATTGATCAGTCCTCCTGACATTCTATATTGATCAGTCCTCCTGACACCTCTATATTGATAAATCCTCCTGACACTTCTATATTGATCAGTCCTCCTGATACCTCTATATTGATCAGTCCTCCTGACACTTCTATATTCATCAGTCCTCCTGACACTTCTATATTGATCAGTCCTCCTGATCTATATATATAATTGTCTAAGGGTTTTTCCGTCTGTCTGTCTGTCTGTCCTGGAAATCCCGCGTCTCTGATTGCTCAAGGGCGCCAGGCCTCGACCAATCAGCGACGGGCACAGCATCGACGTAGAAATCTCGTGTCTATGATTGGTCGAGGCCGCCAGGCCTCGACCAATCAGCGACGGGCACAGCGACAATGATGTCATAATGGACGTAGACATCCCGCGTCTGATCAGCGACGGGCAGAGTATCGACGTAGATGTCATAATGCTTGCCATGGCGACGATGATGTCATAAAGGCTGCCTCGACCAATCAGCGATGGGCACAGTCTGCCGCGAATTCTGGAATCATCATTGTCCATATACTACGGGGACATGCATATTCTAGAATACCCGATGCGTTAGAATCGAGGCCTCGACCAATTAGTGACGGGCACAGCATGGTGACGAATATTGTCATAATGGTTGCCTCGACCAATCAGCGACGGGCACAGTCTGCCGTGAATTCGCCTCGACCAATCAGTGACAGGCACAGTATCGACGTAGATGTCATAATGGTTGGCATGGCGACGATGATGTCATAAAGGTTGCCTCGACCAATCAGCGACGGGCACAGTCTGCCGCGAATTCTGGAATCATCATTGTCCATATACTACGGGGACATGCATATTCTAGAATACCCGATGCGTTAGAATCGGGCCACAATCTAGTCTATATATATAATTGCCTAAGGGTTTTTCCGTCTGTCTGTCTGTCTGTCTGTCTGTCTGTCCTGGAAATCCCACGTCCCTGATTGGTCGATGCCGCCAGGCCTCGACCAATCAGCGACGGGCACAGCGACGATGATGTCATAAAGGACGTAGACATCCCGCGTCTGATTGGTCGAGGCCACCAGCCTCGACCAATCAGAGACGGGCACAGCGACGATGATGTCATAATGGTTGCCATGGCGACGATGATGTCATAAAGGTTGCCTCGACCAATCAGCGACGGGCACAGTCTGCCGCGAATTCTGGAATCATCAATGTCCATATACTACGGGGACATGCATATTCTAGAATACCCGATGCGTTAGAATCGGGCCACAATCTAGTGTATATATATATATATATATATATATATATATATATATATATATATATATCTTTATTGAAAATTATTGTTTTAAAAAAGCACAGCAATTCCCACAAGTACAGGAAAAACGGTGGGACACCCGCGGACATAACCCCCAAGTCCTACTTCATAGTGCAGTAGAAATCTTACACATAATGCATAAATAAATACCGTATATACTCGAGTATAAGCCAACCCGAGTATAAGCCAACCCCCTAATTTTGCCACAAAAAACTGGGAAAACTTATTGACTCGCGTATAAGCCTAGGGTGGAAAATGCAGCAGCTACCGGTTACTGTCAAAAATAAAAATAGATACCAATAAAATTAAAAATTAATTGAGACATCAGTAGGTTAAGTGTTTTTGAATATCCATATTGAATCAGGATCCCCATATAATGCTCCATACAGTTCATGATGGGCCCATAAGATGCTCTATATAAAAATGTGCCACATATAATGCTCCATACAGTTCATTATTGCCCCATAGATGCTCCTTATAAAGCTGTGCCCCATATACAATGCTCTGCACCGTTCATTATTGCCCCATAGCGGTGCCATATAGTGCTCTGAACCGTTCATTATTGCCCCATAGCTGTGCCATATAGTGCTCTGCACCGTTCATTATTGCCCCATGGCTGTGCCATATAGTGCTCTGCACCGTTCATTATTGCCCCATAGCTGTGCCATATAGTGCTCTGCACCGTTCATTATTGCCCCATACTTGTGCCATATAGTGCTCTGCACCATTCATTATTGCCCCATAGCTGTGCCATATAGTGCTCTGCACCGTTCATTATTGCCCCATAGCTGTGCCATATAGTGCTCTGCACCATTCATTATTGCCCCATAGCTGTGCCATATAGTGCTCTGCACCGTTCATTATTGCCCCATTGATGTACGATATAGTGCTCTGCACCATTCATTATTGCCCCATAGCTGTGCCATAAAGTGCTCTGCACCGTTCATTATTGCCCCATAGCTGTGCCATATAGTGCTCTGCACCATTCATTTTTGTCCCATAGCTGTGCCATATAGTGCTCTGCACCATTCATTATTGCCCCATAGCTGTGCCATATAGTGCTCTGCACCATTCATTTTTGTCCCATAGCTGTGCCATATAGTGCTCTGCACCGTTCATTATTGCCCCATTGATGTACCATAGAAAGCTGTGCCATATAGTGCTCTGCACCATTCATTATTGCCCCATAGCTGTGCCATATAGTGCTCTGCACCGTTCATTATTGCCCCATAGCTGTGCCATATAGTGCTCTGCACCGTTCATTCTTGCCCCATAGCTGTGCCATATAGTGCTCTGCACCGTTCATTATTGCCCCATAGCTGTGCCATATAGTGCTCTGCACCGTTCATTCTTGCCCCATAGCTGTGCCATATAGTGCTCTGCGCCGTTCATTATTGCCCCATAGATGTGCCATATAGTGCTCTGCACCGTTCATTATTGCCCCATAGCTGTGCCATATAGTGCTCTGCACCGTTCATTCTTGCCCCATAGCTGTGCCATATAGTGCTCTGCGCCGTTCATTATTGCCCCATAGCTGTGCCATATAGTGCTCTGCACCGTTCATTATTGCCCCATAGCTGTGCCATATAGTGCTCTGCACCATTCATTTTTGTCCCATAGCTGTGCCATATAGTGCTCTGCACCGTTCATTATTGCCCCATAGCTGTGCCATATAATACTCTGCACCGTTCATTATTGTCCCATAGCTGTGCCATATAGTGCTCTGCACCATTCATTATTGCCCCATAGCTGTGCCATATAGTGCTCTGCACCGTTCATTATTGCCCCATTGATGTACCATATAGTGCTCTGCACCGTTCATTATTGCCCCATAGCTGTGCCATAAAGTGCTCTGCACCGTTCATTATTGCCCCATAGCTGTGCCATATAGTGCTCTGCGCCGTTCATTATTGCCCCATAGATGTGCCATATAGTGCTCTGCACCATTCATTATTGCCCCATAGCTGTGCCATATAGTGCTCTGCACCGTTCATTCTTGCCCCATAGCTGTGCCATATAGTGCTCTGCACCGTTCATTATTGCCCCATAGCTGTGCCATATAGTGCTCTGCACCGTTCATTCTTGCCCCATAGCTGTGCCATATAGTGCTCTGCGCCGTTCATTATTGCCCCATAGCTGTGCCATATAGTGCTCTGCACCGTTCATTATTGCCCCATAGCTGTGCCATATAGTGCTCTGCACCGTTCATTCTTGCCCCATAGCTGTGCCATATAGTGCTCTGCGCCGTTCATTATTGCCCCATAGCTGTGCCATATAGTGCTCTGCACCGTTCATTATTGCCCCATAGCTGTGCCATATAGTGCTCTGCACCATTCATTTTTGTCCCATAGCTGTGCCATATAGTGCTCTGCACCATTCATTTTTGTCCCATAGCTGTGCCATATAATGCTCTGCACCGTTCATTATTGCCCCATAGCTGTGCCATATAATACTCTGCACCGTTCATTATTGTCCCATAGCTGTGCCATATAGTGCTCTGCACCATTCATTATTGCCCCATAGCTGTGCCATATAGTGCTCTGCACCGTTCATTATTGCCCCATTGATGTACCATATAGTGCTCTGCACCGTTCATTATTGCCCCATAGCTGTGCCATAAAGTGCTCTGCACCGTTCATTATTGCCCCATAGCTGTGCCATATAGTGCTCTGCGCCGTTCATTATTGCCCCATAGATGTGCCATATAGTGCTCTGCACCATTCATTATTGCCCCATAGCTGTGCCATATAGTGCTCTGCACCGTTCATTCTTGCCCCATAGCTGTGCCATATAGTGCTCTGCACCGTTCATTATTGCCCCATAGCTGTGCCATATAGTGCTCTGCACCGTTCATTCTTGCCCCATAGCTGTGCCATATAGTGCTCTGCGCCGTTCATTATTGCCCCATAGATGTGCCATATAGTGCTCTGCACCGTTCATTATTGCCCCATAGCTGTGCCATATAGTGCTCTGCACCGTTCATTCTTGCCCCATAGCTGTGCCATATAGTGCTCTGCGCCGTTCATTATTGCCCCATAGCTGTGCCATATAGTGCTCTGCACCGTTCATTATTGCCCCATAGCTGTGCCATATAGTGCTCTGCACCATTCATTTTTGTCCCATAGCTGTGCCATATAGTGCTCTGCACCGTTCATTATTGCCCCATAGCTGTGCCATATAATACTCTGCACCGTTCATTATTGTCCCATAGCTGTGCCATATAGTGCTCTGCACCATTCATTATTGCCCCATAGCTGTGCCATATAGTGCTCTGCACCGTTCATTATTGCCCCATTGATGTACCATATAGTGCTCTGCACCGTTCATTATTGCCCCATAGCTGTGCCATAAAGTGCTCTGCACCGTTCATTATTGCCCCATAGCTGTGCCATATAGTGCTCTGCACCATTCATTTTTGTCCCATAGCTGTGCCATATAGTGCTCTGCACCATTCATTATTGCCCCATAGCTGTGCCATATAGTGCTCTGCACCATTCATTTTTGTCCCATAGCTGTGCCATATAGTGCTCTGCACCGTTCATTATTGCCCCATTGATGTACCATAGAAAGCTGTGCCATATAGTGCTCTGCACCATTCATTATTGCCCCATAGCTGTGCCATATAGTGCTCTGCACCATTCATTTTTGTCCCATAGCTGTGCCATATAGTGCTCTGCACCGTTCATTATTGCCCCATTGATGTACCATAGAAAGCTGTGCCATATAGTGCTCTGCACCATTCATTATTGCCCCATAGCTGTGCCATATAGTGCTCTGCACCGTTCATTATTGCCCCATAGCTGTGCCATATAGTGCTCTGCACCGTTCATTCTTGCCCCATAGCTGTGCCATATAGTGCTCTGCACCGTTCATTATTGCCCCATAGCTGTGCCATATAGTGCTCTGCACCGTTCATTCTTGCCCCATAGCTGTGCCATATAGTGCTCTGCGCCGTTCATTATTGCCCCATAGATGTGCCATATAGTGCTCTGCACCGTTCATTATTGCCCCATAGCTGTGCCATATAGTGCTCTGCACCGTTCATTCTTGCCCCATAGCTGTGCCATATAGTGCTCTGCGCCGTTCATTATTGCCCCATAGCTGTGCCATATAGTGCTCTGCACCGTTCATTATTGCCCCATAGCTGTGCCATATAGTGCTCTGCACCGTTCATTATTGCCCCATAGCTGTGCTATATAGTGCTCTGCACCGTTCATTATTGCCCCATTGATATACCATATAGTGCTCTGCACCATTCATTTTTGTCCCATAGCTGTGCCATATAGTGCTCTGCACCGTTCATTATTGCCCCATAGCTGTGCCATATAATGCTCTGCACCGTTCATTATTGTCCCATAGCTGTGCCATATAGTGCTCTGCACCATTCATTATTGCCCCATAGCTGTGCCATATAGTGCTCTGCACCGTTCATTATTGCCCCATTGATGTACCATATAGTGCTCTGCACCGTTCATTATTGCCCCATTGATGTACGATATAGTGCTCTGCACCATTCATTATTGCCCCATAGCTGTGCCATATAGTGCTCTGCACCGTTCATTATTGCCCCATAGCTGTGCCATATAGTGCTCTGCACCATTCATTTTTGTCCCATAGCTGTGTCATATAGTGCTCTGCACCATTCATTATTGCCCCATAGCTGTGCCATGTAGTGCTCTGCACCATTCATTTTTGTCCCATAGCTGTGCCATATAGTGCTCTGCACCGTTCATTATTGCCCCATTGATGTACCATAGAAAGCTGTGCCATATAGTGCTCTGCACCATTCATTATTGCCCCATAGCTGTGCCATATAGTGCTCTGCACCGTTCATTATTGCCCCATAGCTGTGCCATATAGTGCTCTGCACCGTTCATTCTTGCCCCATAGCTGTGCCATATAGTGCTCTGCACCGTTCATTATTGCCCCATAGCTGTGCCATATAGTGCCCTGCACCGTTCATTATTGCCCCATAGCTGTGCCCTATAGTGCTCTGCACCGTTCATTTTTGTCCCATAGCTGTGCCATATAGTGCTCTGCACCGTTCATTATTGCCCCATAGCTGTGCCATATAGTGCTCTGCACCGTTCATTATTGCCCCATAGCTGTGCTATGTAGTGCTCTGCACCGTTCATTATTGCCCCATTGATGTACCATATAGTGCTCTGCACCATTCATTTTTGTCCCATAGCTGTGCCATATAGTGCTCTGCACCGTTCATTATTGCCCCATAGCTGTGCCATATAATGCTCTGCACCGTTCATTATTGTCCCATAGCTGTGCCATATAGTGCTCTGCACCATTCATTATTGCCCCATAGCTGTGCCATATAGTGCTCTGCACCGTTCATTATTGCCCCATTGATGTACCATATAGTGCTCTGCACCGTTCATTATTGCCCCATAGCTGTGCCATAAAGTGCTCTGCACCGTTCATTTTTGTCCCATAGCTGCCATATAGGGCTCTGCACCATTCATTATTGCCCCATAGCTGTGCCATATAGTGCTCTGCACCGTTCATTTTTGTCCCATAGCTGTGCCATATAGTGCTCTGCACCGTTCATTATTGTCCCATAGCTGTGCCATATAGTGCCCTGCACCATTCATTTTTGTCCCATAGCTGTGCCATATAGTGCTCTGCACCGTTCATTATTGCCCCATTGATGTAGCATAGAAAGCTGTGCCATTGCTGCTGCTGCAATAAAAAAAACACACATACTCACCTCTCTTGCTTGCAGCTCCTCAGCGTCTGGTCCCGGCGTCTCTCCACACTGACTGATCAGGCAGAGGGCGCCGCGCACACTATATGCGTCATCGCGCCCTCTGACCTGCACAGTCAGAGCAGAGAGACGACGGGAAGATGGAGCGGCGCCGGGAAGATGGAGCGACGCCCGACGTGTGGAACGTGGACAGGTGAATATGCAATACTTACCTGCTCCCGGCGTCCCACTCCTTCCCCCGGACAGCTGGTCTTCCTCTATCAGCGGTCACCGTTACCGCTGATTAGAGAAATGAATATGCGGCTCCACCCCTATGGGAGTGGAGTCCATATTCATTTTTCTAATGAGCGGTCACATGTGACCGCTGAAGAGGGGAAGAGCTGCGGCACCCGAAGACCGTGGGACGGCAGGGGGAGCGCCAGGATCGACGGGACTAGGTAAGTATGCCTCAGCGCCCTCTCCCCCTCACCCGCCGACCCTGCCACCCACCGTGACTCGAGTATAAGCCGAGAGGGGCACTTTCAGCCCAAAAATTTGGGCTGAAAATCTCAGCTTATACTCGAGTATATACGGTAGTTAGTTTGCGAAATGCGGATAGCTCTAAGTGTGCACATCAGGACCATAAAGTGCAAATATGCATTAATAATTAATGAACATATAAATATCAAAGTGAAAGGTATGAAAAGAGTATAAGGCCGGTTTCACATTTGCGGTTGTGTCCGCAGCGTTTCTTCTGCATATATCCTCATGCGTTGTGTATTCCTATATTTAACATTAGGGACGCATGCGTCTGCGATCGTTTCGTCGTCTGCGGTTTTGCGCGGAAATGCAACATGTAGTAATTTTTAGAGGCGTCAATTTGCCGCCTATAAACGTATGCGGTCGATTGCGTAAGGAATGCACCAAAAAACGCATTGCTGTCTATGTGAATGTGAATACACGTATCCAGTAGGTCACCAAAAGCTTTGACCAAGTAAAAGCCGACCTCCAGAGGCCAGCACATAATTTTTTTAACCAAATTGAGCTGGGCATGTCGGAACACCTTACTCCTGATCTCTAGCTTAGTGTCATGCAGGCCTGCAATGCTGCTTACGTGCAGGCTATGCAGCAGAGTCGGTATTTTCAGCAGACAGTGGCGGCATATCCACCTGTGCCTTCACTGTCACGATTAACCTCAATGCCGACCTCTGCTACATACCACTACACGGCCACCTCTATTCCTAGCACTGCCGGACATCAGTACAGCACCACCATGCCGAGTGCTGTTGGACAGCCCACTGCCACCACCATGACAACCGCTGCTCCTGCTTGGACCTCCTCCACTGACACCACGATGCAGCAGGACTCTGGCATGGCCTTCCGTACCGCCACCACCACGATGCAGCAGGACCCTGGCGTAGCCTTCTGTATCGCCACCACCACGATGCAGCAGGACCCTGGCATGGCCTTCCGCTCTGCAAGCACTATGGACTCTGGCATGGCTGCACGCTCTATGAGCACTATGGACTCTGGCATGGCTGCACGCTCTACGAGCACTATGGACTCTGGCATGGCTGCACGCTCTACGAGCACTATGGACTCTGGTATGGCTGCACGCTCTACGAGCACTATGGACTCTGGCACAGTGCAGCCGGACCCAAACAGGTCACCCACCACGACCATGCCACAACAAATGAGTCCTCCGAGGCTTCCCAGAACCCGGCAATCCCAGAAAGTAAAAAAAACAAAAAAACAGCAGACTCTTAGTATTCCTCCCCCTTGACCTCCCAATGTGTGTGTAATGTCAGGTTTGTCTCACCCTTCCAGTGCGTCTCAAGCCTCTCATGTGTCAAGCCCTATCCCCGAACTACCAGATCCCTCAAGTTTCATTGCCCCTTCTCCTGCCACCCCTGCGTGTCGTCCACTGTTAGCCAGGCCTCACTGCTTCACACCCCCCATTTACATCACTCTACCCCAAGCAGGCGCAGTTAAATTTAAAGTTTGTGTAAAAAAAAAAAATAATGTTATGTTTTGCCCCCAATTATGTGTGGTTTATTGTGTCTTTCGCCGCCGTCAACACACACCGTGCGCCGAACACTTAATTTTTTGGCCACATCATAGCTCCAGTAGTTAGCAAATAAATGACTGCAGCTTTGTGTGTCTTTAGTATAGAGATATGAGGTGGACCAAAAAAATAATTCATGTATTATCTCCATAATCTCTTCCTTTAGTCTGTGACTAGTGTTGCAGACTGAAGAGAAAATGGCGGAAATACAATGCAGAACTATACTCAACAGATCAGGTGTCCAAAAACTCATTAGTTAGGACACCTGACCTGGTGAGTAGAGAACTGCCTTGTATAACCTCCATTTTCTCGTCGGTGTACATAATATTCCACACAAAGTGAAGGGACGATGGTGGTCATAAACACGGCATATCTATGCTCACCTGTACATGTGTCAGAAATAGTGAATTCAGGCAGTTATATGTGCATCATGAATTCATTATTTCTGACACCTGACTTGATGAGTATAGATCTGTTTTGTATGACAGTCATTGTCTCTTCAGTCTGTGTCCAATGGATACTGCATAGCAAAACAGAATCAGGACGCAATGACGTCAACAACCTTACCACTAAAGCAACATGGCTGCCGTCACAATAGCAGTGTCATACCGGCCTTCTCTGACGCTGCGGCCGCTGCTCCTGCCGGCTATTCTCTCTGCGTCTCCACCTGCCGCTCTCAGCGTCGCGCCGGTTCCCCGGTCCCTCCTCCTGCTGCTCGGGGATTCCGGCGTGATGTCCGCACTTCTTCCTTCCCCCATCCTGTGCCTGCTCCACACATGCGCCTTAGGACGCGGGCGCGCGCTCCTTCTTCCTGTTAACCCCTTCCACGCTTCTGGGTCCTCCAATCAGGTACTTTCTCTGGCTTTATCAGGCGTCTCCTCCATGATGGAGGCGCCTGATTATTGTGTGCAGTTAGTACCCTGTTCTGGTCTTGTTTGGTTCGGATTCTAGTCCGTTCCTGTCTGGTCTGCTCTCGCAGGCTTTATCTCTTGTTAACCCCTTGCCTCCCTCCATTGTTTAGTCTGCTGCCTGTTGTTCGTTCTTTGCTTTTTCCCGCTTCTATTTTCCCTCTGTTCGGTTTGTCTACTCCCTTCCTCCCTCTCCTGTCTCTCCTAGAGCCGTCCCTCTTGGCACCGGCTGTTGCGGTACTTGTCCCCCTCGGGCTTGCTCCCAACTATCCCTGTATAGGGGTTTTCATCTCGGGTTCGCTCGCCCCTGGGTGCGTCAGTACCGTGACCCAGAGGGTCCACTCTCTTTTCGTCTTACTCTGACGTCACAGTATAATCAGGCCATGGACCCCGCTGGTGCCTCTGCAGCAACTCAGAAAGTGTTGTTGTTCTTACGGGAGAATCAGACCCAGATCATGTCTGTCATGAAGTCTATGGACTCCCGGTTAACTGCTCTACAGACTTCTGATCCTGGTAACGCTCCTCTGCTGGCAGGACTCCAGCAGGAGCTCGCGCAGCAGCGAGATACCCAGTCCCATATCCTTTCCTATATGGCGTTCGTCGACGACCGTCTAGTTTCCCTACAGTCGGCGGCCGCCGCCTCTGTCTCCCAGCGTGAATCAGTACCTCTACCTCCTCCTCGTTTGGGAAAGCCCCCTAGATATAGTGGTGATCCCAAACTGTGTCGGGGGTTTTTGAATCAGTGCCGTTTACACTTTGAGCTTCTGCCCCAGCAGTATCCCTCGGATCGTGCTAAGGTGGCCTTTATTGTGTCTCATCTTGAGGGTGAGGCTCTGTCTTGGGTAAACCCTTTGTGGGAGCGGGATGACCCGCTAGTTGCCAGCAAATAGGTTTTTCTGGACACATTTCGTAAAGTCTTTGATGAGCCAGGTCGGGTGGCTTCTACTACCGAGTCCCTCTTTAATCTGCAACAGGCTAATCTTACTGTTGGGCAATACGCCATCCGCTTCCGGACACTTTCCTCTGAGCTTGGGTGGAATAATGAGGCATTGGTAGGGGCTTTTTGGAGAGGGCTTTCGTCCAAGATTAAGGATGAGCTCGCTGGTCGGGATACCCCTACTGCCTAGGAGGATCTAATATCCCTGGCCACACGTATTGATTTACGTTTCCAGGAACGCTCTCGGGAATTAGTCAGGGAGAGGAGATCCTCTAAAACCAATTGGGCACCTGCTCCTCCTCCGGTCAAGTCTCCCGCTTCTCCCGCTCCAGAACCTATGTAGGTGGATCGAGTTAGGTTGACAGAACAGCGACGCAGGGAGAGGTTGGCACAAGGCTTGTGTCTCTACTGCGGAGGGGTTAATCATTTCCTGCGTTCCTGTCCAGAGAGGCCGGGAAACTTCTCCACCTAGGTCAGGTAAGAGAGGTTTTCCTAGGTGACCCTAATCCCTCTCATCCCCTAACTATTTCAGCTTTGATTTTTTTAGGTCTTGAGCGTAGGTCTGTGGAGGCGTATGTGGACTCGGGTGTGGCTGGTAATTTCATCCGAGAGGAGGAGGTGAACAAATTTCAGATACCAGTTGTTTCCCTTAAGACTCCGCGTCTAATCTCTGCAGTGGATGGCAAACCGTTCCCTGTTCCCATTAAAATGGTTATTCTCGAGTTGGAAATGCAGATTGGTGCTCTACACCGGGAGAAGATTGCATTTTATGTTTTGCCTGATCTATCTCATGCTCTGCTCTTGGGTTTACCCTGGCTCACGTCGCACGAGCCAGTTCTGGATTGGCGCTCTGGAAAGATACTCCGCTGGGGTCATGGTTGTCAGGAACGTTGTCTGCTGTCCGTTTCCCATCCAGATCTTCCTCAAGCGTCCGTCGATCTTCCAAGTCTCCCTTTGGCCTATCACTCGTTTGTGGATGTCTTTGATAAGAAGGATGCGGAGTTCCTTCCCCCACATCGAACCTATGACTGCCCTATCGAGCTAATTCCTGGAGCTTCCCTTCCTAAGGGAAGAACCTATCCTTTGTCCCCAGCAGAGACCTTAGCTATGTCAGAATACATCCGAGAGAATCTTGCCTAAGGTTTCATCCGAAAGTCCTCTTCCCCGGCTGGAGCCGGTTTTTTCTTCGTCCGGAAGAAAGATGAATCCCTTCGGCCTTGTATAGACTACCGAGGTCTGAACGCCATCATGGTCAAGAATAGATATCCTCTACCGCTGATTCCTGAACTTTTCGACCGATTGAGGGGAGCCCGAATTTTTTCCAAATTAGATTCGCGAGGAGCCTATAATTTGGTCCGAATTCACGCTGGAGATGAGTGGAAGACCGCCTTTAACACTCGGGATGGTCATTATGAATACCTGGTCATGCCCTTTGGTCACTGTAACGCTCCAGCGATCTTCCAGGAGTTCGTGAATGAGATCTTCCGCAACTTACTGTATTCTTACGTGGTGGTATACCTGGATGACATCCTTATTTTTTCACATGACTTATCCTCTCACAGGAGAAGCATTCGTCTGGTTCTACAACGACTTCGGGTGAATCATCTCTACGCGAAAATCGAGAAGTGCTTGTTTGAACAAACTTCCTTGCCCTTCTTGCGGTACATTATTTCTGACATGGGGTTGGAGATGGACCCTGAGAAATTGTCGGCCGTACTCAAGTGGCCCCGTCCTATCGGAGTTAAGGCCATCCAACGATTCCTGGGCTTTGCAAACTACTACAGACAATTCGTTCCGCATTTCTCTTCAGTAACTAAACCTCTCGTCGCTCTTACCCGGAAAGGAGCAAAACCTAACGTTTGGCCTCCGGAGGCTGAAGATGCCTTTCTCACCTTGAAACAGGCCTTTGCTTCTGCTCCTGTTCTTCATCAGCCTGTAGCCAGCAGGCCCTTCGTCCTTGAGGTAGATGCCTCCTCTTCGGGTGCCGGGGCAGTTCTCTCCCAAAGATCTCTCTCTGGTCGTCTGGTTCCTTGTGGGTTCTTCTCAAAGACGTTTTCTCCCGCTGAATGCAATTATTCCATTGGAGATCGAGAATTGCTTGCCATAAAGATGGCTCTACAGGAGTGGCGTTATCTTTTAGAGGGGGCCATTCACCCCTTTGAAATTTTCACAGACCACAAGAATTTAGCCTACATTCAATCCGCTCAGAGACTCAATTCCAGGCAAGTCAGATGGTCTTTATTCTTTTCTCGTTTTGATTTCAAACTTCATTTTCGACCCATGCGCTTTCCCGGTCCTTGCAATCTCCCGAGACGGAAGAGGGCTCCTCACATATTATTGATCCTGCCAAATTCATCATGGTAGCTCCCTCAAATCTCCTCTCTGTTGCACCTGGCAGAACTTTTGTCCCGTGTGACAAGAGAACAGAGGTATTGCATTGGGGACATTCTTCCAAGATTGCCGGTCATGTCGGTACCAAGAAGACTCTTGCCCTTCTCTCCCGGTATTATTGGTGGCCGTCTCTACGACAAGATGCTTCGGACTTCGTAGCCTCCTGCATGATTTGTGCTAGAAACAAAGTACCTAAAGAATTGCCTTCTGGTCTCTTGCATCCGTTACCCGTTCCCGAAGCCCCTTGGCAACAAATAGCCATGGATTTCGTTACAGATCTGCCTCGCTCCTCTGGGTGTACAACCATCCTGGTGGTGGTGGATCGCTTCTCCAAGATGGCCCATTTCATTCCCTTACCTGGACTACCCTCTGCTCCGGAATTGGCAAGAATTTTCTTGCAGCATATTTTCAGATTACATGGACTTCCTTTGCGAATTGTGTCTGATCGGGGAGTTCAATTTACCTCCAAGTTCTGGAGAGCACTCTGTAAGCTCCTAGGCATATCACTGGATTTTTCCTCCGCCTATCACCCTCAGACCAACGGGCAAGTGGAGAGGATAAATCAAATTTTGACCTCCTATTTTCGCAACTTTACTAATGCTCATCATGATGATTGGGTGACTCTTCTCCCTTGGGCTGAGTTTGCCCATAATAATCATTCTAGTGAGGCTACTTCTAAATCTCCATTTTTTGTGGTCTCTGGTCTAAACCCGGGAGTACCTCTTCCTATGTCTTCTCCTTCTGGAGTGCCTGCAGCGGATGCTCTTTCCTCAGAATTTTCCCAAATTTGGAGAGAGACCAAGGAGGCGCCTGTACGGGCCGCTGCCCAGATGAAGAGACACGCTGATAAGAGGAGGAGAGATCTTCCACCGTACCGTCCTGGCGACAAAGTCTGGCTTTCGACCAAACATATCCATTTGAAAATCCCTTCTTACAAGTTGGGTCCTCAATACATCGGTCCCTTCGAGATTTTGGGACGTATTAACGACGTGGCCTATAAATTGAGGTTTCCGGCATCGCTCCGAGTCCCTAACGCCTTCCATGTCTCGCTCTTGAAACCACTCATCCTTAATCGACTCTGTCCTGCACCACTTGACTCCCCTCAGCCTTTTGGCATTGATAAGGATTTCAAAGTAAGAGATATTTTGGCTATGAAGAGGGTTAGAGGGAGAGTCTTCTATCTTATTGATTGGAAGGGGTTTGGTCATGAGGAGAGGTCCTGGGAACCTAGGGAGAACATTAATGCTCCTCGGATTCTGAGAAGATTCTTGGTCAACCTCGGAGGGGGGAGTTTTAAGAGGGGGGGTACTGTCATACCGGCCTTCTCTGACGCTGCGGCTGCTGCTCCTGCCGGCTCTTCTCACTGTGTCTCTACCTGCCGCTCTCAGCGTCGCGCCGGTTCCCCAGTCCCTCCTCCTGCTGCTCGGGGATTCCGGCGTGGTGTCCGCACTTCTTCCTTCACCAATCCTGTGCCTGCTCCACACATGTGCCTTAGGACACGGGCGCGCGCTCCTTCTTCCTGTTAACCCCTTCCACGCTTCTGGGTCCTCCAATCAGGTACTTTCTCTGGCTTTATCAGGCGTCTCCTCCATAATGGAGGCGCCTGATTATTGTGTGGAGTTAGTACACTGTTCTGGTCTTGTTTGGTTCGGATTCTAGTCCGTTCCTGTCTGGTCTGCTCTCGCAGGCTTTATCTCTTGTTAACCCCTTGCCTCCCTCCATTGTTTAGTCTGCCGCCTGTTGTTCGTTCTTTGCTTTTTCCCGCTTCTATTTTCCCTCTGTTCGGTTTGTCTACTCCCTTCCTCCCTCTCCTGTCTCTCCTAGAGCCGTCCCTCTTGGCACCGGCTGTTGCGGTACTTGTCCCCCTCGGGCTTGCTCCCAACTATCCCTGTATTGGGGTTTTCATCTCGGGTTCGCTCGCCCCTGGGTGCGTCAGTACCGTGACCCAGAGGGTCCACTCTCTTTTCGTCTTACTCTGACGTCACAAGCAGTATGTGGTCAGTGTTTTATATCAGTATTTGTAAGCCAAAACAAGGAGTGAAACAATTAGAGGTAAATTATAATATTAACATAACTAGCACCTCTGCCTTTATCACCCACTCCTGGTTTTGGATTACAAATACTGATATTAAATACAGACCAAATACTGCTAGTTTGAGGACAGCCTTGGCTTGTAGAGGAAATACATAGAAGACACGGTCAGGACAACAAAAAATAAAGTTTATTAATGAGAAATATTATTAACATTTAAGAAAATTACTGGTACAGATGAAATTACAACAGGACATTTACACAACATTGTCCTGCCATGATACTCGTCCAATATTAGAATAAAAAAAGGCAGCAAATTGGTCCCGCATGTGACCAACTTCAGCAGTTGACCGCAGCGGGTGATGATGGTAATTGGGCAGTGGGTGTGCAACTGGTTCCATAAACTCTCTCCGGTTGCCCGAAATCTGTAAGAAATTTTTTTTTTACAATCTATTCTATTATGGTGTGGTTATGCTAAAGACAGAAAGGAAAATACCAAAAAATACATGTCTGAACACCCAAAATTTGGACTGTCATTGGTTTAGATTTGGAACGTACCTTAATGTAACCAGCAGACGTTCCTCTTGTGGAATTGCTCTACGGAGCTGGGTGTCCTGTCTCCGTATGGTTCCTTGGACACGGGCAAGAAAATCCCGGAACGAGTCTTGCGGCATCCTTGTATATTCTTGGAATTTCTCCGGGTTGGCATTAAGCTCGCCATACAGCGTGTGATAGGCTCAACGTCTCTCACGTAATTCAATAATGGGATGTCTCCAAAAACGCCTACGCCATCTCCTTCTCAATCTTTCGCGATTTCTGTCTTGCTCCCAAGCAAATGCACAGGCAAGAAACAGCTTGATGCTTAAATCCAGGTTGAAATAAAAGCTCTCCATGCGAAGATCCATTATGACACAGCATACAGGAGCAAAATCTGAAGATTTCAGCTGTTAAAGGGTCTATATATAGAGATCCCATAATACACGCCCTCTGTAGTCCCATTGGCGCTGTCTGGTTATCTAGATTTGTCTCCTGTTAAATTTTTCACCCTGCGCACCAAAAACACAAACGCAGAAAAAATGCATAGAAACACATACAAACGTGGCATTTTTTAACCGCATGCGTCTGAAAAACGCCGCGTTTGTACGTGTTTCTGTGCGTTTTTTCCTGCACTTACGGATGCGGATTAAACGCTGCGGATTCTATCGCAAATGTTAAACTAGCCTCATATAGATCCTGTATGGGCACACTAGGAGGGAGCATGTAACACTGTCAGCAAAAGAAGTTAGTAATAGTACATATCAAAAATATAAGAACCAAGGCATAGTTACCAATGGGAGAATGTATGGAGGGCCCACCACACCCGATGCGCATTTCGCAAGAAATGCTTCGTCCATGGGTCCTCACAACTGTTGAAGATGTTACAGATGTTATGTCTCTCTCTGTCCCCCAGATGGATAGGACAAATGTTGTGAATTCTGTGGCAGAGCTCCCTCCTGTGGTCACAAGTGGTACTTCGGCTGATTCTCTCTGTGAGCTTCTGTTGGTGGAGGGAAGTGGTACTGCGGCTTCTGAGTTTCCTCCCTCAGGTGATCTGGTGAGGTCGTTAGGTGCTTCTCTACTTAACTCCACCTAATGCTTTGATCCTGGCTTCCTGTCAATGTTCCAGTGTTGGACTTGCTTTTCCCTGGATCATTCCTGTGGCCTGCTGCTCTGCATAGCTAAGTTTTTCTTTGCTATTTGTTTGCTATTTTTTCTGTCCAGCTTGTCTATTTGTTGCTGGAAGCTCTGGGACGCAAAGGGTGTACCTCCGTGCCGTTAGTTCGGTACGGAGGGTCTTTTTGCCCCCTTTGCGTGGTGTTCTTTAGGGTTTTGTGTAGACCGCAAAGTTACCTTTTCTATCCTCGATCTGTTAAGAAAGTCGGGCCTCACTTTGCTGAATCTATTTCATCTCTACGTTTGTCTTTTCATCTTAACTCACAGTCATTATATGTGGGGGGCTGCCTTTTCCTTTGGGGTATTTCTCTGAGGCAAGGTAGGCTTATTTTCTATCTTCAGGCTAGTTAGTTTCTCAGGCTGTGCCGAGTTGCATAGGCAGAGTTAGGCGCAATCCACGGCTGCCTCTAGTGTTGTTTGGAGAGGATTAGGGATTGCGGTCTGCAGAGTTCCCACGTCTCAGAGCTCGTTCTATGATTTTGGGTTATTGTCAGATCACTGTATGTGCTCTGACCGCTATGTCCATTGTAGTACTGAATTGCCTTTCATAACAGTACAGGAAGCCAAAAGTACTAATGATTCTCAATAGAGGGAAAAAAGAAGTTCTGAGACCACTTTTTTTTCTTTGCACTGTGTTTTGCCTTTTTTTTCCCCTAGACATTTGGGTGGTTCAGTACACAGGTGTAGCGATGGACATTAGAAGTCTGTCTTCATTTGTGGATCAGCTCTCGGCAAGAGTACAAAAGATTAAAGACACTATTGATCAGAAAGCTATGTTGGAACCAAGAATTCCTATTCCTGATTTGTTTTTTTGGCGATAGAACTAAGTTTCTGAGTTTCAAAAATAATTGTAAATTATTTCTGGCCTTGAAACCTCGCTCCTCTGGTGATCCATTTCAAGAGGTTTTGATTGTTATTTCTTTTTTGCGCGGCGACCCTCAGGACTGGGCATTTTCTCTTGCGCCAGGAGATCCTGCATTGAGTAATATCGATGCGTTTTTCCTGGCGCTCGGATTGCTGTACGATGAACCTAATTCAGTGGATCAGGCAGAGAAAAATTTGCTGGCTCTTTGTCAGGGTCAGGATGAGATAGAGGTATATTGTCAGAAATTTAGAAAGTGGTCCGTGCTCACTCAATGGAATGAATCTGCGCTGGCAGCTATGTTCAGAAAGGGTCTCTCTGAAGCCCTTAAGGATGTCATGGTGGGATTTCCTATGCCTGCTGGTTTGAATGAGTCTATGTCTTTGGCCATTCAGATCGGTCGACGCTTGCGTGAGCGTAAATCTGTGCACCATTTGGCGGTATTACCTGAGCCTAAACCTGAGCCTATGCAGTGCGATAGGACTTTGACCAGAGTTAAACGGCAAGAACACAGACGTCTGAATGGGCTGTGTTTCTACTGTGGTGATTCCACTCATGCTATCTCTGATTGTCCTAAGCGCACTAAGCGGTTCGCTAGGTCTGCCACCATTGGTACGGTACAGTCAAAATTTCTTCTGTCCGTTACCTTGATCTGCTCTTTGTCATCGTATTCTGTCATGGCATTTGTGGATTCAGGCGCTGCCCTGAATTTGATGGACTTGGAGTATGCTAAGCGTTGTGGGTTTCTCTTAGAGCCCTTGCAGTGTCCTATTCCATTGAGAGGAATTGATGCCACGCCTTTGGCCAAGAATAAGCCTCAATACTGGACCAAGCTGACCATGTGCATGGCTCCTGCACATCAGGAAGTTATTCGCTTTCTGGTGTTGCATAATCTGCATGATGTGGTCGTGTTGGGGTTGCCATGGCTACAAGCCTATAATCCAGTATTAGATTGGAAATCCATGTCGGTGTCCAGCTGGGGTTGTCAGGGGGTACATGGTGATGTTCCATTTCTGTCAATTTCGTCATCCACCCCTTCTGAGGTTCCAGAGTTCTTGTCTGATTACCGGGATGTATTTGATGAGCCCAAGTCCGATGCCCTACCTCCACATAGGGATTGTGATTGTGCTATCAATTTGATTCCTGGTAGTAAATTCCCTAAAAGTCGACTGTTTAATTTATCCGTGCCTGAGCACGCCGCTATGCGCAGTTATGTGAAGGAATTCCTGGAGAAGGGGCATATTTGCCCGTCATCATCACCATTAGGAGCAGGGTTCTTTTTTGTAGCCAAGAAGGATGGTTCGCTGAGACCTTGTATAGATTACCGCCTTCTAAATAAGATCACGGTTAAATTTCAGTACCCCTTGCCATTGTTATCTGATTTGTTTGCTCGGATTAAGGGGGCTAGTTGTTTCACCAAGATAGATCTTCGTGGTGCGTATAATCTGGTGCGAATCAGGTGAGGAGATGAATGGAAAACTGCATTTAATATGCCCGAGGGTCATTTTGAGTATCTAGTGATGCCATTCGGACTTGCCAATGCTCCATCAGTGTTTCAATCCTTTATGCATGACATCTTCCGAGAGTACCTGGATAAATTCCTGATTGTGTACTTGGATGACATTTTGATCTTCTCGGATGATTGGGAGTCTCATGTGAAGCAGGTCAGAACAGTTTTTCAGGTCCTGCGTGCTAATTCTTTGTTTGTGAAGGGATCAAAGTGTCTCTTTGGTGTGCAGAAGGTTTCATTTTTGGGGTTCATCTTTTCCCCTTCTACTATCGAGATGGATCCTCTTAAGGTCCAAGCCATCCATGATTGGACTCAGCCGACATCTCTGAAAAGTCTGCAAAAGTTCCTGGGCTTTGCTAATTTTTATCGTCGCTTCATCTGCAATTTTTCTAGTATTGCCAAACCATTGACCGATTTGACCAAGAAGGGTGCTGATTTGGTCAATTGGTCTTCTGCTGCTGTGGAAGCTTTTCAAGACTTGAAGCGTCGTTTTTCTTCTGCCCCTGTGTTGTGTCAACCAGATGTTTCTCTTCCGTTCCAGGTCGAGGTTGATGCTTCTGAGATTGGAGCAGGGGCTGTTTTGTCGCAGAGAGGTTCTGATTGCTCAGTGATGAAACCATGCGCTTTTTTTTCCAGGAAGTTTTCGCCTGCTGAGCGAAATTATGATGTGGGCAACCGAGAGTTGCTGGCCATGAAGTGGGCATTCGAGGAGTGGCGTCATTGGCTTGAAGGAGCTAAGCATCGCGTGGTGGTATTGACTGATCATAAGAACTTGACTTATCTTGAGTCTGCTAAGCGGTTGAATCCTAGACAGGCTCGGTGGTCGCTGTTTTTTGCCCGTTTTGACTTTGTGATTTCGTACCTTCCGGGCTCTAAAAATGTGAAGGCGGATGCTCTGTCTAGGAGTTTTGTGCCCGACTCTCCGGGTTTGTCTGAGCCGGCGGGTATCCTCAAGGAAGGAGTAATTGTGTCTGCCATCTCCCCTGATTTGCGGCGGGTGCTGTAAAAATTTCAGGCTAATAAACCTGATCGTTGTCCAGCGGAGAGACTGTTTGTCCCTGATAGGTGGACCAATAAAGTTATCTCTGAGGTTCATTGTTCGGTGTTGGCTGGTCATCCTGGAATCTTTGGTACCAGAGAGTTGGTGGCTAGATCCTTTTGGTGGCCGTCTCTGTCGCGGGATGTGCGTGTTTTTGTGCAGTGCTGTGGGATTTGTGCTCGGGCTAAGCCCTGCTGTTCTCGTGCCAGTGGGTTGCTTTTGCCCTTGCCGGTCCCGAAGAGGCCTTGGACACATATCTCTATGGATTTTATTTCTGATCTTCCCGTTTCTCAAAGGATGTCAGTCATTTGGGTGGTCTGTGATCGCTTTTCTAAGATGGTCCATCTGGTACCCTTGTCTAAATTGCCTTCCTCCTCTGATTTGGTGCCATTGTTCTTCCAGCATGTGGTTCGTTTACATGGCATTCCAGAGAATATCGTTTCTGACAGAGGTTCCCAGTTTGTTTCAAGGTTTTGGCGAGCCTTTTGTGGTAGGATGGGCATTGACTTGTCTTTTTCCTCGGCTTTCCATCCTCAGACTAATGGCCAGACCGAACGAACCAATCAGATCTTGGAAACATATCTGAGATGCTTTGTTTCTGCCGATCAGGATGACTGGGTGTCCTTTTTGCCTTTGGCTGAGTTCGCCCTTAATAATTGGGCCAGCTCGACTACCTTGGTTTCGCCATTTTTCTGCAATTCTGGGTTCCATCCTCGTTTCTCTTCAGGACAGGTTGAGTCTTCGGACTGTCCTGGTGTGGATACTGTGGTGGACATGTTGCAGCAGATTTGGACTCATGTAGTGGACAATTTGACCTTGTCCCAGGAGAAGGCTCAACGGTTCGCTAATCGCAGACGCCGTGTGGGTCCCCGACTTCGTGTTGGGGATCTGGTTTGGTTATCTTCTCGTCATATTCCTATGAAGGTTTCCTCTCCTAAGTTTAAACCTCGTTTCATTGGTCCGTATAGGATTTCTGAGGTTCTTAATCCTGTGTCTTTTCGTCTGACCCTTCCAGATTCTTTTTCCATACATAACGTATTCCATGGGTCATTGTTGCAGAGATACGTGGCACCTATGGTTCCATCTGTTGATCCTCCTGCCCCGGTTTTGGTGGAGGGGGAATTGGAGTATATTGTGGAGAAGATTTTGGATTCTCGTGTTTCAAGACGGAAACTCCAGTATCTGGTTAAATGGAAGGGTTATGCTCAGGAAGATAATTCCTGGGTTTTTGCCTCTGATGTCCATGCTCCCGATCTTGTTCGTGCCTTTCATGTGGCTCATCCTGGTCGGCCTGGGGGCTCTGGTGAGGGTTCGGTGACCCCTCCTCAAGGGGGGGATACTGCTGTGAATTCTGTGGCAGAGCTCCCTCCTGTGGTCACAAGTGGTACTTCGGCTGATTCTCTCTGTGAGCTTCTGTTGGTGGAGGGAAGTGGTACTGCGGCTTCTGAGTTTCCTCCCTCAGGTGATCTGGTGAGGTCGTTAGGTGCTTCTCTACTTAACTCCACCTAATGCTTTGATCCTGGCTTCCTGTCAATGTTCCAGTGTTGGACTTGCTTTTCCCTGGATCATTCCTGTGGCCTGCTGCTCTGCATAGCTAAGTTCTTCTTTGCTATTTGTTTGCTATTTTTTCTGTCCAGCTTGTCTATTTGTTGCTGGAAGCTCTGGGACGCAAAGGGTGTACCTCCGTGCCGTTAGTTCGGTACGGAGGGTCTTTTTGCCCCCTTTGCGTGGTGTTCTTTAGGGTTTTGTGTAGACCGCAAAGTTACCTTTTCTATCCTCGATCTGTTAAGAAAGTCGGGCCTCACTTTGCTGAATCTATTTCATCTCTACGTTTGTCTTTTCATCTTAACTCACAGTCATTATATGTGGGGGGCTGCCTTTTCCTTTGGGGTATTTCTCTGAGGCAAGGTAGGCTTATTTTCTATCTTCAGGCTAGTTAGTTTCTCAGGCTGTGCCGAGTTGCATAGGCAGAGTTAGGCGCAATCCACGGCTGCCTCTAGTGTTGTTTGGAGAGGATTAGGGATTGCGGTCTGCAGAGTTCCCACGTCTCAGAGCTCGTTCTATGATTTTGGGTTATTGTCAGATCACTGTATGTGCTCTGACCGCTATGTCCATTGTAGTACTGAATTGCCTTTCATAACAGACAAACCAGTATGACCGGTGGCTTGAGGCATTTTACAGGGACTCTATCATGCCCCAGCCTCTAAGGGGTGCCACCTTGCCTCCTGGGTATAGGGGCGGACAGGTAACATGAAATTAGCTGTCCTGCCGGTCTCTGGAGCAAGGCATAAAGGATCGTTGCTCCCTCGGTGTTCCGGCTACCAGGATCCTGCGCCTCAGAAGGAGGCAGCCTGTGTAGGGCAGAACTCCTCTGATATACACTCCTTTGCTATGACTTCTTCATCCTCTCTACAATACAGTTCTCCTTCAGTGTCTCTTTCTAGAAGCTGCCACACTTAGGGCAGGCACAGCTTCATGTCCTTCTGTCTGGATCTCTGACAGGCTCCCACCCCTGTCAGGGACCAACTACCTGAGCGAAGCTTATCCAGCAACTAACTTCATCCCCAAGCAACCAGTTTTACCTAAGTGTGAAGAGTGCCCTAATAAATAGGAGCAGAGCTCCCCCTGGTGGCCTGGAGTGCGAAATGTGTTGCATGTTTGTGATACCTGGATTCAGTTGTCCTTTTTTGCCTCCAAAGGTAATATCACTCGCCCCCTAGAGGGAAATGACATTACTGCAATGACCAGGGCCCTGGGGCGCTGCACTCCAAACCCCCTCCCCCCCCTTTCCTGTTAAATCCAGTACTCCCAGACTGGGAAAAGAAAACAACAATAGATTAGCAAAAGACATACAAATTTTTAAATGCAATGAAACAAATTAATGCAAACTGTTGCTTCCCTGTATGGGAGATGAGGACACTGAAACGTTGCATAACAAAACATATTTGCATTGTGCGCGTGCGACTTAGTCATGAAGCAATATAGCTATAAACTAGCTATGAAATACCCTTACAGGTATGCTATCTATTAAGTGCAAAACAATCATTTTTCTTTATTCTTCTTCACATGCAGGACTGTCTATCTACCCCCTAGGGCTCACTGCATTTCCCTTCAGTTTATTCAAAAGTGCATCATTAAACATTTTCTTTCATCTAACTCAATCTCAATTTTATTCAAAGTGCTCTATATTTTCAGCAACATACTATTAATTATGTAAACCACAATTCTATCTATCAGATTAACTCTGTAATGTATTAACTTTCTGGCAAAGTGCAAAAATTAAACATTGAACCCGTTATGGGTTCAGATAACTCAATGAGGTAGTGCAAATAATCAATCACATCAATATTTAAGTCAGTTTAGCAACAAGAGTGACGTGATGCGAGTGACCCGTTACGAACCCCCAACGTTGGTCTTGGGCGGGCTACAAAGCGTGTATCCTGACCCGGAATTCTGCCACACCAACGGGTTTTTCTTCAAGTCGCTGAAAAACAAAGCAATTCTCACAACAAGATTAGCAACAGTCTCCGTTGGAGGCAGTCTCTGTAAAAGCCTCCATTGTAAAACCAGTAGGAAGCACCTTTAAGAAGGTGCAAACTATTTACAATGGACAGTTTTTGATCATGCACAGTCCATGATTCTGCAGTTCTTTAAGGCAACAGGCAACAAATAACTTGTGCAAAACACAGGATCTCTTTAACATGGGACCCCTTTAAGAAATAACTCTGGTTGGGTTCAATGCAGCAAAAGAGTTAAAGAACTATACAAATATGGCAGGCCAGCGGCCAGCGCCGTGGCACGGGGATGTATTCTGCTGCATTGCGTCTGGTGCCGAGCGTCCCCTGGAGAGGGAGGTGCGTATACAGTCTGTTCAAGTTTTGTGGGTTCATGTAGACTGTTTCCATGGCAGCACTTGGCACTGGTTTCTTCCTGGCCTGGGAAGAGTTGGATCCAACATCACACCTGGTGCCAGGTAAATGCCATGAGTTCGTCGATCATGGATGGTCAAGTCATGCGCAGCGACAGAAGTTTGCGTAGCTTGCGTATGCGTGTTAACTACAGCAGAGGTAGCGGCTGTTGTCTCAGTGGTAGTGGTTGTTCGCACAGTGGGGGTTGTGTCGGTTTGTGGGTTTTCTGGCAGTTTAACTACTGTAGCACCGGAGACAGTTTCTTGGGCACTAGGTGGCGCTATGAGTGTTGCGCATCTCCCAACATCCCGGGCACGCCAGCCGTTTTCGTCCAGTACCGAGTGTAAACTACAGCATACCCTGGGTATAGATCTTGGTCTGAGTATCCCTCTCAAAGTTGAAGTCCCACCTCGTCCCTGGTGACATGGACCTGTACTGGTAGTCCAATTTCCTGATTAAAGCCCTTCCCTTTTTGATGATGGAAGACCCCTACTACACCCCATCTTATTGGGAGGCTGTCCTGTATTTCACATCGGACTTTTCGTTCCTCTTCCATCCCCCAGTGCGATATCAAGCATAGCCTATATTCCTCCCAAGGGAGGATTCTAACATGGGGCCCGTTCAGTCCAGCTCTCGAGATGTAGTCCGGGAAAGGGGCTGTCAGGGTTTTAGCAGTGGTAGCAGGCGTTGAAGCATGGTAGGTGGCTGGGGAAGGAGCGGTCGCCGGAGTAGGGCTGGTCATCAAAATGGGGCCACTTTCGGTACCTGCGCCTGATGTGTTTCCGCCGACGCCGGTCCGCTCTGCCGATGAGGATACTGAGATCAGCTGTCGTCCGGACTGCAACTCTTACACGGCGTTCTGTCTGCATAGGGCCGGCTTCCTTATCTCTGCCATCGCCACTTCGTTGCCCGGGGACCGGCGGTTCAGCTCTCCCACTGACGGCTCCAAGGAGTCCACATCCTCCAGCGGCGGTAGGTCTGGGTATTCACCTGATGGAAGGGGATTGCGTTGGATCGGGTCATTCTCTTTCGGATACCCGTTGGTCGCCATCTCTGCTCCTTCGTGGTCTTTTGCCCGCTCTCTCCTCCAGGGCGGTTTCTTTTTCTTTGTCTCCGCCCACCCTTTAGGATCAGGAGGCGGATCTCAGCTGCTGACAGACACGTCCTCAAGGTACAGAACTATTTGTACTGGGCGGCCATTATCTACACATAGCTAGTTAGGCCGAAAAAAGACATTTGTCCATCCAGTTCAGCCTATATTCCATCATAATAAATCCCCAGATCTACGTCCTTCTACAGAACCTAATAATTGTATGATACAATATTGTTCTGCTCCAGGAAGACAACCAGGCCTCTCTTGAACCCCTCGACTGAGTTCGCCATCACCACCTCCTCAGGCAAGCAATTCCAGATTCTCACTGCCCTAACAGTAAAGAATCCTCGTCTATGTTGGTGGAAAAACCTTCTCTCCTCCAGACACAAAGAATGCCCCCTTGTGCCCGTCACCTTCCTTGGTATAAACAGATCCTCAGCGAGATATTTGTATTGTCCCCTTATATACTTATACATGGTTATTAGATCGCCCCTCAGTCGTCTTTTTTCTAGACTAAATAATCCTAATTTCGCTAATCTATCTGGGTATTGTAGTTCTCCCATCCCCTTTATTAATTTTGTTGCCCTCCTTTGTATTCTCTCTACTTCCATTATATCCTTCCTGAGCACCGGTGCCCAAAACTGGACACAGTACTCCATGTGCGGTCTAACTAGGGATTTGTACAGAGGCAGTATAATGCTCTCATCATGTGTATCCAGACCTCTTTTAATGCACCCCATGATCCTGTTTGCCTTGGCAGCTGCTGCCTGGCACTGGCTGCTCCAGGTAAGTTTATCATTAACTAGGACCCCCAAGTCCTTCTCCCTGTCAGATTTACCCAGTGGTTTCCCGTTCAGTGTGTAATGGTGATATTGATTCCTTCTTCCCATGTGTATAACCTTACATTTATTATTGTTAAACCTCATCTGCCACCTTTCAGCCCAAGTTTCCAACTTATCCAGATCCATCTGTAGCAGAATACTATCTTCTCTTGTATTAACTGCTTTACATAGTTTTGTATCATCTGCAAATATCGATATTTTACTGTGTAAACCTTCTACCAGATCATTAATTATTATTATTATTACACATTTTTATAGCGCCATTTATTCCATGGCGCTTTACATGTGAATACGGGGCAAATATAGACAAATACATTAAACATGAGCAGATAACAAGGCACACGAGTACATAAGGAGGGAGGACCCTGCCCGCGAGGGCTCACAGTCTGCAGGGGGTGGGTGAGGATACACTAGGATATTCATTAATGAATATGTTGAAGAGAACAGGTCCCAATACCTACCCCTGCGGTACCCCACTGGTCACAGCGACCCAGTTAGAGACTATACCATTTATAACCACCCTCTGCTTTCTATCACTAAGCCAGTTACTAACCCATTTACACACATTTTCCCCCAAACCAAGCATTCTTATTTTGTGTACCAACCTCTTGTGCGGCACGGTATCAAACGCTTTGGAAAAATCGAGATATACCACGTCCAATGACTCACCGTGGTCCAGCCTATAGCTTACCTCTTCATAAAAACTGATTAGATTGGTTTGACAGGAGCGATTTCTCATAAACCCATGCTGATATGGAGTTAAACAGTTATTCTCATTTAGATAATCCAGAATAACATCCCTCAGAAACCCTTCAAATATTTTACCAACAATAGAGGTTAGACTTACTGGCCTATAATTTCCAGGTTCACTTTTAGAGCCCTTTTTGAATTTTGGCACCACATTTGCTATGTGCCAGTATGCTCTCAATTCGTTCACGCCCACGATGGGACGCCCTTCTTCTCCTGCGCTCCTCGTGGAGCTGTAATGGCGGCGGTTTTGGCGGTCTTTTGCAATACACAGTCCTTTAGCAAATCACAGTTCAAGCACGATTCTGGCACAGTCTCTAGGAACACATGACCCGATTTTCAGGCTTAAGTAGATCCTGTTCGTGACGCCAAAGTTTTGGAGCGCCCCCAAGGGCAGCGGGGTACTCGGTACCGGGGTCCTTTGGTTCACAGGGGGCATGTCACGGTGGCTGACCCGGTTCGTGGCCCTGGGACGTCCGTTGAAAAAGAGAAAGGTCTTTAAAGGGAATGTTCGTGACGCCACCTGTGGTATTCAGTCAGGGTGACCGACGCTGCTTTAAGGGGTCTGCTGGGGTGATGTTATGGCAGCCAGATGCTATACCTTCCCACAGGTGAAGTATGTCCCCAGGGTAGAGTCTGGCCGGTTTGGAGGCAAATCCAGAGTCCCCTTGTGCAGGTAGAAATCAGTAGCTTTCCTCTAGTGCCGTGGTGTTGTAGTACCTTGCTGCTAAGCTTATCATAAGGTCCTCACAACTGTTGAAGATGTTACAGATGTTATGTCTCTCTCTGTCCCCCGGATAGGACAAACCCGTATGACCGGTGGCTTGAGGCGTTTTACAGGGACTCTATCATGCTCCAGCCTCTAAGGGGTGCCACCTTGCCTCCTGGGTATAGGGGCGGACAGATAACGTGAAATTAGCTGTCCTGCCGGTCTCTGGAGCAATGCATAAAGGATCGTTGCTCCCTGGGTGTTCCAGCTACCGGGATCCTGCGCCTCAGAAGGAGGCAGCCTGTGTAGGGCAGAACTCCTCTGATATTCACTCCTTTGCTACGACTTCTTCACCCTCTCTACAATACAGTTCTCCTTCAGTGTCTCTTTTTAGAAGCTGCCGCACTTAGGGCAGGCACAGCTCCGTGTCCTTCTGTCTGGATCCCTGACAGGCTCCCACCCCTGTCAGGGACCAACTACCTGAGCGAAGCTCATCCAGCAACTAACTAACTTCCTCCCCAGGCAACCAGTTTTACCTAAGTGTGAAGAGTGCCCTAATAAATAGGAGCAGAGCTCGCCCTGGTGGCCTGGAGTGCGAAATGTGTTGCATGTTTGTGATACCTGGATTCAGTTGTCCTTCTTTGCCTCCAAAGGTAATATCACTCCCCCCTAGAGAATATGACATTACTGCAACGACCAGGACCTTGGGGCGCTGCACCAACACTCACTATTCATACGGACATCCAAAGCGGCGGGTGAGGAGAGATATGCAGGGAGATGGAAGGACGACTGCCGTTTCGTGCACAGGTGGCTCTTCTACAGGTCCAAACATAGATGACAGCTGAGTGCAGTCCGATGTTTTGCACACACCCACTGACTTGAATGGGTGCGCGTCGTGCGAGATACGCTGCCAATCACAGCATGCTGCGATTTTTTTCCTCATTCTGAATTGCTATGGGAAAAAAATCGCAGATCTGTTGTGCCTCATTAAATAACACTGGTCAGAGTGCAATGTGAGATTCCTCCGTATTATACGCCAGTGGGAGCGAGCCCTACAGGTTCAATCAACTGGGGAAAGGGGGCTCAGTACCCTATTCCACAAAGAAAGTTGGCCCAGCACACTCAGTAACTTTGGATAAAACGTAGGGAAGATATGGAAAGAAGAGAGTGAGCATATCTGTATTACACTTTAATGGAGAGGGACTGCACATTGCCCAGTTCTACACTTGGAAAGGACCCACCCCCCATCTTCAGTATTTTATTTTGTATTTTGAGACTGCAAACTCTTTACTCAACTCTTTAATATTTGTTATATTCCAAAACAGCACTAATGTGCTAGCTATGTATTAGCTAAAATGGACGTTTGAACACGGTAAACATGTCCTCACTCTCTGGATGTGACTTCTTTCTCACGTGAATGTTAGGAAATATCATTCTTCACCCTCATAAAGTGGCGCTGGTCAGAATTGTAAAATTTGACTCGGTCATTAAGGTCAAACTTGGCTTGGTCACTAAGGGGTTAAAATAGCAATTTTATGAGTCCAGCTTTAGCTCACTTTAGTATCATGATTATATAGCAATTTTGACATAGTTCGTCAATATAAGTACATTGGCGTCATCAATCCATGTACCGTATATAAATTGAAATGTGAAATCTAGTAGCATATCCACTTTAAGGCTATGTGCACACGTTGCGGATTGTATGCGTTTTTGCTGCGTTTTTTCGCGGCAAAAATGTTGCGAAAACGCAAACACAACACAGCCCATTGAATTCAATGGGATTCCGCAATGTTGTGGTAATGCTGCGTATTTTTCCGCGGCGGAATCACATCGCGGAAAAATTCACAGCATGCTCATTCTTTGTGCGGAATTGCAAAGATTCCGCACACATAGGAATGCATTGATCCGCTTACTTTTCGCATGGAGCTATGCCCACCATGCGCAAAGTAAGCGGATCATGTGCAGATGGTACCCAGGGTGGAGGAGAGGAGACTATCCTCAAGGCCTTGGGTACCATATCCCTGTTAAAAAAAATTAAAATAAAAAATAGTTATATACTCACCTTCTGGCGGCCCCCAGATCCAGCCCAGGCCTTAGCGATGATCCCGACAGCTCCCGTTCCCAGTGATGCCTTGCGACAATGACCTGTGATGACGTAGCGGTCTCGCGTGATGCTACGTCATCTGGGGTCATTGTCGCGAGGCATCACTGGGAACGGGAGTTGCCGGGAGCATCACGAGGATCGTGAAGGTTGCTGGGGCCGCCTGAAGGTGAGAATATCACAATTTTTTATTTTTTTAATTATTTTTAACATTATATCTTTTTACTCTTGATTCTGCCTAGGCAGCATCAATAGTAAAAAGTTGATCACACTTGTCAAACACTATGTTTGACAAGTGTGACCAACCTGTCAATCAGTTGTCCAAGAATGCTACAGATCGCTTGGAAAACACTAGCATTCTGCAAGCTAATTACGCATGTAAACGCTAGTGTTTAGCGGGAAAACGCATGCCAATTCCGCATGGCAGGGAGTTGCAGAATTGCAGCGGAAATTTCCGCAGCAATTGAGCGACGTGTGCACATAGCCTAAAGGTTTGTGTCATTTTTTGGCAATACAAAGCCTAAGCTGAAATTTCAGAAATCCTCCCTTAAAGTACATTTTTTGTATAGCTGTAAGCTCTTATGCTAAGACCATAGACTTGGTTCCTTGACTTGGTATACGATATTACAAACTTTTTGCAATATTATCAGCAAGTTCCTGTTCATTTGAGTTCTTGTAACTAAAGTTCGAAAAATTCCCTAGTCAGTTTGACTTCAAATGCCAATAGAGATACCAATAGAAAGTCCCGGGTTTTCCAATCCCTATGTAAGTAGGGGTGGGGGGAACCTTAACATCCCCTCATAATGTCAAAATGTGACTGTTTGTATGTCAGCCTATTTTTATGCAAGTCTATATTTTTTGCTCTCACTGCCTTAAGGTACCTTCACACATAACGATATCGTTAACGATATCGTTGCAACGTCACGCTTTTTGTGACGTAGCAACGATCTCGCTAACGATCTCGTTATGTGTGACAGCGACCAACGATCAGGCCCCTACTGGGAGATCGTTGGTCGTTGGGGAATGATCAGGACCTTTTTTTGGTCGCTGATCACCCGCTGTCATCGTTGGATCGGCGTGTGTGACGCCGATCCAGCGATGTGTTCACTTGTAACCAGGGTAAATATCGGGTTACTAAGCGCAGGGCCGCGCTTAGTAACCCGACATTTACCCTGGTTACCATTGTAAAAGTAAAAAACAGTACATACTCACATTCTGATGTCTGTCACGTCCCACGCCATCAGCTTCCCTGCACTGACTGTCACCGCCGGCCGTAAAGCAGAGCACAGCGGTGACATCACCGCTGTGCTCTGCTTTGCGGCCGGCGCTGACACAGTGAGTGCAGGAAGCTCACGGCGGGGGACGTGACAGGCGGGGGACGTGACAGACATCGGAATGTGAGTATGTAGTGTTTTTTTTTTTACTTTAACAATGGTAACCAGGGTAAATATCGGGTTAGGCTGGTTTCACATTTGCGTTTAAATCTGCAGCGTTTTAAACGCATCCGCAAGTGGTGAAAAAAAACGCATGTAAAAGCGTACAAACGCTGCGTTTTTTTTAGAAGCATGCGTTGTCGCATGCGGTTAAAAAAACACCGCGTTTGTACGTGTTTACATGCGTGTTTTCCTGCATTTGCGCTTTTGGTACGCATGATGATAAATTTCAAAAGCTGGTTTTTGTTCATTCTGCTTCACAAAAATCGGAATAAAAAGCAATCAAAAATGTCCTGTCCCCTAAAATGTTACCAATAAAAATGTCAACTCGTCCCGCAAAAAAACAAGACCTCACATGACTCTGTGGACCAAAATATGGAAAAATTATAGCTCTCAAAATGTGGTAATGCAAAAAATATTTTTTGGAATAAAAAGCGTCTTTCAGTGTGTGACAGCTGCCAATCATAAAAATCCACTAGAAAACCTCTTATAAATAGAAATCAAACCCCCTTCATCAACTCCTTAGTTAGGGAAAAATTTAAAAATTAAAAAAATGTATTTATTTCCATTTTTTCATTAGGGTTAGGGCTAGGGTTAGGGTTAGGGTTTGGATCCCTTTGGGGTTAGGGTTAGGGTTTGGATCCCTTTGGGGTTAGGGTTAGGGCTAGGGTTTGGATTATTTTTGGCTTAGGGTTAGGGTTAGGGTTTGGATCCCTTTTGGCTTAGGGTTAGGGCTAGGGTTTGGATCCCTTTGGGGTTAGGGTTATGGTTTGGATCCCTTTTGGCTTAGGGTTAGGGTTAGGGCTAGGGTTAGGGTTTGGATACCTTTATCACCTTGATGGTGGGGGGTGGCTTATCAGTGTCTAGACTTGTTTTTCTCTATGAAAACGCATGCGTTCAAAAACGCAACCAAACGCATGTGTTATAAACGCATGCGTTTACATAGACAGCAATAGTTTTTTTTGCCGCAATCGAACGCATGCGTTTTTTTGCGGCAAAAAAAGCCTCTAGAAATTATTACATGTTGCATTTCCGCGACAAGCTGCAAGCGACAAAAAGACGCATGCGTCATCAAACGCGGCCAAACGCGTACAAAAAAAACGCATGCATTTTTGATGTTAAATATAGGAAAACAAGACGCATGCGTTTATATGCGTTACAAACGCAGCGGCAAAAAACACAAATGTGAAACCAGCCTTACTAAGCGCGGCCCTGCACTTAGTAACCCGATGTTTACCCTGGTTACCCGGGTGCTGCAGGGGGACTTTGGCATCGTTCCAACGATGCCGAAGTCTTTCCCCTGATCGTTGGTCGCTGGTGAGAGCTGTCTGTGTGACATTTCCCCAGCGACCACACAACGACTTACCAACAATCACAGCCAGGTCGTATCGCTGGTCGTGATCGTTGGTAAGTCGTTTAGTGTAACGGTACCTTTAGACACGAAGGCTAAATACTCCCTTTTGAAGGCACATTTAAGCTCATTACATTAATCATCCATAGTTTGATAATTTCTGAGCAGTTGTAAAGATAATTTGTTATTTTACATAAATCTTGTAATTCTTTAAAACTATCATTTATTGTCAATTGTGGTGATGTAAAAATAATTGTTATGAGGAGTGTTTAATAATTTATCTATCTAAATAAAATATTCTGTGAAAATTAAATATTCTGCTCTTTAATTTTCCGTATATACTTGAGTATAAACAGAGTTTTTCAGCACATTTTTTTGCTCTCCTCAGCTTATACTCGAGTGAGGTGTCCAGAACATGCAGGGGGAGGGGCAGCGGCGGAGCAGCAGGTCAACTAGACAGGAACTGGCTACTGAGGCTAACTCCTGTGTACTCTGCTAAAGAGAAATTAATATTCACTGCACTGGCAATGAATATTAATTTCTCTGTAATTGCGTGCACAGCATCAGAAGCAGCAGCTGGCCCCTGCAGCTGCAGGGGGTCACGTGTGCCTCTACTTAAGATAAATGAATATTCACCTATCTCCACTCCCATTGCCGTGGAGAGAGGTGAACATTCATTTCTCTTAAATAGCGGTACACTAGACCGCCCAGTGGCGGACACTGTGCGCGCTACCTAATACTCACTGCAGTTCCGGAGTGGGGAGTGGTGAGTATTCCAGCAGCTGTGCTCTGCTTGTGAGCAGCGCATGACGTCCCTGCCATGCGCTGCTTACAAGCATAAAGCAGCTGCTGGCACCAGAACAAGAAGCTCCGTGGGAGCGCAGGAAGGTAAGTGTAATGGTTTATTTTATTTTATTTTTATGTTTTTTTGATGGGGGCCAATCATACCAGGATAAGGATGGGGTCATGTGTACACGGATAGGGATGGAGCCATGCATACAAGGATAGGGATGGAGCCATGCATACAAGGATAGGGATGGAGGCATGCATACAAGGATAGGAATGGAGCCATGCTTACAAGGATAGGGATGGAGCCATGCATTCAAGGATAGGGATGAAGCCATGCATTCAAGGATAGGGATGGAGCCATGCATACAAGGATGGGGATGGGGCCGCGCATACAAGGATAGGGATGGAGCCATGCCTACAAGGATAGTGATGGAGCCATGCATACCAGGATATGGATGAGGAGCCCGTGCATACCAGGATGGGGATGAGGGGACAATGCATACCAGGCTTATACTCGAGTCAATAAGTTTTCCCAGGTTTTTTTGGCTAAAATTATGTGCCTCTGCCTAGACTCAGGTCGGATTTATACTCGAGAATATATGGTAATTCCCCTTGACTTCAACACAATTATTGCCTCCAGTGATCAAATGCCCTTAGATTGGAAGGAGACTATTTGCTGCTGCAAGAATTATGTTACTGCCTCTTTGACAAAATTATCATCATGAAATTGTTTTCCACACAGAAATTTATTCAGGTTCCAAAATAGAAGGTAATCACTGGGAACCAGGTCTGAGCCACCATGAAGCCACATTCCTTGATAGCAGCTTGTGATTTGCAAATGCAAGACTTATGAGCTGGAGCACTGTTGTGAAGCAGCAACACAGCTACCAACAACTTCCCATTGCGTTTCTGTTTAACCCCTTAGTGACCGCCGATACGCCTTTTAACGGCGGCCGCTAAGGGTACTTAAACCACAGCGCCGTTAATTAACGGCGCTGTGGAAAAAGAGAATAGCGCCCCCCAGAGTCGGATTTTCTCCGGGGTCTCGGCTGCCGGGGGTAGCCGAGACCCCAGAGAACATGATTCGGGGTTTTTTTAACCCACCCCGCATTTGCGATCGCCGGTAATTAACCGTTTACCGGCGATCGCAAAAAAAAAAAACAACGCGATCTCTTTTTAATTTCTCTGTCCTCCAATGTGATCGCACATCGGAGGACAGAGAAAAGGGGTCCCAGGTAGCCCCCCAATACTCACCTATCTCCCCCGATGCTCCTCGTGTCTCCTGGTGGGCGCCGCCATCTTCAAAATGGCGGGCGCATGCGCAGTGCGCCCGCCGGCCGGCCCCGCAAGGATCTTTGGGGTCTCGGCTGCCGGGGGTAGCCGAGACCCCAAAGAGCATGATTGGGGTCGGTTTTACCGACCCCTGTTTTGCGATCGCCGGTAATTAACTGTTTACCGGCGACCGCAAAAAAAAAAGTAAAGTGTAATTCTCTGTCCTCTGATGTGATCGCACATCAGAGGACAGAGAAATAGGGGGATTCGGGGACCCTACAATACTCACCTGTGTCCCTGGATCCTCTTGCTGCTCCTCCTGGCCGCCGGCAGAAGAAAATGGCGGGCGCATGCGCAGTGCGCCCGCCATCTGTCTCCATCTGCCGGCCGGCAGGAGAACAGCAGTTGGGGCTAAAATTAGGGTTAGGGGTAGGGTTAGGGTTAAGGGTAGGGTTAGGGCTAGGGTTAGGGTTAGGGGTAGGGTTAGGGTTAGGGCTAGGGTTAGGGCTAGGGTTAGGGCTAGGGTTGGGGCTAAATTTAGGGTTAGGGTTGGGGCTAAATTTAGGGTTAGGGTTGGGGCTAAATTTAGGGTTAGGCTTCTTTCACACTTACGTCGGTACGGGGCCGTCGCAATGTGTCGGCCCGACATACCGACGCACGTTGTGAAAATTGTGCACAACGTGGGCAGCAGCTGTAGTTTTTCAACGCATCCGCTGCCCAATCTATGTCCTGGGGAGGAGGGGGCGGAGTTACGGCCACGCATGCGCGGTCAGAAATGGCAGATGCGACGTACAAAAAAACGTTTCATTGAACTTTTTTTGTGCCGACGGTCCGCCAAAACACAACTGATCCAGTGCACGACGGACGCGACGTGTGGCCATCCGTCACGATCCGTCGGCAATACAAGTCTATGGGCAAAAAATGCATCCTGCGGGCACATTTGCAGGATCCGTTTCTTGTCCAAAACGACGGATTGCGACGGAATGCCAAACGACGCAAGTGTGAAAGTAGCCTTAGGGCTAGGGTTAGGGTTGGGGCTAAAGTTAGGGCTAGGGTTGGGGCTAAAGTTAGGGTTAGAGCTGGGATTAGGGTTAGGGTTTGGATTACGGTTGGTATTAGGGTTAGGGTTGGCATTAGGGTTACGCTTGGGATTAGGGTTAGGTTTGGGATTAGGGTTAAGGTTAGGGTTGTGATTAGGGGTGTATTGGGATTAGGGTTAGGTTTGAGGTTAGGGTTGAGATTAGGATTAGGGGTGTGTTGGATTTAGGGTTTTGATTAGGGTTATGGTTAGGGTTGACATTAGGGTTGTTTTGGGGTAAGGGTTGTGATTATGGTTAGGGTTAGTGATTAGGATTATGGATCAGGTTGGGATTAGGGTTAGGGGTGTGTTGGGGTTAGGGTTGGAGCTAGAATTGGGGGGTTTCCACTGTTTAGGTACATCAGGGGGTCTCCAAACACGACAGCCAATTTTGCGCTCAAAAAGTCAAATGGTGCTCCCTTCCTTCTGAGCTCTGCCAAACAGTGGGTTACCCCCACATATGGGGCATCAGCGTACTCGGGATAAATTGGACAACAACTTCTCAGGTCCAATTTCTCTTGTTACCCTTGTGAAAATAAAAACTTGGGGGCTACAATATCTTTTTTGTGAAAAAAAATTTTTTTTTATTTTCACGACTCTGCATTCTAAACTTCTATGAAGCACTTGGGCATTCAAAGTTCTCACCACACATGTAGATAAGTTCCTTGGGGGGTCTAGTTTCCAAAATGGGGTCACTTGTGGGGGGTTACTACAGTTTAGGTACATCAGGGGCTCTGCAATCGCAACATAATGCCCACAGACCATTCTATCAAAGTCTGCATTCCAAAAAGGCGCTCCTTCCCTTCCGAGCTCTGCCGTGCGCCCAAACAGTGGTTTACCCCCACATATGGCGCATCAGCGTACTCGGGATAAATTGGACAACAACTATTGCAGTCCAATTTCTCCTGTTACCCTTGTGAAAATAAAAACTTGGGGGCTACAATATCTTTTTTGTGGAAAAAAAAATATTTTTTATTTTCACGACTCTGCATTCTAAACTTCTGTGAAGCACTTGGGCATTCAAATTTCTCACCACACATCTAGATAAGTTCCTTGGGGGGTCTAGTTTTCAAAATGGGGTCACTTGTGGAGGGTTTCTACTGGTTAGGTACATCAGGGGCTCTGCAAATGCAACATAATACCCGCAGACCATTCTATCAAAGTCTGCATTCCAAAACGGCACTCCTTCCTTCCGAGCTCTGCCGTGCGCCTAAACAGTGGTTTACCCCCACATATGGGGTACCAGCATACTCAGGACAAATTGGACAACAATTTTTGGGGTCCAATTTCTCCTGTTACCCTTGTGAAAATAAAAACTTGGGGGCTAAAAAATCTTTTTTGTGGAAAAAAAAAATATTTTTTATTTTCACGGCTCTGCATTATAAACTTCTGTGAAGCACTTGGGCATTGAAGGTTCTCACCACACATCTAGATAAGTTCCATGGGGGGTCTAGTTTCCAAAATGGGGTCACTTGTGGGGGATTTCTACTGTTTAGGTACACCAGGGGCACTCCAAACGCGACATGGCGTCCGATCTCAATTCCAGCCAATTCTACATTGAAAAAGTAAAACGGCACTCTTTCTCTTCTAAGCTCTGCGGTGCGCCCAAACAGTGGTTTACCCCCACATATTGGGTATCGACGTACTCAGGAGAAATTGCACAACAACTTTAGTGGTCTAATTTCTCCTGTTACCCTTGTGAAAATAAAAATTTGTGGGCAAAAAGATCATTTTTGTAGAAAAAATGCAATTTTTTTTTCACGGCTCTACGTTATAAACTTCTGTGAAGCACATGGGGGTTCAAAGTGCTCGCCACACATCTAGATAAGTTCCTTAAGGGGTCTAGTTTCCAAAATGGTGTCACTTGTGGGGGGTTTCCACTGTTTAGGCACATCAGGGGCTCTCCAAACGCGACATGGCGTCCAATCTCAATTCCAGCCAATTCTACATTGAAAAAGTAAAACGGCGCTCCTTCACTTCCAAGCTCTGCGGTGCGCCCACACAGTGGTTTACCCTCACATATGGGGTATCGACGTATTCAGGAGAAATCGCACAACAACTTTTGTGGTCTAATTTCTCCTGTTACCCTTGTGAACATAAGAATTTGTGGGCGAAAAGATCATTTTTGTGTAAACAAAAGCGATTTTTTATTTTCACGGCTCTACCTTATAAACTTCTGTGAAGCACTTGGGGGTTCAAAGTGCTCACCACACATCTAGATAAGTTCCTTAAGGGGTCTAGTTTCCAAAGTGGTGTCACTTGTGGGGAGTTTCCACTGTTTAGGCACATCAGGGGCTCTCTAAACGTGACATGGCGTCCGATCTCAATTCCAGCCAATTCTGCATTGAAAAAGTCAAACGGCGCTCCTTCACTTCTAAGTTCTGCGGTGCGCCCAAAAAGTGGTTTACCCCCACATATGGGGTATTGGCGTATTCAGGAGAAATTGCATAACAAAATTTATGGTTACATTTCTGTTTTTACACTTGTGAAAATAAAAAAAATGGTTCTGAATTAAGATGTTTGCAAAAAAAAGTTAAATGTTCATTTTTTCCTTCCACATTGTCTCAGTTCCTGTGAAGCACATAAAGGGTTAATAAACTTCTTGAATGTGGTTTTGAGAACCTTGAGGGGTGTAGTTTTTAGAATGGTGTCACACTTCATTATTTTCTATCATATAGACCCCTCAAAATGACTTCAAATGTGATGTGGTCCCTAAAAAAAAATGGTGTTGTAAAAATGAGAAATTGCTGGTCAACTTTTAACCCTTATAACTCCCTAACAAAAAAAAATTTTTATTTCCAAAATTGTGCTGATGTAAAGTAGACATGTGGAAAATGTTATTTATTAACTATTTTTCGTGACATATCTCTCTGATTTAAGGGCATAAAAATACAAAGTTTGAAAATTGCAAAATTTTAAACATTTTCGCCATATTTCTGTTTTTTTCATAAATAATCGCAAGTAATATCGAAGAAATGTTACCACTAACATGAAGTACAATATGTCACGAAAAAATAATCTCAGAATCAGCGGGATCCGTTGAAGCGTTCCAGAGTTATAACCTCATAAAGTGACAGTGGTCAGAATTGCAAAAATTGGCCTGGTCATTAAGTACCAAATTGGCTCTGTCACTAAGGGGTTAATTGCCTCACATAATGCCTTCATTGCGGAAGAATAGGTGTCTACAGTAATTGTGTTGTGTGTTATGAATTCTATTAAAAAAACACCTTCTGTATCCCAAAAAACAGTTTAAACGATCTTTCCAGCTGACTGCTGGACCCAAAATGTTTTGGGAGTTGGCAACCCCTTGTGATTCCATTGCATGGACTTTTGTTTGGTCTCAGGATCATGGTGGGGACCCATGATTCATCAACCGTAATAATTTGAGAATAGAAGTCTCGGACTTTATAAAAAAAAAAAACCTTGCTCAAGTGCGCCCCCCGCATCCTGGCACCCTAGGCACGTGCCCTCAAGTGCCTAGTAGAAAACACGGCCCTGCATGCGAGAGATAAATGTTATTAACCTGTATACCACCTGCATGACGAGAAATCTGAATGCAAAGCACAAGCTGCAGTAGAGTACACATCTGAATAAGCGTTTTGGTGCATGGCCTGCCACCGCATAGGATTGCTGGATGTTTTTGGGATGCTTCTCTGGCCATGTTGCCTCCAACTCCACTTACACGTCCACGGCTCACCAGTATTATGCCCATGTCTCCCTCTGTCCAGTCATGAGTTATTTAGAAGTATGTTTCTTTAACAATATAAAATAATAATAAAAAATAAAAGAACTTTAGAAATGAACGCACAGGTGATGTAGTGTATCGGTGCAATGGAAAGTCCCTAGGTCTTTACTGCACTTTACGTCACCATGTGGGGGACCCCGCGTTTTGGGAGTGGAGTCCCCCCTCAGGTAAGTGTGTGCCCCCAGCCTGGTGAGCAGGAAGCAGCCCGCACATGTGCACACAGCCCGACACCTCCGAGAGTGACAGGCAGAGGGTGTGCGAGGAGTAGAGGGCAGAGCCGCCGATCTCAGCCTGCCTTCTCCGGCATTCCTCTCAGCTCACTGCCTCTGTTATTACAAGGAGCCTGTGCTGGAGCCCGGCCGGAGCCATGGGCTAGAGGAGGCACCCTGCCTGCCGAGCGTGGCTGTGCCAGTCCTCCGGAGCCCTGCAGAGCATGGAGCCACCCTGACACTGCCCTGACCACTCCTGGGACCGGCCACCCCTCTGTACTCCTCCATTACAGCTGGTTTAACCCCTGCACCACCACCAGGCAGGAGGATGCTTCCTAGCTGCAGGTAAGAGCATGTTAATGTCCCACCACCAACTTCATTGTCACGGTGTGCAACAATGTATCAGCCTGCTCTGTACATGTCATGCAATACTATTATATATAATACTAATATCAGAATGTGCAATGCCCTGGAAATCACGGTGCAGCCAATACATGTTAGTAATGTATTCTGCTCCTTCACCCCAGAGGCATGCACCTGGGACAGCAGTACATGGGTGTGCTGAGCTCATGGTGAGCCTGACAGTGGAGGTTCTGCATGTTATGGAAGATATTGTGTATTACTTTATCTAGCCTGATAAAAGGTGTGTTGTAGTTTGTTTGCATAATTTACATATTCCAGTCACTTCATATACAAAAATATGACATCCGTCTACCTGTCTTACATGATGCCATGAATGCTGGCATTGCTGGTACCTGCTGTCAGATTGGGCACCATACTTCTTACATGGGAGCGCGCTGTACAGCATGTTTCCTGCTAGGTTCACATTTATACATCTGCAGACTTATGCGTTGGACGTATACATTAAAACGTATGGAAAAGTCCGCCATGCATCAGCCTCCAAATTTAAACACATACAGGTACATTTAATTCATATCGTACATCCATCCTTATACGTTTTCTACTCAAATAGAATCATTTTTTCCATCTAGTTTTACTGGTTCCAACAGACCCATCCCACTCCATTTTGGCATCAACTCTGTGAGGAGGTGTCCAAAGGAATAAACCTTTTTTCACCCCACTAAATTCATTAAAAACACGTTACCTTTTGGTCAATTATGTTTTTCCCCACAAATCAGCATGATCCAGGCAAAACATAGTGAAAAGAACATTTTTTACACTACGTGTTGCCCTTTATGGTTTATGGGTGCACCTCCATATACATCTGAATACCATTTTTTTTTTGCAATTCAGACATGTACATCCAGCAGAATGCGCTGTGTACATGTGAGCCTAGCCTAAAGAAGTCACTTTTTGGCCAAGGAGGATAAAACGTGTCAAAAACCGCAGTCTGTTTTACTCTGCTTTGCAGTGTATTTTTGCCATGCTGTTTTTACAGGTAAAAGATATTTACTTTGAGCCTTTTTTAGCAAAAGAGCTTCTAATGGTGAATTTTATGTTGGCGCCTTTTCCGTTATTAACTTGCATCTTTTTTTTTTTGCTATCTTTGCTTGGCTTCTTTTTTTTGAGGCGGGCTGCAAGACGTGGTTAACTGCCTCTTGGAGTTCTTCTCAAGTAGACACAGCCAAAAATGATGTCCTACAGAGCATACGCTGTCTCCATCTGCGTCATTACAGCCATTGGCTCCGTATATGCCCGAATCCTAATTTCAGATGTAAGCCATATCCCCTTCATGCGAATGACGTGGCACTTCACATCTTTATGGGACTGCCATGGACAGCTCAGCACGGTCCTCTGCACTCTCGGTCAGTCCCACAGAGAATAAATGAAGAGTCGATTGAGCATGTTCTTTGACGTTCCATTTCAGTGGGTGACAAAAGTCTCCCTTTCTGACGGTCAGTGGGGGTCTCAGCAGTAGGACCCCTATCAACCTAGAAGTTATTACCAATCCTGTCGAGCAAGTGCTGAGATTCTCATTAAATTTTCTAAATATAAATCATAAAAAGCAGCTTTGCAAAACCTCTGTAGCATGAATATCTCTGGAAAGTTGCACATGTGACTCTTGTGTATAGCTAAGGATTGCAAATATTGCACTATAAAAAGTACTGTAGTTAAAGATGGTAAAAAAGTAACGTATATCCATCGCGTAATGTGCAGCTGTAGTGCCAAAATGTAACAGTAAGTATCATTTCCTCATACTCACATGGAAGCCTACTGTATCGTCATTGGAAAATCACTGGCAGAGGAGAGGTTAATCAGCTGGATTTGCTATTGGTCAGGCACATGTTTTGTAATAATACTTTCATTTACCGAGGTTGGACATGGAAAATCAGGAATGAATGAATCAAGTGACAGCTGCACGTCTCTGTACTAGATGCCATGTGCATTATTCAGGGATTTACGGAGATTACCTGGGTATAGGGTGTCATTACGAGGTGGCTGCTGTGCCAAGAGCAACGAGCTATTAGTCACCGTGGCTATTAGTCTGACCAACATCAACAAGCGGGAGGAATGAGGCCTGTGGGTTATAATGGAAACCAAGAACGCTCATATATCGTTATTCAGGAGCTGTCTTGTTACTTGGCACTGTCAGATTTTAAGTTTTATTAGCAACTGTAAATTCTTATATAATGGAGCACCTAATACATTTAGGTTGGGTGCAATGTCATGAAAAGTCTTTAAGTCTGTGGGGTTTTTAATAGATTTATCGTCTGTAAATGTCTGATGTGTTGGTTTTTTTATGTTGATAAATATAATAGTTTAATAATTTCAACATCATCTCGTTCTGTTATACAGATGCTGCTGTATGTTTGTAGATCATGAGATGATGAGCACTATAGTTCTGGACTGTGTGAGGTTTCTAGATGCCATGGTTAGACCTTCATGGCACCAACCTCTAAGCATCAGTCCACTGTCCTACCAATCCAATGCTATGCAAAAAAAGGGTCCATGTGGCCTGATGACTTGTGTGGATAAGATAAGCTTGTGAATATGATAGACCTCTTTTTTGACTTGTCTGGCAGGTTATGCTCTTGCTGTCAATTTTTTAAAAAGTCCGCGCACTTGTAACCTATGGCTCAGATTCATCAAGACCTGTGATTTTCTCGCCAGTATTGATAAGGTTGTGTGTAGGACTTAGACACTCATGATGTGCCTGATGAGAGGCGTTTGCCACGCCACACGTCTTTTTCCAGTAAGATGAATTGGAGCCTTTGCTAGTGCACATGGGCAATTTTCCACATGGACCCGACTAGTGCATGTAATTAGCAGGTAGCCCCAGCATCCGTCCGTCATGTGGATGAGCACACATTTACACACACAGCCATCTATATCCACAATTTGCAGCAATGAGTAGTCTGATAAGTTCAGCGCTCATCTGAATTTAGACAATTTTTGCTTTTTGCCTCGACCTTGCAGTGTTTTCATATCCCACAGGAGGGAGCATCATAGCACTGTTCTAACACATTAGTAGTGATTTCCCTTTGCACATTTTAGAAACGTTTTAAAAGACTGTAAGGAAGCTAACCTTTTCATATAACTTAATTTAGAATAAAAATTGTCAATAAACAATACATTTAGAGCATAAAAAGAGCTGCAAAATTGACAGTCTACTTTAAGTTAGCTATTAAATACCAATCGTTGACCTAATCATGGTGCCCTCCTATTTAGTTCCTTCAGATAACTTTAAAGGGTAATTATAATTTGAATATGATTTTTCATATTTGTCAGGCAGTTTAATGTCTTGGAAATTGGTGAGTTCTGGATCCTGAAAGCCACGCTGATCACTCAACAGACCTCCAGAAGTGGACATCTTAGCAGACAGGAGCAGAGTTCCTGTCTGAGCGCGCACACAGACTGGAGTATGGATTCAATAGAAAACACAGGCTACGTAGCACATCCTTTCTTTTGAATTCCTTCCCTGTTATGGACGTGCGCTCCTGTCTGCTAAGCAGCGCACTTCTGGGAGTCTGTTGTGTGATCAGTGAGGGGGTCTCAGGACCTGGAGCCCTACTGATCTGCAGATAATTAAAATGCCTGCCAAATATGAAAAATGATATTCAAAATTTAGTTACTCTTTAATTAGCGTTGGACAGATCATTTGCAGGACTCCGGTCCATCGGCTAGGTTAGCAGTCAATGGATGGGAGCTCTGTGAATCTCTTTCAAGAACCCCAGGGTGGCTTTTGATTAGCCAGTCGGGAGAAATGTCATCATTGTTGCGTTATACACAGGTGACATCATGTCAGCCAGGCTACTCAAAAGCCACATCAATGATCCCAGAAAATAAGAGATTCACAGACTTATCATCCAGTAGTCACAGCGGACTGATATGGCCGATGGACCTGAGTCCCGCGAATTGACCTGCCCAACTCTATCTTTAAATAGATAGACTGATTCAGCAATAAATATAATTGAATATTTGTACAGCTCCATATCAGTAGTTAGTGGCAGTGGGACCAGAGCGCGTCCTGTTATCTGCGGCATCCTCTGTGCCTTTTCTGATTAGTAGGCCCTCTTGACTTCCTTTGTGTGTTGCAGTGAAGCGTAATGACGTCATGGGACCTACAAGTCATAAGACGCGCTGGAGATGCATCAAGTAGTAGGCGCTTCACTGTGCTCTGGTCCAATGGACACTGATGCCAAATATCTTTTTGTTGAACTAAACATAATATTTTCAAACATTCATGTTGCTATATTTGACTCTGTTTCCAAATAATGTAGTAGATAATTTAGTAATTTAGTAGATCTCAGTACACAGCAACATCAAATATTTTTTTTTTATAATTTAGTACAATTTTGTGATGTGTTTCTGTGTCCGTATTTGTATAAATGGTGTTTTATATTGTGTCCAGTGTTCTCGTACTCCAAGACAAAGCATCAGGACCCAGGGGCAGACTTGACAAAAATTCTGCAGTTCACCTGTAATCCGCTTCTCACAATTAGCTCATGGACACAACAACAACAACACGTGTGTGGAGATTGTACATTGGCAAACATTGTCCCTCCACAGTCATGGCCGAAAGTTTTGGCACCCTCAAAATTATTCCAGAAAATAAAGTATTTCTCCCGGAAAACCATTTCAATTAAACATCTTTTGTTATGCACATATTTAGTTCCTTTTGTGTGTACTCGACAATACAAAAAAAACAGAGGAAAAGCAAATTGGACATAATTTCACACAAAACCCCAAAGATAAGCAGTACAAAATTGTTGGCACCCTCAACTTAATATTTGGTTGCACACCCCTTGGAAAAAAATAACTGCAATCAATTGTTTGCATTCTATAACTATTAACAAGCTTCTTACAACTCTCAACTGGAAATTTGGACCACTTTTCTTTTGCAAACTGCTCCAGGTCTCTGATATTTGAAGGGTGCCTTCTTCCAACAACAATTGTAAGATCTCTCCACAGGTGTTCAATGGGATTTAAATCTGGACTAATTGCTGGCCACTTCAGAAGTCTCCAGTGCTTTGTTTCAATCCATTTCTGGGTGCTTCTTGAAGTACCTTTGATGTCATTGACATTGCGACCAAAAATTCTTTGGTAATCTTCAGGTTTCATGATGCCTTGCACACAGTCAAGGCAACCAGTGCCAGAAGCGGCAAAACAACCCCAAAACAACTTTGACCCTCTGCCATATTAGACTGTAAGTACTGTGTTCTTTTCTTTGTAGGCTTTATTCCGTTTTCGATAAACAGTATGTTTTGTTATACCCTTATTTATTTCCTTTGTGTTAATTGGAACAACATAATAAAACTGAAAAAAGGGCAAATTGGACATAATCTCACACAAAACCCCAAAAATGGGATGGACAAAATTGTTGGCACTTTTCCAAAATTGTGGATAAACAACTTTGTTTCCAGCATTCCAGATACTAATTCAAACTCACTGGTCGCAGGTAACAGGCATATTCAATATGAAATTTACACCTGAAACCAGATAAAAAGGGGAAAAAAATCACTCAATCTTTGTATTGTGCGTCTGTGTGTGTCACACTAAGCATGGAAACAGAAAGAGAAGAAGAGAACTGTCTGAGGACTTCAACAGTCTCAAAGTTACAAGTCCATCTCCAGAATTCTTTATGTTCCTTTGTCCACAGTGCACAACATAATCATGGTACTCTACAGTATCTAATCTCCCTGGATGTGACCGGTAGAGAAAAATTTCTGAAATATTCCAACACAGGATAGTCCGGATGGTGGGTAAGCAGCCCCAATCAAATTCCAAAGAAATCAAGGTGTCCTGCAGGCTCAGCGTGCTTCAGTGTCACTGTGAACTATCCTTCAAAATTTGAATTAAAGGGCCACTGTCACCCCCTCCAGCCGTTATAAACTAAAAGAGCCACCTTGTGCAGCAGTAATGCTGCATTCTAACAAGGTGGCTCTTTTAGTTTTTGGTGCATGTATTCCGCAAATAAAGCATTTTATTACTCCTCCAAAATACCGGTCTTTATCCAGGGAGGCAGGTCCTCACCCCCCTGCTGGAAACGCCATACTGCCGTCACTCAAATATTCAGGGGCTCCGGGCGCCGCCCCCTCCGCGCTGTTTTCGCCTGAAATCCGGCACCTGCGCTGTGTACTACTGTGTGGGGCAGGCGCAAAGAGCTCTGGCCGTTTGACGTCACAGCCAGGCTTGCAGACTGCGCCTGTGCAGCTGCCCTGCCTATGAATCCCAGCCCCGCACTGTGCATAATGCATAACACACTGCGGGGCTGGGATTCCCAAGGTGGGTGGCCGCACTGTCCGCACACGCGCAATCTGCAAGCCTGGCTGTGACGTCAGACGGCCAGAGCTCTTTGCTCTATGTCCAATTTTCCTTTCTTTCTGTTTTTTTTTTGTGTCGTTCTAAATGAAATAAACGTGTATAACAACACGTGTAATTGCAATGATTTTCTGTAACAATTTCAAGTGTGCCAACACTTTCGGCCATGAATGTAGATTGTTACAATGGGGCCAATTCGTGAAGGTTATCCTTGCGTATAACACCTTAAGAAGTTGCAGAATGTCTGCGCCACTCAAGTATGCAATAGCAATCTGCTGTTTATTGCATTTTTGTATGCATTTCCCTTTTTTTTTTATACATTTTCATCTGCAGATTTGATGCAGCAATTCTTATGCCCTTGTTAGCACAGAAACTATTTAATTCTGGACTTAAAAACACAGTTGGCATTTTGTATTTATTTATTAAACTTTTCCATAGGAGTGGATGAGTGAAAAAAAATGCACAAAAACGCACAGTTCCACAGCGTCTTTAAATCAACTATAAAGTGGAGAATTTCCACAAGGAAAAAAAATGTTTACCCAACATGTGAGCATGCCCTCACAGCATTGTTGTCATTACAATGGTTTCGGCCTAAATGCTATACTAGATATTTTATGAAATGACCTTTCTTACCTGGATTACCTACTTTCAACTCTACTCAGCCTAAACTGATTGTTGGATGTCAAGAGGAAGCTTTCACAATGAGTTCTTTCCATCATCTTCATGCTGATGGATCCATTCACATCTTGGGTCAATAGATGCATGTCATATCTTGTACCTCCAGGTGCTTATATTGTCTGCTGAGCAACATGTGTTTTCAATTGAAGGAAATGAGCTTTTTATGTAGTGTAAACATTCTGCTATAAATTTAGGTCATTTTGCTGACATAAAATCTTGCTTCCAGTGGTGGGCTCTTAATTGGCTCTGTTGTACAAGGTCTTATCTCCTAGGGCTAATTTAGTCCTTTATTCCCTTCTATTGTAAGGACACAATCCTTCAGGGGCCTAATGATGACTAATGGCAGTGACATGTGGTAAAGGGTTACATCTGGACTAATGATGCAGAACGTGAAAAGTACAAATTAATTAGTAATTATTACTAAGGGGCACTTGCATAGTCCTTTTTGTTTTTCCATGCCCTCTCATTTAATGTTATTATATCCAACAAGATTTTCTGCAAGTATATACATAGGATTTTCTGGACCTTTAGCAGTATCCATAGTCTTGGGAATAGATAACAATAGATATTTTGAGCACAGAATATTTACTATACCTCTCTGTGGCACCAGACATGATATAAAGATAATATAATGTTTGTTTTATTTTTCTGTAATTTTGTCTTTTACCCCATCTAATTAGGTCATTGTGCAGTCTGTAAAGTCCTCCCAGTATCCTTCAAAGATTTTCTTACAAGTTTTCACACACAGTTGAACAATTTAGAGATGTACCCTTTCTCCACTGTTTTCTGATCACCATGGTATATAAGTTACACTCTCCCTATTATAGCCTTGGTTACAATACCTTCTCATGTTATCTTTTTCTTTAAAAAAATATTAAAAAAATAGTAATCTTGCCGATATCGATAGGTTTGACCGAGACTATAATGTGTATGGCAATTTCACATGATTTGGAGGTGGAAATGGGCGCTTTTAACTGTTGGGCGTTTGTGCGTTTGCACCAAGGATATGTCTGTCCTTGGATGATCGTGGGAGGTGTTTATTGGGCAAATCAGATTACGGACTGTCGATTGCTTTGTTCTCACGGAGTCACCGGCAGGGATCTCTATCGGTAGCGTTCTCATTGAGAACACATGAGCTCTCCTTTGCGTGATGGCTCAGATGACTACCAGATGAACCTTTGGCTAAAGCATCATTTAATATGTATAGCCGACTTTAGTGATGTGCACTAAAGACACTTGTGTTCTTGAAGCCATGAAGTGTTCACACCCTTCATGGCTATTTGAAAGTGCAGTTGATTGAGACAGTATTTATTGGTTATTTTCCATGGTTGGGGGCAATACAGCATGACTCCACTGAATTATATTGTTCTAACACATGCATTTTTTCCTAATTGGAAACATGTAACTTCCAACCTAAACATGCAGATATGAATCTTCCATGTAGCCCTAGCCCTAGGCAGTGACAGGAAGTAGTTTGTTGGCATCGTGTCTGGGAGGATAATAGGTTTTTCACACCCCTCTGGTCCATGTAGCAGATGATAAATGAATGCTACACTTTTATGTTCTGTATTTTTTGTGCTAGGATTGATGCACCCCAGTCTATTAAGGTAGTGCAGCGTGTGTCTTATTCTTCATCATGGCCAAACCTTTTAAGGAACACGATGCCTTTTTCTATACCACTCCAGGTTTCACATGGTATTGTTTCCTTACACTCTTCTAAAGTGTGTTTCTTGAGAGCTTTAGGCCTCTTGTACACTTCTGTTTTTTGCCATCCGTCGCAATCCGTCGTTTTGGTAAAAAAAACGGATTCTGCAAATGTGCCCACAGGATGCGTTTTTTTTTACATAGACTTTTATTGACGACGGATTGCGACGGATGGCCACATGTTGCATCCATCGTGCAACGGATGTGTCGTGTTTTTGCGACCGTCGTGATGAAAAATGTTCAAAGGAACTGCATCCGCTTCCCACGTTGTGCAAAATTTTGCACAACGTCTGTCGGTACGTCGGGCCGACGGTTTGCGACGGCCCCGTACCGACGGAAATGTGAAAGAGGCCTTAGGCCACTTTCACACTAGCGTCGGAATCTCCCAGTCGCAATGCGTCGGGCAGAGATTCCGACACTAGCGTTTGATGCACTGCACAACGGGTGCAGCGGATGCATTTCTCCGGCGCATCCGCTGCCCCATTGTGAGGTGCGGGGAGGTAGGGGTGGAATTCCGGCCACGCATGCGCGGTCGGAAAAAGCGGTCCGTCAGCAGCAAAAAGCGTTACATTTAACGTTTTTTTGCTCCCGGCGGTCCGCTACAACACGGCGCAACCGTCGCACGACGGTTGCAACGTGTGGCAAAGGGTCGCAATGCGTCGCTAATGTTAATCTATGGGGCAAAAACGCATCCTGCAAACAACTTTGCAGGATGCGTTTTTGCCATAAACGACGCATTGCGACGTCTGGCAAAAAACGCTAGTGTGAAAGTAGCCTTAGTAGGAACTGGCCTGTAACTTTGATTAAAGACAAACTGTAAATATGTATTTGCTTTTGACCTGAATGCTGCTATTCCCTGGAATCTGGCACTGGTTTTATTTTGTTCTTGTGCGTATTCAATACTCCTGAAGATGCCCAAGATGCTCATTGTCTTGTTGGAAGACAAAGCTCCGTCTCAGTCTCAGGTCTTTTGCAGACTCCAACAGGTTTTTTTCAAGAATGGTCCTGTATTTGGCGCCATCCATCTTCCCATCAATTTTAACCATCTTCCCTGTCCTTGCTGAAGAAAAGCAGGCCCAAACCATGATGCTTCCACCACCATGTTTGACAGTGGGGATGGTGTGTTCAGGGTGATGAGTTGTGTTGCCTTTACGACAAACATATCGTTTGGTGTTGTTGCCAAAAAGTTCGATTTTGGTTTCATCTGACCAGAGGTCCTTATCCACCTGTTTGGTGTGTCTCCCAGGTGGCTTGTTGCAAACTTTAAACAACACTTTTTATGGATATCTTTGAGAAATGGCTTTCTTTTTGCCACTCTTCCATAAAGGCCAGGTTTTGCAGTGTACAACTAATTGTTGTCCTATGGACAGACTGTCTCACCTCAGCTGTAGATCTCTGCAGTTCATCCAGAGTGATCATGGGCCTCTTGGCTGCATCTCTGATCAGTCTTGTCCTTGTTTGAGATGAAAGTTTAGAGGGACGGCCGGGTCTTGGTAGATTTGCAGTGGTATGATACTCCTTCCATTTCAATATGATCGCTTGCACAGTGCTCCTTGGGATGTTTAAAGTTTTCAAAATCATTTTGTATCCAAATCCAGCTTTAAACTTTTCAACAACAGTATCATGGACCTGCCTGTTGTGTTCCTTGGTCTTCATGATGCTCTCTGTGCTTCAAACAGAACCCTGAGACTATCACAGAGCAGGTGCATTTATACGGAAACTTGATTACACACAGGTGTATTATGTTTATCATCATTAGGCATTTAGGACAACATTGGATCATTCAGAGATCCACAATGAACTTCTGGAGTGAGTTTGCTGCACTGAAAGTAAAGGGGCCGAATAATATTGCACGCTCCATTTTTCAGTTTTTGAATTTCCACAAACATTTAAAATAACCAACAAAATTTCATTCAATTTCACAATTGTGTTCCACTTGTTGTTGATTCTTCACCAAAAATTTACATTTGGTATCTTTATGTTTGAAGCATGATATGTGGGAAAGGTTGAAAAGTTCCAGAGGGCCGAATACTTTCGCAAGGTACTGTATATATTGCAGTGCAGTGGAAGTGAATGGAGTATCCCAAGGCAAGGGGACTGCGACAAGTTGCAAAAATTCCAGCATGGTTGGACTTTTTGCAACTTGCTTGCTTGCAGGACCCTTGGGATTGTAGTGCAACCCCATTCACTTCTGTTGGGCTGCGATATTACAATAACACATAGTGATCTTTGTGGTGGCCAAAGTCGCTGTGTAGCCCCAGCTTTAAGTACACAATTGCTTATAAATCTCATTAGAGTTGCATGTAAATGTTACTTGCTGAGCTTAATGTCATAACTGTTGTGCCACAAAATGACTGGACAAAGAGTATCTTATTGAACTATCACTCTTTACAAAGTTATTCAAGGTAAAATGTGCCAAGAAGCAGTAATACTTTTTTATTCCTTTACATTTTTTTAAACTTCTTACTAGTTGTAGATCATTTCTTATTCCATTTGGTCCCTTAGAATTAGGGAAGAGTGAAATGACTGCATAACTTGGATGAGGATCGCAATGCAATGCTCGGACTGGCTGTCGGCTCTCCTGACCCAAGCGTGACAGCATGTATTTCTATGTAGCTGTCACATTTCGGGAGAGCCGACAGCCAGTCTGAGCATTGCGTTTGGATTCTCAACTGAGTTATACTGCCATCTGACTCTTCCCTAAGACCAAGTCTTCCATCTTGCTCATGCCATTGCCATCCCAGTACAATCAGCAGAATGTGCTCTGTGAATGGGTCAAGCACAGGTCACATTTTGACAGTGAATCTTATGAATGGTGCGTGTTTCTTGTGATGGTGCCCTGATGTCATTGACAGGCAATGTGGGCTCCACTACAGCCTTGGTCTATTTCTCATATTATTCCTGCTTGTTAACCCTTAGCGACCGCCGATACGCCTTGTAACGGCGGCCGCTCAGGGTACTTAAACCACAGCGCCGTTCATTAACGGCGCTGTGGAGAAAGTCCATAGCGCCCCCCAGAGGCCGATTTTCTCCGGGGTCTCGGCTGCCGAGGGTAGCCGAGACCCCAGAGAACATGATTCGGGGGTTTTTTAACCCACCCCGCATTTGCGATCGCCGGTAATTAACCGTTTACCGGCGATCGCAAAAAAAAAAAAAGCGATCTCTTTTTAATTTCTCTGTCCTCCGATGTGATCGCACATCGGAGGACAGAGAAAAGGGGTCCCAGGTGGCCCCCCAATACTCACCTAGCTCCCCCGATGCTCCTCGTGTCTCCCGGTGGGCGCCGCCATCTTCAAAATGGCGGGCGCATGCGCAGTGCGCCCGCCGGCCGGCACCGGGTGAATCTTTGGGGTCTCGGCTGCCGTGGGTAGCCGAGACCCCAAAGAGCACGATCGGGGTCGGTATTACCGACCCCTGTTTTGCGATCGCCGGTAATTAACTGTTTACCGGCGACCGCAAAAAAAAAAAAAAAAAAAAAAAGTAAAGTGTAATTCTCTGTCCTCTGATGTGATCGCACATCAGAGGACAGAGAAATAGGGGGATTCGGGGACCCTAGCATACTCACCTAGGTCCCTGGATCCTCTTGCTGCTCCTCCTGGCCGCCGGCAGCAGAACATGGCGGACGCATGCCCAGTGCGCCCGCCATCTGTCTCCATCTGCCGGCCGGCAGGAGAACAGCAGTTGAGGCTAAAATTTGGGTTAGGGGTAGGGGTAGGGTTAGGGTTAGGGTTAGGGGTAGGGTTAGGGGTAGGGTTAGGGGTAGGGTTAGGGGTAGGGTTAGGGGTAGGGTTAGGTTAGGGTTAGGTTAGGGGTAGGGTTAGGGGTAGGGTTAGGTTAGGGGTAGGGTTAGGGGTAGGGTTAGGTTAGGGGTAGGGTTAGGGGTAGGGTTAGGTTAGGGGTAGGGCTAGGGTTAGAGCTAGGGTTGGGGCTAAATTTAGGGTTAGGATTGGGGCTAAATTTAGGGTTAGGGTTGGGGCTAAACTTAGGGTTAGGCTTCTTTCACACTTACGTCGGTACGGGGCCGTCGCAATGCGTCGGCCCGACATACCGACACACGTTGTGAAAATTGTGCACAACGTGGGCAGCAGCTGTAGTTTTTCAACACATCCGCTGCCCAATCTATGTCCTGGGGAGGAGGGGGCGGAGTTACGGCCACGCATGCGCGGTCAGAAATGGCGGATGCGACGTACAAAAAAACGTTTCATTGAACTTTTTTTGTGCCGACGCTCCGCCAAAACACAACTGATCCAGTGCACGACGGATGCGACGTGTGGCCATCCGTCACGATCCGTCGGCAATACAAGTCTATGGGCAAAAAACGCATCCTGCGGGCACATTTGCAGGATCCGTTTCTTGTCCAAAACGACGGATTGCGACGGAATGCCAAACGACGCAAGTGTGAAAGTAGCCCTAGGGCTAGGGTTAGGGTTGGGGCTAAAGTTAGGGCTAGGGTTGGGGCTAAAGTTAGGGTTAGAGCTGGGATTAGGGTTAGGGTTTGGATTAGGGTTGGTATTAGGGTTAGGGTTGGCATTAGGGTTACGCTTGGGATTAGGGTTAGGTTTGGGATTAGGGTTAAGGTTAGGGTTGTGATTAGGGGTGTATTGGGATTAGGGTTAGGTTTGAGGTTAGGGTTGAGATTAGGATTAGGGGTGTGTTGGATTTAGGGTTTTGATTAGGGTTATGGTTAGGGTTGACATTAGGGTTGTTTTGGGGTAAGGGTTGTGATTATGGTTAGGGTTAGTGATTAGGATTATGGATGAGGTTGGGATTAGGGTTAGGGGTGTGTTTGGGTTAGGGTTGGAGCTAGAATTGGGGGGTTTCCACTGTTTAGGTACATCAGGGGGTCTCCAAACACGACAGCCAATTTTGCGCTCAAAAAGTCAAATGGTGCTCCCTCCCTTCTGAGCTCTGCCGTGCGCCCAAACAGTGGGTTACCCCCAAATATGGGGCATCAGCGTACTCGGGATAAATTGGACAACAACTTCTGGGGTCCAATTTCTCTTGTTACCCTTGTGAAAATAAAAACTTGGGGGCTACAAAATCTTTTTTGTGAAAAAAAAAATGTTTTTTATTTTCACGACTCTGCATTCTAAACTTCTGTGAAGCACTTGGGCATTCAAAGTTCTCACCACACATCTAGATAAGTTCCTTGGGGGGTCTAGTTTCCAAAATGGGGTCACTTGTGGGGGGTTACTACAGTTTAGGTACATCAGGGGCTCTGCAATCGCAACATAATGCCCACAGACCATTCTATCAAAGTCTGCATTCCAAAAAGGCGCTCCTTCCCTTCCGAGCTCTGCCGTGCGCCCAAACAGTGGTTTACCCCCACATATGGCGCATCAGCGTACTCGGGATAAATTGGACAACAACTATTGCAGTCCAATTTCTCCTGTTACCCTTGTGAAAATAAAAACTTGGGGGCTACAATATCTTTTTTGTGGAAAAAAAAATATTTTTTATTTTCACGACTCTGCATTCTAAACTTCTGTGAAGCACTTGGGCATTCAAAGTTCTCACCACACATCTAGATAAGTTCCTTGGGGGGTCTAGTTTCCAAAATGGGGTCACTTGTGGAGGGTTTCTACTGGTTAGGTACATCAGGGGCTCTGCAAACGCAACATAATACCCGCAGACCATTCTATCAAAGTCTGCATTCCAAAACGGCGCTCCTTCCTTCCGAGCTCTGCCGTGCGCCCAAACAGTGGTTTACCCCCACATATGGGGTACCAGCATACTCAGGACAAATTGGACAACAACTTTTGGGGTCCAATTTCTCTTGCTACCCTTGTGAAAATAAAAATTTGGTGGCTAAAAAATCTTTTTTGTGGAAAAAAAAAATATTTTTTATTTTCACGGCTCTGCATTATAAACTTCTGTGAAGCACTTGGGCATTCAAGGTTCTCACCACACATCTAGATAAGTTCCATGGGGGGTCTAGTTTCCAAAATGGGGTCACTTGTGGGGGATTTCTACTGTTTAGGCACATCAGGGGCTCTTCAAACGCGACATGGCGTCCGATCTCAATTCCAGCCAATTCTACATTGAAAAAGTAAAACGGCACTCTTTCTCTTCCAAGCTCTGCGGTGCGCCCAAACAGTGGTTTACCCCCACATATTGGGTATCGACGTACTCAGGAGAAATTGCACAACAACTTTAGTGGTCTAATTTCTCCTGTTACCCTTGTGAAAATAAAAATTTGTGGGCAAAAAGATCATTTTTGTAGAAAAAAATGCAATTTTTTTTTTTCACGGCTCTACGTTATAAACTTCTGTGAAGCACATGGGGGTTCAAAGTGCTCGCCACACATCTAGATAAGTTCCTTAAGGGGTCTAGTTTCCAAAATGGTGTCACTTGTGGGGGGTTTCCACTGTTTAGGCACATCAGGGGCTCTCCAAACGCGACATGGCGTCCAATCTCAATTCCAGCCAATTCTACATTGAAAAAGTAAAACGGCACTCCTTCTCTTCCAAGCTCTGCGGTGCGCCCTAACAGTTGTTTACCCCCACATATTGGGTATCAGCGTACTCAGGAGAAATTGCACAACAACTTTTGTGGTCTAATTTCTCCTGTTACCCTTGTGAAAATAAGAATTTGTGGGCGAAAAGATCATTTTTGTGTAAACAAAAGCGATTTTTTATTTTCACGGCTCTACGTTATAAACTTCTGTGAAGCACTTGGGGGTTCAAAGTGCTCACCACACATCTAGATAAGGGGTCTAGTTTCCAAAATGGTGTCACTTGTGGGGAGTTTCCACTGTTTAGGTACATCAGGGGCTCTCTAAATGTGACATGGTGTCCGATCTCAATTCCAGCCAATTCTGCATTGAAAAAGTCAAACGGCGCTCCTTCACTTCTAAGTTCTGCGGTGCGCCCTAACAGTGGTTTACCCCCACATATGGGGTATTGGCGTATTCAGGAGAAATTGCATAACAAAATTTATGGTTACATTTCTGTTTTTACACTTGTGAAAATAAAAAAAATGGTTCTGAATTAAGATGTTTGCAAAAAAAAGTTAAATGTTAATTTTTTCCTTCCACATTGTTTCAGTTCCTGTGAAGCACGTAAAGGGTTAATAAACTTCTTGAATGTGGTTTTGAGAACCTTGAGGGGTGTAGTTTTTAGAATGGTGTCACACTTCATTATTTTCTATCATATAGACCCCTCAAAATGACTTCAAATGTGATGTGGTCCCTAAAAAAAAATGGTGTTGTAAAAATGAGAAATTGCTGGTCAACTTTTAACCCTTATAACTCCCTAACAAAAAAAAATTTTGTTTCCAAAATTGTGCTGATGTAAAGTAGACATGTGGGAAATGTTATTTATTAACTATTTTTCATGACATATCTCTCTGATTTAAGGGCATAAAAATACAAAGTTTGAAAATTGCAAAATTTTAAAACTTTTCGCCATATTTCCGTTTTTTTCATAAATAATCGCAAGTAATATCGAAGAAATGTTACCATTAACATGAAGTACAATATGTCATGAAAAAAACAATCTCAGAATCAGCGGGATCCGTTGAAGCGTTCCAGAGTTATAACCTCATAAAGTGACAGTGGTCAGAATTGCAAAAATTGGCCTGGTCATTAAGTACCAAATTGGCTCTGTCACTAAGGGGTTAAAGGAGCACTTCTGGTGACAGATCTGTTTCCTGGAATTGCTTATCACATAGTTTTCTAAGTCATTTGAAGTGGTTCCAAGATGGAACTTAACCTTTACATTATTATATTCATCCATGAATGGTTGTGGCTAGATGCAGCTCTTCTATAATATGTCATTCATTTTAATGAACTTGTGATATGTCTGTCTACAAAATTTGAAAATAAAACTGAGAATTTAAATTTTGAACTTACAAAGGGAACATGTCAGATGATTTTTTTTTTACCCCCAAAATCACCACCTTTACCTGATTGATTCTAGTTTCCAAATGTATCCTTTCATGTCCAAGTAGATTCCTCAGAATGATAAAAAGAACTTTGTCCCATATGCTATTATGCTATTTGCAGTCAATGAGGTGGAGACTGTTCCAAAAGAGTCAATACGCCAACCTCTTAACTTTGTCCAATGTGTCTTAACTGATGTCCCTAAGGACATGGAACATCTACATTAGGCCACCTCTTTGACTGCAAAAAACTTATTAACAAGTATTAGGATATGTTCTAATGTTGCATACAGTGCACACATTTTTGCTTGCGTTTTAAACATATTCACTGGAATGGATGAAAAGTGGCGCAAAAAACACTGAAAGAAAGGTCTTGGCAAAAAAGCTCAAGGGCTAAAAATCCATGCAGGGAAAAAAACATTTGTGTACATGAGATTTCCGAGCTCTCATTGTTTGATTATGCTGGTACTATAAAAAGCACCAAATGTTCTATGTAAAAAATGCATCATAAACACCACGTGTGAACATACGCTTAGGGTTCATTTTTTATCACAATTAAGTATCTTCTTGGACTACAATAGACACTTTTGGAAAGTACAACTGGAGTATAGTCAAACACTAGTGGTGCCTTGGGGGAGCAAAGGGGGTCTAACAAGATTAAAATGATATAAAAATACATTTATATTTGTATTTGCATGCAAATACACCAATTATACTGTAGTATACTGTCGATGATCCCTATGGGTTATTACATTGAAGAAAAAGAGACCATAATGCAAAGTTCAAAACAGGATAGACACTCTCCGATCCTGGCTGTTTTTCTTTCTTTCCTTTATTTCATGATTTGCACTTAGAAGACCCATGTTTTCTATCTGGCTAGTTATCACTCCACAGGAATGTAGACGGAGAACGATCTTGGTCAGTGAACGCACATTACTATAGGGGTGAGAAAGATGATTGATCTGTGTACAGAAATCCGCACCTTGTCACATGTAACACTGGGCAAACACAAAGCCTCACAAATAAGATTAAATATAGTACGCTTGATGTTGACTCATTACTTGTGTAAGCAGAAGGAACATCTATTATTATTCATTGTAAATGCACGTCATGTAGTCATCTCTGTGTAACTTCACTGTGGCTATGTGTGCCTCTGATCGTAATAAAAAGCTGGGAAGGAAAACCCCGCAGAGGATATCTGGGCTTTAGTGCCTTTTATGATGTATAGTGGTAAAATCCTGTGGCCACTAGGACTGTGATGGATATTTATAACTATGCTTCAAGAAAAATTAAATCTGCAGATTTGGTCACAAATTTCCAATTATTTCCAAATGAATTTGCAACACTTCCAAATCAGAAACCTGGTGTGTACAGGAGCGAACTACGAGTAGCCATCTCTATATATAGCAAACAAATAATATATTTAATATCTGCATACTATAGCGCTACAGAATGCAACTTTATTTGTTTGCTATACATAGAGATGGCTGCTCCTACTTCGCTCCTGTACACACCAGTTTTCTGATTTGGAAGTGCCAGTCAGTCTTTTTTTATTTGCATATTGGCTCTCTGACCGAGCACTCCGCCCTCCAGCCTGTGATGGTTTTAATAGCAGCAGGATCCTACCTACCCATAAATTCAGGCCTAAGATAGGTATCCACACTAGATAGGCTCCCAACAAAACCAGAGATCACCTTATTGTTGGCTGCTGGGCATGCATGAATTGGCCAATTTATGTGCCAAGTATCTAAGTTTCTAAGTATCTAAGTAAGCTAAGTTTTTTTTTTCTTAGTATTTAGAGCAATAATGATATTCATACTTCATATATTTCATATTAACATGCTTTAGCGCTACTGAGTGCAAGTTTGTGTGTTTGTTATAACTAAGTTTTATTATGTCCTTGGGATTGGTTCAGTCTGACATTGTGGCCCTCAAACCAAAAAAGATTCTCTATCCCTGACTTAGGGCATTGCGACTAGTAAAACAACACTGCCTTCTCTAATATAATGATTGTTACATTTTGGTCCCTGAATGCTGATTTTGGGGTCCACATTAGAAATGCAAGATTGATTTATTGTTAATTGGTGGGACATGCTGGTGATAAGAAATATGTACTGACGTTACTGGGGATATTCAACATGGGTGTTGGTGTTTCTTGAGGTGTAGGGTGGTAGGATTTCAGCGACAGAATCAGTAAGCCACATCTGCTTCTGTTAAAGTTTCGAAGCTGAACCATGGGACAGGTCAAGGAGCCCATGTCATTTCAGCTTCCATCGTTCACATATCTGATGTCTTCTGATAAGTGATGACCTGCTGCCTAGGATTATTAAGGTATTATTGTGAGAGACAAGTTCTTATCCCAGTAATTGCAGTCGTGTATAGTATGTTGGCTGGGACTAAAGGTAGGGATTAAGTAGTTAATGCTGTGTGATGGACATCAAGGCTTTATTGAAATGGGAACTGGAGAACGTACTTTAAATAATATCATGGGAGAATTGAGGTAGGAGGTGGAAATGTCTGTCATAAGGTGTAACATAAAACTTTTCAGCATGTCTATGTGCCTTCTATGCTTTAGTGGAATTAAAGGTTTTGAATGGTTCTTGTCCAGGGGGCCTTTGTGACACCATAGCATCAACTTGTCAGTCAGTCATCCAACCACAAAGTACACACCTTATCATGCGCTTCCTTTAGCACCTAATCTCTCCGATCAGGAGCATTTCTTTCATGTTGAGTCAATTTAACAGGGTGTTATGGATGTTCATTACAGGATCTGAGGTCAAGTGATATCTTTAAACACTTCTATACTGACAAAGTAAATAGATGCCTTGTTCTTCCAACATGTTTTGAACCAAATGTATACACAACCGTTTATAATATACATACAACCCTAGTTTCAAAAATGTTGGGGCGCAGTGTAAAATGTAAAGAAAACAAGAATGCAATGATTTGGAAATCTTATAGCCATATTTCATTCACAGCTTAACATATATCAGAAGGTGAAAGACATTTTTCTGTGTCATTTGCAAAATATAACTCATTTATAAATTGATGGCAGAAACAAAGTTAGGACAGGGTTAACAATATATTGGAAAAGTAAGTGGTACTAATGAAAAACAGCTGTAAGAGAGGCAGAGTCTCTCAGAAGCAAAGATGGTCAGAGGTTCACTAATCTGTGAAGACTTCGAATATCCCAGCATCTACAGTACATAATATCAAAAGATTCAGAGATTTTAGGAAATCTAAGGGCACGAGGGAGAAGGTGTTGTGAATTCTGTTTTCGAACTCCTGTGGTCATGAATGGTACTTCGGCGAGTTCTGTCCATGGACTCCCTCTGGTGGCTGTGAGTGGAGCTGCTGCTTCTGAGGTTCCTTCCACAGGTGACGTAGTTTATTCTTTGGCTGGCTGTTCTATTTAACTCCACTCAGATCGTTACTCCATGCCAGCTGTCAATGTTCTTGTACTGGTTCAGTTCGCTCTTGGATCTTTCTGGTGACCTGTCTACTCCAGCAGAAGCTAAGTCCCTGCTGGCTAATTATTTGTTCATTGTTTCCTTGTCCAGTTGGCTATCATGATTTTGTCTTGGTAGCTGGAAGCTCTGGGACACAGAGTGGCACCTCCGCACCGTGAGTCAGTGCGGAGGTCTTTTTGCACACTCGGCGTGGTCCTTTTGTAGTTTTTTGTGCTGACCGCAAAGATACCTTTTCTATCCTCAGTCTGTTTAGTAAGTCTGGCCTCCCTTTGCTGAAACCTTTTTCATCTCTGTGTTTGTGACTTTCATCTTAACTCACAGTCAATATATGTGGGGGGCTGCCTTTTCCTTTGGGGAATTTCTCTGAGGCAAGGTAGGCTTTATTTTCTATCTCTAGGGCTAGTTAGCTATTAGGCTGTGCAGAGGCGTCTAGGTCGTGTTAGGTACGCTCCACGGCTATTTCTAGTTGTGTGACAGGATTAGGGGTTGCGGTCAGCAGAGTTCCCACTTCCCAGAGCTTGTCCTGTGTGAGTTTAACCATCAGGTCGTTCCGGGTGCTCTTGTCCATAACAAGAAGGCACATACTGATAGTCAATATTGAATGCTTGTTATCTACGGGCTTTCCTACATGAATGCATTAATATGCATGAGATCAGGAATACTTCCAGAAATCAATGCTCGTGAACCCAGTTGTGCAATCTATAAATGCAAGTTAAAGTTCTATCATGCAAAGAAGAATCCATGTATCAACATAATCCAGAAACGCTGCCTTCTTCTCTGGGCCAAAGCTAATTTAAAATGGACTCAAGCACAATTGAAAACTGTTCTGTGGTCAGATAAATCAAAATTTAAAATTCTTTATGGAAATCACAGATGCCATGTCTGGCAGACTCAAGAGTAGACGGACTATCCAGCTTGTAATCAGAACACGTTCACAATCCTGTATATCTAATGGAAATGTGGTTGCATTAGTGCCTAAGATATGTGCTGCTTACACTTTTTGGGTGGCATTGTCAATGCTGAGCATTACATAGAGGTTTTAGAACAACATATGCTCCAATCCAGACAACTTCTATTTCAGGGAAATCCTTGCATATTTCAGGAAGACAATGCTAAACCACATACTTTATCCATCACAACAGTATGGCTTCACAGAAAAAGAGTTCAGGTGATGAACTGGTGGCCAGTAGTCCAGATCTTTCTCCAAGAAAAAATATTTTGCAAATAAATTAAAAATACAGAAAAGACTCAGGACTGCTGAGCAGCTAGAATCTCACATGAGATCAGAATAGGACAACATTAGTGATGAGCAAGTATACTCGTTGCTCGGGTTTTCCCGAGCATGCTCGGTTGTCCTCCGAGTATTTGGGCGTGCTCGGAGATTGAGTTTTTGTTGACGCAGCTGCATGATTTGCGGCTGCTAGACAGCCTGAATACATGTGGGGATTCCCTAACAAACAGGCAATTCCCACATGTATTCAGGCTGTCTAGCAGCCACAAATCATGCAGCTGTGTCAACAAAAACTAAATCTCCGCGCACACCCAAATACTCGGAGGACACCCATACATGCTCGGGAAAGCCTGAGCAATGAGTATACTCGCTCGTCACTTGACCACATTCCTCTCCCAAAACTCCAGCAACTGGTCTTCTCATTCCAAGACTTTTACAGACTGTTGTATAAAGAGGGGATGATGCACAATGGTAGACGTGGCCTTGCCCCAACTTTTTTAAGATGTTTCTGCTAGATGTTTCAATTACAAATTCATTATAAATGAAGTGGAAAAATGTTTAACTTTAGATCCTTGTTCTATGTTCTATTGTGAAGAAAATATGGTAATAAGAGATTTCCAAATCATTGCGTTCCTGTTTTCTTTATATTTTACATAGCGACTGTAATATTTTTTTAAATGCGTTGATGTATGCAACACAATGATTTGGAAATCTCTTATTATAGATATATATTATACTAGCTGAAGAGCCCGGCGTTGCCTGGGCATTGTAAATATCTGTGGTTAGTTATAGCACCTCACTTCTCTTACTTTCCCATCATGCCTCTCATTTTCCCCCTCACATCTCTCATTTTCTCCCTTACACCTCTCATTTTCCCCTCACTCCTCTTATTTTCCCCTCACTCCTCTCATTCCCCCCTAACACTTGTCATTTCGGCCTCACATCTGTCATTTTCCGATCACTCCACTATTTTCCCTCACTCCTCTCATTTTGCAGTCACACCTTTTCATTTTCACCTCACACCCCTCATTTTGACCTCACACCTCTCATTTTCCCCTCAGTATATACATGTTTGTCATTTCCCTTATATATAGTATACACCTGTATGTCATCTCCTGTATATAGTATATACCTGTATGTCATCTCCCCTGTAAATAGTATATACCCGCTGTATGTCATCTCCTCCTGTATATTGTATATATCTATGTGTCATCTCCTCCTGCATATAATATATACCTATATGTCATCTCTTCTGTATATACTATATACCTGTATGTCATCTCCTCCTATATAGAGTATATACCTGTATGTCATCTCCTGTATATAGTATATACCTGTATGTCATCTCTCCTATATATAGTATATACCTGCTGTATGTCATCTCCTCTATATACCTGTGTCATCTCTTCTTTTATATAGTATATACCTGTATGTCATCTCCTCCTGTATATAATATATACATGTGTCATCTCCTCCTGTATATAGTATATACCTGTGTCATCTGCTCCTGTATAGTATGTACCTGTATGTCATCTCCTCCTGTATATAGTATATACCTGTGTCATCTCCTATATATAGTATATACCTGTGTGTCATCTGCTCCTGTATATAGTATATATCTGTGTGTCATCTCCTCCTGTATATAGTATATACGTGTGTCATCTCCCCTGTATATAGTATATACCTGTGTGTCCTCTCCTCCTGTATATAGTATATACCTGTGTCATCTCCTATATATAGTATATACCTGTGTGTCATCTCCTGTATTTAGTATATATCTGTGTGTCATTTCCTACTGTATATAGTATGTACCTGTATATCTCCTCCTGTATATAGTATGTACCTGTATGTCATCTCCTGTATATAGTATATACCTGTGTCATCTCCTGTATATAGTATATACCTGTGTGTCATCTCCTCCTGTATATAGTATATACCTGTATGTCATCTCCTCTTGTATATAGTATATACCTGTGTCATCTCTCCTGTATATAGTATATACCTGTATGTCATCTCCTCCTGTATATAATATATACGTGTGTCATCTCCTCCTGTATATAGTATATACTTGTAAGTCATCTCCTCCTGTATATAATATATACCTGTGTGTCATCTGCTCCTGTATATAGTATATGCCTGTGTGTCATCTCCTCCTGTATATAGTATGTACCTGTATGTCATCTCCTCCTGTATATAGTATATACCTGTGTCATCTCCTCCTATATATAGTATATACCTGTGTGTCATCTGCTCCTGTATATAGTATATATCTGTGTGTCATCTCCTCCTGTATATAGTATGTACGTGTGTCATCTCCCCTGTATATAGTATATACCTGTGTGTCATCTCCTCCTGTATATAGTATATACCTGTGTGTCATCTCCTCCTGTATATAGTATATACAGTGGGGCAAAAAAGTATTTAGTCAGTCAGCAATAGTGCAAGTTCCACCACTTAAGAAGATGAGAGGCGTCTGTAATTTACATCATAGGTAGACCTCAACTATGGGAGACAAACTGAGAAAAAAAAATCCAGAAAATCACATTGTCTGTTTTTTTAACATTTTATTTGCATATTATGGTGGAAAATAAGTATTTGGTCAGAAACAAAATTTCATCTCAATACTTTGTAATATATCCTTTGTTGGCAATGACAGAGGTCAAACGTTTTCTGTAAGTCTTCACAAGGTTGCCACACACTGTTGTTCGTATGTTGGCCCATTCCTCCATGCAGATCTCCTCTAGAGCAGTGATGTTTTCGACTTTTCGCTTGGCAACACGGACTTTCAACTCCCTTCTACAGGGTTGAGATCTGGAGACTGGCTAGGCCACTCCAGGACCTTGAAATGCTTCTTACGAAGCCACTCCTTCGTTGCCCTGGCGGTGTGCTTTGGATCATTGTCATGTTGAAAGACCCAGCCACGTTTCATCTTCAATGCCCTTGCTGATGGAAGGAGGTTTGCACTCAAAATCTCACGATACATGGCCCCATTCATTCTTTCATGTACCCGGATCAGTCGTCCTGGCCCCTTTGCAGAGAAACTGCCCCAAAGCATGATGTTTCCACCACCATGCTTTACAGTAGGTATGGTGTTTGATGGATGCAACTCAGTATTCTTTTTCCTCCAAACACGACAAATTGTGTTTCTACCAAACAGTTCCAGTTTGGTTTCATCAGACCATAGGACATTCTCCCAAAACTCCTCTGGATCATCCAAATGCTCTCTAGCAAACTTCAGACGGGCCCGGACATGTACTGGCTTAAGCAGTGGGACACGTCTGGCACTGCAGGATCTGAGTCCATGGTGGCGTAGTGTGTTACTTATGGTAGGCCTTGTTACATTGGTCCCAGCTCTCTGCAGTTCATTCACTAGGTCCCCCCGCGTGGTTCTGGGATTTTTGCTCACCGTTCTTGTGATCATTCTGACAATACGGGGTGGGATTTTGCGTGGAGCCCCAGATCGAGGGAGATTATCAGTGGTCTTTTATGTCTTCCATTTTCTAATTATTGCTCCTACTGTTGATTTCTCTTACCCCATGACGGCACTAACGAGAGAGAGGGATCCGCCCTCAGGGACAGGAAACCCACAGGTTAAAAAGGCGGGACCTCTCCTCCACCTCAGTTCGGTTTCCTGTCCCCGACGGGGATCCCACAACTCACCATCCAGGAGTCCAGGGACCATCGGGCCGAGTTCAGGCAGCGGGGGGCCCTGCCACGGTTCAGGTGGATTCCTCCCTGAAGGCGCGTTCCGGGGTCGGCGGGCCTCGTGGATATGCGCGGAGGGGAGGCAGTGAAGAGGTTACCGAGCCTGCCTCTTCTCTTTTCAATGGAGTGGTCGGTAATAGGTAGCGGCGGCTACCTGGAGGTTTCCTCCGCCGGTCCATGAGGCGCACAGGGGGTGGTGACGCCGGTCACCGACAAGCGGCAAGACGCAGATTGCAGCGGCGGCTGCAGAAGCTCCGTCCCTCCTGTGAGCCGGCAAGTAGTGAGCGCGCGCGCGAGGTCCGGCAACTTACTGCGCAGGCGCTGGGGTCACTTCCGGGGTCGGCGCAAGGTACCTCTGGGTAAACCGGAAGTTACCTGGCGCCGCTCTGTCAGCATTAAATGAAAAAATTCAAGCCCTTATAAAAAAGGAGTGGAAAAGACCAGACAAAAAAGTACTGTTAACACCCAAAAGGAAATACCCATTTGATGACCCAGCCTGCGCCTCATGGGGAAAAGCGCCAAAATTAGACGTCGCCATCGCGAAAGCCTCTAAAAAGTTCGCTCTGCCTTTTGAAGATATGGGGACCCTCAAGGAGCCTATGGATAAAAAGGCCGATGTCTTCCTAAAAGGGTCCTGGGAGGCCGCCAGCGGGGGGCTAAAACCCGGTATAGCTGCTACGTGTACAGCTAGAGCACTAATGGTCTGGCTGGATCATTTGGAGTCTCAATTAAAAAATAAAACCCCGAGAGAGTCTATACTAGACTCCGTGTCAGCGATGAAAGGGGCCGCTGCATATTTAGCAGATGCCTCAATAGACTCAGTTAGACTGAAGATCTCAAGAGATAGCGTTACCATCTTTTTGCCCCAATCCAAAAAACAAAAAAGAGGAGGCTCTACACACTCTAGATGTAAAGAGATGTCTAACACACTATCTATCAGCCACAAGGGAGTGTAGAAAAGGGAGGGCTCTGTTTGTCTGCTTTCAGGGACCAAATAAGGGTCACAAGGCATCGAAAGCCACGTTGGCGAGGTGGGTAAGAGATGCCATCAAGATGTCATATACCTCTTCCGGAGAACAAGCTCCGGACACAATTAAGGCCCATTCAACCAGGTCGGTGGCAACCTCTTGGGCTGAACGTGGTGGAGCATCAATAGATCAAATATGTAGAGCAGCCACTTGGTCTTCCCCCTCTACATTCTTCAAGCACTATCAGCTTAATCTATCTTCTCCCTCAGACTTAACTTTTGGTAGGAGAGTTCTTGAGGCAGTAGTCCCACCCTAAAATTTTTCATTCTTTGAAATTCTCTCGTTAGTGCCGTCATGGGGTAAGAGAATATCGTAGTTACTTACCGATAACGGTATTTCTCTGAACCCATGACGGCACCTGTATATTCCCTCCCTTCACGTATGGGTGTCCACACTACTTATAAATTAAGTCACGAGGTGTGCATAAAAAAAAAAAAAAAAAAAAAAAAATGTGTGTGTATATATATATATATATATATATATATAGAGGAGCTTATATATGTTATACAGTTATATTTTGTTGTGTAAAAATAACCAATTAAGTTACAGCAGAAATTCCCTGCAAGGCTCTGTAAACCAACTGAGGTGGAGGAGAGGTCCCGCCTTTTTAACCTGTGGGTTTCCTGTCCCTGAGGGCGGATCCCTCTCTCTCGTTAGTGCCGTCATGGGTTCAGAGAAATACCGTTATCGGTAAGTAACTACGATATTCTTCACTCCAAGCTGGTTGGCTATTGCAGATTCAGTCTTCCCAGCCTGGTGCAGGGCTACAATTTTGTTTCTGGTGTCCTTTGACAGCTCTTTGGTCTTCACCATAGTGGAGTTTGGAGTCAGACTGTTTGAGGGTGTGCACAGGTGTCTTTTTATACTGATAACAAGTTTAAACAGGTGCCATTACTACAGGTAATGAGTGGAGGAAAGAGGAGACTCTTAAAGAAGAAGTTACAGGTCTGTGAGAGCCAGAAATCTTGATTGTTTGTTTCTGACCAAATACTTATTTTCCACCATAATATGCAAATAAAATGTTAAAAAAACAGACAATGTGATTTTCTGGATTTTTTTTTCTCAGTTTGTCTCCCATAGTTGAGGTCTACCTATGATGTAAATTACAGACGCCTCTCATCTTCTTAAGTGGTGGAACTTGCACTATTGCTGACTGACTAAATACTTTTTTGCCCCACTGTATCTGTGTGTCATCTCCCACTGTATATAGTATGTACCTGTATATCTCCTCCTGTATATAGTATGTACCTGTATGTCATCTCCTGTATATAGTATATACCTGTGTCATCTCCTCCTGTATATAGTATATACCTGTGTCATCTCTTCCTGTATATAGTATATACCTGTATGTCATCTCCTTCTGTATATAGTATATACCTGTGTCATCTCTCCTGTATATAGTATATATCTGTGTGTCATCTCCCCTGTATACAGTATATACCTGTATGTCATCTCCTGTATTAGACCGCGTTCACACGTTATTTGGTCAGTATTTTTACCTCAGTATTTGTAAGCTAAATTGGCAGCCTGATAAATCCCCAGTGAACAGGAAGCCCTCCCCCCTGGCAGTATATATTAGCTCACACATACACATAATAGACAGGTAATGTGACTGACAGCTGCCGTATTTCCTATATGGTACATTTGTTGTTCTTGCAGTTTGTCTGCTTATTAATCAGATTTTTATTTTTGAAGGATAATACCAGACTTGTGTGTGTTTTAGGGTGAGTTGAGTTGCATGTGGCGACATGCATGTAGCGACTTTTGTGAGATGAGTTTTGTGTGGCGACATGCGTGTAGCAACTTTTTGTGTGTCGAGTTGCATGTGACAGGTTAGGGTAGCAAGTTGTGTGCAGCAAGTTTTGCGCATGGCGAGTTTTGCGCGTGGCGAGTTTTATGTGTGGTGCGTTTTGAGTATGTGCAAGTTTTGTGTGAGGCAACTTTTGCATGGGTTGCAACTTTTGTGCATGTGGCAATTTTTCCGCGGGTGCAAGTTTTGCGTGTGGCGAGTTTTCCATGAGGTGAGTTTTGCACGTGTGGCGAGTTTTGCATTTGGCGTGTTTTGCGCGTGGCGAGTTTTGAGCGGCGACTTTTGTGTTTCGACTTTTATGTGGCGAGGTTGGTGTATGTGTGGTGAAATGTGTGCTGAGGGTGGTATATGTGTTCAAGCACATGGTAGTGTGTGGCGCATTTTGTGTGTGTGTTCATATCCCCGTGTGTGGTAAGTATCCCATGTCGGGGCCCCACCTTAGCAACTGTACGGTATATACTCTTTGGCGCCATCACTCTCACTCTCCCACTTGTTCACATCTGGCAGCTGTCAATTTGCCTCCAGCACTTACACACACACACACACACACACACACACACACACACACACACACACACACACACACACACACACACACACACACACACATTCAGCTTTATATATTAGATATATATTGCACATCATGTTGCTTTTGGGGTGAAATATACTGATATAGAACTTACATCTAAGCTAATATCTATATCGTCACTTTTATAGCATACATAGTGTTTCTTTCATGCTCTACTCTAGTGAATTTTCTGTGGTGCTGAAGACGACATACAAGTCTTGTTTATTGGATGCATATAGCTGATATGTTGTAAAATGTAATTTACATATTCTTGTATATGGATTGCAAGTTGCAGCCAAGAGCAAATTTTTTCTTCTCTATTTTGATACTTTTTTAATATATTATTGGAATTTCCGAAACATTGTTTAGAAAAACTCAGGAGGGTTCTCTAAATAAACATGGTGGCACATAGACATCCACATTATGAGTATGTGTACACGTCAGGATTTCTGGCAGAAATTTTCCTGACAAAAACCGGACATTTCTGCCAGAAATCCGCATGCGTTTTTTTGTGTGTTTTTTTTCTCGCATTTTTGATGCGTTTTTTGCGCGTTTTTTTATGCGTTTTTTCCAAATGCATAAAATAGCGGGAAAACGCGAAAAACGCAAAATTAATGAACATGCTGCTTTTTTTATCGCGATGCGTTTTTCTGTAAAAAAAACGCATCATGTGCACAAAAATTGCAGAATGCATTCTAAATGATAGGATGCATAATGCATGCGTTTTAATGAGTTTTTATAGCGTTTTTATAGTGAAAAAACACGAAAAAAATGCGAAAAAACCTGAACGTGTGCACATACCCTCAAGAAAGTGTTTTGTGCCTATGAAATTGACGGGAAGAATATCAGATCTTTAGGAGTCTGACCTCTCCAACCACCCTTTCACCACCCCGACAATCAACTGTTTAAAGGCACCATGTCCTCTTTGTTTATGTGGCATAGATTTGTATATTTTGTTTGGCTGGGTATGAGCTGCAATGCCAGGCATAGCTATTAGGAAGTCTGCAGAGGTGTGCTTGTTAAGCAGTGAAATTGCCACAACTGATGGTTGAGGAGTCTGATTCCCACCAATCTAATGTATTGATATCCTTTTACTTCTTCTAATGCTGTCACCTACCATCTTTGGTAAAAATGAAATCTAATTTGTCTTTTGTACTCATTCACTTACTGGGTCTTTTTTTCGCCTTACAGGTTGGCACATCAATGTTTGGCAACTTTCTGTGCAGTGCTGGTGCTTCTTATTATTCCATCCTTCAGCCAGGTATAGTACAGATCAGTCTGCTGTATCAAGCTGGCATACACTGATGCTCATTTTTCACTATAGCGAGGTTATGTTATTAATTCCTTGGTTATCCCTCTTCATGTCTTTTAATTGTTTTTGACTAACCAAGCATTGAGGAATAAAATGGTCTTCATCACTGAGGAGGTTACATTCTATTCAGATGTCAGGTTAAGTTCTACCCTGTGATCCAGTAATGCAGAAGATGTATTTCATGGACAGCGCTAATTACTAGATTACCTGGGATATTTATCAAGCAAGACTCTGTTAATAGTAAAAATACTGGGAGTGGGAGATCTTTTCATCAAAGATCGAATGATGAAATGAAGTCATTTTGAACAAATCTTATCTCTACTTCTTACAAACTTTGAAGAATCACTATTACCTAATGAACATATCAAATCTGGCTCCTTAATAATTTTCATTACTATGGGCTATTTGTCAGAACAATAACAAATGTATTGTACATGCGATCACTATTGTCTAGATTACTAGGGGTAATATGTCAGAACAATAACGAATGTTGTGTTGTACATGCGATCGCTGTCTTCCGAATCTTTGTTAGGCAGTCTCTTCCTATTTCCCCATATATATGAGAACGTTCATGTTTCTTCCGTGAGGAAAGTGGTGAAAGCTGCTGCCTGACTACTCTGGCAGCGGCTTTTCTCCCATGGAAACTAAAGAGATAATGGCACAATCCTTTTTTTCACCCTATTTCATCTGTTTGGAGAGAGTAAGGATAGTCCCACCAAAATCAGCAGGTTCTAGTCACTCTATTGTAAAGTGTATGGGAGGCTTTAGGCTTCTGTAGATCTAGCCTATAGAACCCTATGTGACATAAATACAGTACCGACTATGAGCTGATAAACCTGTGTGAAGAATAAAGGTTATTCAGCCCTTGGAGGAGCATTGGTGCCCCTTTATTGTGCTGTTTGACAGAGAACCCATAGGTAAGATACCCAACAATCTCTTGGAAAATTATCGTCCTGCAGGACCATCTTTAAGAATATGTTTATATTATGAATTTTATGCTTAAAGAGTATCCATCGTTTTAATTTTTACTTCATAAATCAATAGTGCACATGAAAATATGAAACTTTGTAATATATAGTTCTGTCCAAAAGTGTTGGTACCCTTGAAATTGATCCAGAAAATGAAGTATTTCTCTTAGAAAATTATTACAATTGCACATGTTTTGTTATACACATATTTATTTCCTTTAGTGTGTATTGGAACAACACAAAAAAAACAGAGAAGAAAAGGCAAGTTGGACATAATTTCACACAAAACCCCCAAAATGGGCCAGTCAAAATTGTTGGCACCTTTCCAAAATTGTGTGTAAACAACTTTGTTTCAAGCATGTGATTGCTCATTCAAACTCACATGTGGCAAGTAACAGGTGTGCACAATATGAAAATCACACCTGAAAACAGATAGAAAGGGGAGAAGTTGACTGAATCTTTGCATTGTGTGTCTATGTGTGCCGCACTAAGCATGGAGAATAGAAAGAGTAGAAGAGAACTGTCTGAGAACTTGGAAACCAAAATTGTTGAGCAATATCAACAATCTCAAGGTTGCAAGTCCATCTCCAGAGATATTGTTGTCCATTTGACCATGGTGCGCAACACAATAAAGAAGTTTACAACCCATGGCTCTGTAGCTAATCTCCCTGAACATGGATGGCAGAGAAAAATTGATGAAAGGTTGTAATGCAGGATAGTCCACATGGTGGATAAACAGCCCCAATCAAGTTGCAAAAATACTCAAGCTCTCTTGCAGGCTGAGGGTGCATCAGTGTAAATGTAAACTATCCATCAAAATTTTTATGAAATGAAACTCTATGGCAGCAGACCCAGGAGGAACTCACTGCTGACACACAGATGTAAAAATCTAGACTGCAGTTTTCCAATATGTACTTAATTAAGCCAAAATCCCTCTGGGACAGCGTCTCGTGGACAGTTGAGACCAAGATAGAGCTTTTTGGTAAAGCACATCATTCTACCATTTACCAAAAATGGAATGAGGCCTGCAAAGAAAAGAACATAGTATCTAGATTCAAATATGGCAGAGGTTCAAAGATGTTTTGGGGCTGTTTTGTTGCCTCTGGCACTGGATGCATTGTCTGTGTGCAAAGCATCATGAAATCTGAAGATTACCAAAGGATTTTGAGTCTCAATGTAGTTCACAGTGTCAGAAAACTGGGTTTGCATTCTAAGTCATAGGTCTTCATGCAGGACAATGATCCCAAACTTACTTCAAGAAGCACCCAGAAATGGAATGAAACAAAGCACTGGAGAGTTCTGAAGTGGTCAGCTATAAGTCCGGATGTAAATCCCATTGAACACCTGTGGCGCAATCTTAAAATTGCTGCTGGGAGAAGGCACCCTTCAAATATGTGAGGCATGGAGCAGTTTGTAAAAGAAGAGTGGTCCAAAATTCCAGTTGAGAGGTGTAAAGAAGTTTGTGGATGGTTATAGGAAGTGATTGATTGCAGTTATTTATTCCAAAGGGTGTGCAACCAAATATTAAGCTGAGGGTGCCAACAATTTTGTCCGACCTATTTTGAGGGTTTTGTGTGAAATTATGTCCAATTTTCTTTTTTTTCTCTGTTTTTTTGTGTTGTTCCAATACACACAAAGGGAATAAACATGTGTATCACAAAAATATGTACCGTATTTTCTGCTTTGTAAGACGCACTTTATTTCCCCAAAATTTGGGGGGGAAATGGGGGTGCGTCTTACAAAGTGGATATACCGCTTACCGTTACAGGCTGGGATGAGGGGGTGCCCGCTGCTGCCCGCCGCCGCCCGCCACTGCTATCGCCCACCACCGCTGCCGCGGTTGTCCGCTGCTGCCCGCTGCTTGTTGTGAATTCTGTGGCAGAGCTCCCTCCTGTGGTCAGGGGTGGTACTTCGGCTGATTCTCTCTGTGAGCTTCCGTTGGTGGAGGAAAGTGGTACTGCGGCTTCTGAGTTTCCTTCCTCAGGTGATGTGGTGAAGTCGTTAGGTGCTGCTCTATTTAACTCCACCTAGTGCTTTGATCCTGGCCTCCAGTCAATGTTCTAGTATTGGACCTGTTTCCTCCTGGATCGTTCCTGTGGCCTGCTGCTCTGCATAGCTAAGTTCTGCTTTGCTATTTTGTTTGCTGTTTTTTTTCTGTCCAGCTTGTATATTTGTTTCTTCCTGCTTGCTGGAAGCTCTGGGACGCAGAGGGTGTACCTCCGTGCCGTTAGTTCGGTACGGAGGGTCTTTTTGCCCCCTTTGCGTGGTTTTTGTAGGGTTTTGTGTTGACCGCAAAGTTACCTTTCCTATCCTCGCTCTGTTCAGAAAGTCGGGCCTCACTTTGCTAAATCTATTTCATCTCTACGTTTGTCTTTTCATCTTAACTCACAGTCATTATATGTGGGGGCTGCCTTTTCCTTTGGGGGATTTCTCTGAGGCAAGGTAGGCTTATTTTCTATCTTCAGGCTGGCTAGTTTCTCAGGCTGTGCCGAGTTGCATAGGGAGCGTTAGGCGCAATCCACGGCTGCCTCTAGTGTGGTTGGAGAGGATTAGGGATTGCGGTCAGCAGAGTTCCCACGTCTCAGAGCTCGTTCTATGTTTTTGGGTTATTGTCAGGTCACTGTATGTGCTCTGACCTCTATGTCCATTGTGGTACTGAATTACCTTATCACAACAGTACTGGAGGCCCAAAGTACTAATGATTCTCAATAGAGGGAAAAAAGAAGTTCTGAGACCATTTTTTTTTCTCTGCACTGTGTTTTGCCTTTTTTTTCCCCTAGACATTTGGGTGGTTCAGGACACAGGTGTGGACATGGACATTCAGGGTCTGTGCTCTTCAATGGATAATCTCGTTATAAATGTACAAAAGATTCAAGATTTGGTGGTTCAGAAGCCTATGTTAGAACCAAGAATTCCTATGCCTGATTTGTTTTATGGTGATAGAGCCAAGTTTGTGAATTTCAAAAATAATTGCAAACTGTTTCTGGCCTTGAAACCTCGCTCCTCTGGTGACCCAGTTCAACAAGTGAGAATTATTATTTCTTTTTTGCGTGGCGACCCTCAAGACTGGGCATTTTCCCTTGCGTCAGGAGATCCTGCATTAAGTAATATTGATGCGTTTTTCCTGGCGCTCGGATTGCTGTACGATGAGCCTAATTCAGTGGATCAGGCAGAGAAAAATTTGCTGGCTCTGTGTCAGGGTCAGGATGAGATAGAGGTATATTGTCAGAAATTTAGAAAGTGGTCCGTACTCACTCAATGGAATGAAGGTGCGCTCGCAGCTATTTTCAGAAAAGGTCTCTCTGAAGCCCTTAAGGATGTCATGGTGGGATTTCCTATGCCTGCTGGTCTGAATGACTCTATGTCTTTGGCCATACAGATCGGTCGACGCTTGCGTGAGCGTAAATCTGTGCACCATTTGGCGGTATTACCTGAGCTTAAACCTGAGACTATGCAGTGCGATAGGACTTTGACCAGAGTTGAACGGCAAGAACACAGACGTCTGAATGGGCTGTGTTTCTACTGTGGTGATTCCACTCATGCTATCTCTGATTGTCCTAAGCGCACTAAGCGGTTCGCTAGGTCTGCCACCATTGGTACGGTACAGTCAAAATTTCTTCTGTCCGTTACCTTGATCTGCTCTTTGTCATCATATTCTGTCATGGCATTTGTGGATTCAGGCGCTGCCCTGAATTTGATGGACTTGGAGTATGCTAGGCGTTGTGGGTTTTTCTTGGAGCCCTTGCAGTGTCCTATTCCATTGAGAGGAATTGATGCTACGCCTTTGGCCAAGAATAAGCCTCAGTACTGGACCCAGCTGACCATGTGCATGGCTCCTGCACATCAGGAGGTTATTCGCTTTCTGGTGTTGCATAATCTGCATGATGTGGTCGTGTTGGGGTTGCCATGGCTACAAGTCCATAATCCAGTATTAGATTGGAAATCCATGTCTGTGTCCAGCTGGGGTTGTCAGGGGGTACATGGTGATGTCCCATTTCTGACTTTTTCGTCATCCACCCCTTCTGAGGTTCCAGAGTTCTTGTCTGATTACCGGGATGTATTTGATGAGCCCAAGCCCGATACCCTACCTCCGCATAGGGATTGTGATTGTGCTATCGATTTGATTCCTGGTAGTAAATTCCCAAAAGGTCGACTGTTTAATTTATCTGTGCCTGAGCACGCCGCTATGCAGAGTTATGTGAAGGAGTCCTTGGAGAAGGGGCATATTCGCCCGTCATCGTTGCCATTAGGAGCAGGGTTCTTTTTTGTAGCCAAGAAGGATGGTTCACTGAGACCTTGTATAGATTACCGCCTTCTAAATAAGATCACGGTTAAATTTCAGTACCCCTTGCCGTTGTTATCTGATTTGTTTGCTCGGATTAAGGGGGCTAGTTGGTTCACCAAGATAGATCTTCGTGGTGCGTATAATCTTGTGCGTATTAAGCGAGGCGATGAATGGAAAACTGCATTTAATACGCCCGAGGGCCATTTTGAGTATCTAGTAATGCCATTCGGACTTGCCAATGCTCCATCAGTGTTTCAGTCCTTTATGCATGACATCTTCCGAGAGTACCTGGATAAATTCCTGATTGTGTACTTGGATGACATTTTGATCTTCTCGGATGATTGGGAGTCTCATGTGAAGCAGGTCAGAACGGTGTTTCAGATCCTGCGTGCTAATTCTTTGTTTGTGAAGGGATCAAAGTGTCTCTTTGGTGTTCAGAAGGTTTCATTTTTGGGGTTCATCTTTTCCCCTTCTACTATCGAGATGGACCCTGTTAAGGTCCAAGCCATCCATGATTGGACTCAGCCGACATCTCTGAAAAGTCTGCAAAAGTTCCTGGGCTTTGCTAATTTTTATCGTCGCTTCATCTGCAATTTTTCTAGTATTGCTAAACCATTGACCGATTTGACCAAGAAGGGTGCTGATGTGGTCAATTGGTCTTCTGCTGCTGTGGAAGCTTTTCAAGAGTTGAAGCGTCGTTTTTCTTCTGCCCCTGTGTTGTGTCAACCAGATGTTTCGCTTCCGTTCCAGGTCGAGGTTGATGCTTCTGAGATTGGAGCAGGGGCTGTTTTGTCGCAGAGAAGTTCTGATTGCTCGGTGATGAAACCATGCGCCTTCTTTTCCAGGAAGTTTTCGCCTGCTGAGCGAAATTATGATGTGGGCAATCGAGAGTTGCTGGCCATGAAGTGGGCATTTGAGGAGTGGCGTCATTGGCTTGAAGGAGCTAAGCATCGCGTGGTGGTCTTGACTGATCATAAGAACTTGACTTATCTCGAGTCTGCCAAGCGGTTGAATCCTAGACAGGCTCGTTGGTCGCTGTTTTTTGCCCGTTTTGACTTTGTGATTTCGTACCTTCCGGGCTCTAAAAATGTGAAGGCGGATGCTCTGTCTAGTAGTTTTGTGCCCGACTCTCTGGGTTTATCTGAGCCGGTGGGTATCCTCAAAGAGGGAGTAATTGTGTCTGCCATCTCCCCTGATTTGCGGCGGGCGCTGCAAAAATTTCAGGCTAATAAACCTGATCGTTGCCCAGCGGAGAAACTGTTTGTCCCTGATAGGTGGACGAATAAAGTTATCTCTGAGGTTCATTGTTCGGTGTTGGCTGGTCATCCTGGAATCTTTGGTACCAGAGAGTTAGTGGCTAGATCCTTTTGGTGGCCATCTCTGTCGCGGGATGTGCGTACTTTTGTGCAGTCCTGTGGGATTTGTGCTCGGGCTAAGCCCTGCTGTTCTCGTGCCAGTGGGTTGCTTTTGCCCTTGCCGGTCCCGAAGAGGCCTTGGACACATATCTCTATGGATTTTATTTCAGATCTTCCCATCTCTCAAAAGATGTCAGTCATTTGGGTGGTCTGTGATCGCTTCTCTAAGATGGTCCATTTGGTACCCTTGTCTAAATTACCTTCCTCCTCTGATTTGGTGCCATTGTTCTTCCAGCATGTGGTTCATTTACATGGCATTCCAGAGAATATCGTTTCTGACAGAGGTTCCCAGTTTGTTTCGAGGTTTTGGCGAGCCTTTTGTGGTAGGATGGGCATTGACTTGTCTTTTTCCTCGGCTTTCCATCCTCAGACTAATGGCCAGACCGAACGAACCAATCAGACCTTGGAAACATATCTGAGATGCTTTGTTTCTGCTGATCAGGATGACTGGGTGTCCCTTTTGCCTTTGGCTGAGTTCGCCCTTAATAATCGGGCCAGCTCGGCTACCTTAGTTTCGCCGTTTTTCTGCAACTCTGGGTTCCATCCTCGTTTCTCTTCAGGGCAGGTTGAGTCTTCGGACTGTCCTGGTGTGGATACTGTGGTGGACAGGTTGCAGCAGATTTGGACTCATGTAGTGGACAATTTGACCTTGTCCCAGGAGAAGGCTCAACGTTTCGCTAATCGCAGACGCTGTGTGGGTCCCCGACTTCGTGTTGGGGATTTGGTTTGGTTATCTTCTCGTCATATTCCTATGAAGGTTTCCTCTCCTAAGTTTAAACCTCGTTTCATTGGTCCATATAGGATTTCTGAGGTTCTTAATCCTGTGTCTTTTCGTCTGACCCTTCCAGATTCTTTTTCCATACATAACGTATTCCATAGGTAATTGTTGCGGAGATACGTGGCACCTATGGTTCCATCTGTTGATCCTCCTGCCCCGGTTTTGGTGGAGGGGGAGTTGGAGTATATTGTGGAGAAGATTTTGGATTCTCGTGTTTCAAGACGGAAACTCCAGTATCTGGTTAAGTGGAAGGGTTATGCTCAGGAAGATAATTCTTGGGTCTTTGCCTCTGATGTCCATGCTCCCGATCTTGTTCGTGCCTTTCATATGGCTCATCCTGGTCGTCCTGGGGGCTCTGGTGAGGGTTCGGTGACCCCTCCTCAAGGGGGGGGTACTGTTGTGAATTCTGTGGCAGAGCTCCCTCCTGTGGTCACGGGTGGTACTTCGGCTGATTCTATCTGTGAGCTTCCGTTGGTGGAGGAAAGTGGTACTGCGGCTTCTGAGTTTCCTTCCTCAGGTGATGTGGTGAAGTTGTTAGGTGCTGCTCTATTTAACTCCACCTAGTGCTTTGATCCTGGCCTCCAGTCAATGTTCTAGTATTGGACCTGTTTCCTCCTGGATCGTTCCTGTGGCCTGCTGCTCTGCATAGCTAAGTTCTGCTTTGCTATTTTGTTTGCTGTTTTTTTTCTGTCCAGCTTGTATATTTGTTTTTTCCTGCTTGCTGGAAGCTCTGGGACGCAGAGGGTGTACCGCCGTGCCGTTAGTTCGGTACGGAGGGTCTTTTTGCCCCCTTTGCGTGGTTTTTGTAGGGTTTTGTGTTGACCGCAAAGTTACCTTTCCTATCCTCGCTCTGTTCAGAAAGTCGGGCCTCACTTTGCTAAATCTATTTCATCTCTATGTTTGTCTTTTCATCTTAACTCACAGTCATTATATGTGGGGGCTGCCTTTTCCTTTGGGGGATTTCTCTGAGGCAAGGTAGGCTTATTTTCTATCTTCAGGCTAGCTAGTTTCTCAGGCTGTGCCGAGTTGCATAGGGAGCGTTAGGCGCAATCCACGGCTGCCTCTAGTGTGGTTGGAGAGGATTAGGGATTGCGGTCAGCAGAGTTCCCACGTCTCAGAGCTCGTTCTGTTTTTGGGTTATTGTCAGGTCACTGTATGTGCTCTGACCTCTATGTCCATTGTGGTACTGAATTACCTTATCACAACAGCTGCTGTCCCGGGAGATCCTGGAAACTCCGGTGCTGCGGGGTGCTCTGACGACATTTTGTGAAAGACCAGAGCCCCCCGGCAGTTCGTCCATGCGTTCCCGTATGACTGACTTCGGGAAAATGGCCGCCGGAATCTCGAGAGATGAGATCTCAGCGCTGAAATCTCATCTCTCGAGATTCCGGCGGCCATTTTCCCGGAGTTAGTTCCAGTATGACTGACTTCGGGAAAATGGCCGCCGGAATCTCGGGAGATGAGATTTCAGCGCTGAGATCTCATCTCTCGAGATTCCGGCGGCCATTTTCCCGGAGTCAGTCATACAGGAACGCATGGACGAACTGCCGGGGGGCTCTGGTCTTTCACAAAATGTCGCCAGAGCTGCCCCGCAGCCCCGGAGACAGCCCTGCAGCCCCCGAGACAGCCTTGCAGCCCCGGAGACAGCCCTGCAGCCCCGGAGACAGCCTTGCAGCACAGGAGCCCCCTGCAGCACAGGAGCCCCCTGCAGACCCCCTTATCCCAGCCTGCAGCAATGCTCCACTCCTGCCTCCAGCACCGACCTTGGGACCCTGATCCGCTGCAGCCACAACCCCTGGTGAGTAATAAGACGCATGGATTATAAGACGCCCCACCAATTTATTAAAAAAAAGTTTTTTTCCTATTTTTCTCCTCAAAATTTGGGCTGCGTCTTATAATCCGGAGCGTCTTACAAAGCGAAAAATACGGTAATTACAATAATTTTCTGGGAGAAATTCTTCATTTTCTGGAACAATTTCAGGCGTGCCAACACTTTCGGCCATGACTATATCTTACCAGAGATATTTGCTTCTTTCTCTGCCAGAATTGATAAATCATAACCAAAATTCTAAATTCTGAGGTAAAATCGGTATTCAGTGTAGACAGATTTTCCCGTTACCGAGATAGGAGATGGCGACTGCTACTGATGAGATTCCATCTAGATGGGAGGATGAGGGTGGAGCTTTTCTCTCCTCCCGTCTACATAGAATTGTATCAGTGACAGCCGCCATCTCCTATCTCAGTAATGGGAAAGCGTGTCTTCACTGAATGCAGATTTTACCTCAGAATTGATAATTTTTATAAAGACTGACCAGTGCTGGCAGATAAAGAAGCACTTTTTTGTGTCTTGATTGGGCATATAGACAGAGGTTGCCTTTATCTAACAATAACTATGATGTCGCTAAGAAGAAAAAAGTAATTTTGTTCTGTTACGCGTGTACAGAATATATGCTATCTGCAGTTTTTGCTAGAGTTTATAGCATCTAAAATTGTTTTCAGAGTAATCTGTAGAGTTCAAGTGACTTTGAAAAGCAATTTTTTATTGCTGAATTGATTAAACTTGTAAAAGCTGCCTGAGGTGTGAGCACGTCATCACCCTCTCCAGACTCTGAGGCCGGCGTCACACACAGCGTAAAACAATACGGTCCGTATATTACGGCCGTAATACGCTGAAAAGTCCCCCAAAAAATGGTCCGTTGCTCCTCCGTAGGCAGGCTGTGTCAGCGTTTTTTGCGCATGGCATCCTCCGTATGTAATCCGTATGGCATCCGTACTGCGTGGTTTTCTCGCAGGCTTGCAAAACCAACATACCGCTATAGAAGTGATCCATGTGTCCCAAAAAGAAAAGAATATATATATATATATATATATATATATATATATATATGTCAGTAGACACATATATGTATATATATTAATACTTATTCCAGCGCTATACAGCTTGAAAGCCGGTAATTCAATTACCGGCTTTTTCTTTCTCCTTCCTAAAACCCGACATGATTTGAGACATGGTTTACATACAGTAAACCATGTCTTCTCTCCATTTTTTTTGCAGATTCCACACTACTAATGTCAGTAGTGTGTATCTGCAAAATTTGGCCGTTCTAGCTCTTAAAATAAAGGGTTAACTGGCGGTAAAAATTGGCGTGGGCTCCCGCGCAATTTTCTCCGCCAGAGTAGTAAAGCCAGTGACTGAGGGCAGATATTAATAGCCTGGAGAGGGTCCACGGTTATTGGCCCCCCCCCTGGCTAAAAATATCTGCCCCCAGCCACCCCAGAACAGGCACATCTGGAAGATGCGCCTATTCTGGCACTTGGCCACTCTCTTCCCATTCCCGTGTAGCGGTGGGATATGGGGTAATGAAGGGTTAATGCCACCTTGCTATTGTAAGGTGACATTAAGCCTAATTAATAATGGAGAGGCGTCAATTATGACACCTATCCATTATTAATCCAATTGTAGTGAAGGGTTAAATAAAACACAAACACATTCTTTAAAATTATTTTAATGAAATAAAAACAATGGTTGTTGTAGTATTTTATTCAACGCCCAATCCAGTCACTGAAGACCCTCGTTCTGTGAGTAAAGAAACATAATAAACCAACAATATACTTACCCTCCGCAGATCTGTAACGTCCAACGATGTAAATCCTTCTGAAGGGGTTAAAACATTTTGCAGCAAGGAGCTGTGCTAATGCAGGCTGCTCCTCGCTGCAAAACCCCAGGGAATGAGGCTAAAAATAGATCAATGATCTATATTTAGCATCATTTGCGGTGAGGCGCCCTCTGCTGGATGTTCATAGATCGTGGGAAATTACCTAGAAAGCTCCCTGGCTCCCTGGCTTTCTAGGTAATTTCCCACGATCTATGAACAGCCAGCAGAGGGCGCCTCACCGCAAATGATGCTAAATATAGATCATTGATCTATTTTTAGCCTCATTCCCTGGGGTTTTGCAGCGAGGAGCAGCCTGCATTAGCACAGCTCCTTGCTGCAAAATGTTTTCACCCCTTCAGAAGGATTTACATCGTTGGACGTTACAGATCTGCGGAGGGTAAGTATATTGTTGGTTTATTATGTTTCTTTACTCACAGAACGAGGGTCTTCAGTGACTGGATTGGGCGTTGAATAAAATACTGCAACAACCATTGTTTTTATTTCATTAAAATAATTTTAAAGAATGTGTTTGTGTTTTATTTAACCCTTCACTACAATTGGATTAATAATGGATAGGTGTCATAATTGACGCCTCTCCATTATTAATTAGGCTTAATGTCACCTTACAATAGCAAGGTGGCATTAACCCTTCATTACCCCATATCCCACCGCTACACGGGAATGGGAAGAGAGTGGCCAAGTGCCAGAATAGGCGCATCTTCCAGATGTGCCTGTTCTGGGGTGGCTGGGGGCAGATATTTTTAGCCAGGGGGGGGCCAATAACCGTGGACCCTCTCCAGGCTATTAATATCTGCCCTCAGTCACTGGCTTTACTACTCTGGCGGAGAAAATTGCGCGGGAGCCCACGCCAATTTTTTCCGCCAGTTAACCCTTTATTTTAAGAGCTAGAACGGCCAAATTTTGCAGATACACACTACTGACATTAGTAGTGTGGAATCTGCAAAAAAAATGGAGAGAAGACATGGTTTACTGTATGTAAACCATGTCTCAAATCATGTCGGGTTTTATGAAGGAGAAGGAAAAAGCCGGTAATTGAATTACCGGCTTTCAAGCTGTATAGCGCTGGAATAAGTATTAATATATATACATATATGTGTCTCACTGACATATATATATATATATACCTATTCTATGTGTACACATTTATTATATCTATTGGACTGTAAGCTGTCAGTGTGATTTTACTGTACACCGCACTGAATTACCGGCTTTTCTCTCTAACAGCGCTGCGTATTTCTCGCAAGTCACACTGCTTGTCCGTGTGTAATCCGTATTTTTCACGCTTCCATAGACTTTCATTGGCGTATTTCTTGCGCAGTACGGTGACAAACGCAGCATGCTGCGATTTTGTACGGCCGTAGAAAGCCGAATAATACTGATCAGTAAAATACGGCAAATAGGAGCAGGGGCATAGAGAATAATTGTGCCGTATTTTTTGCGAGTTTTACGGACGTAGATTCTGCGCTCTTACGTCCGTAAAACTCGCATGTGTGACGGCGGCCTTAGACTTTACAGGTGAGGACAAAGTGCAGACATATTAGAATCTTGTCAAAGTCCACCGTATTCTCTTTGCTTTATCCAAGTGACTCAGAACCTGTGACCTGGGGGTGGGTGAAGTGTTTTTACCTACAAAAATAGAAATAAACTGTTTCTTTCAACACCCCTGTACATGGCATCTCAGTAGGACTGGCGTGTCTGCTTTTTTTCAAGCTGCAGCTTGATATGTAGTCTGGGTGTGAATAGAAAATTACCTTCATGTATACATGGAAGTCTCGCCTATGTGTCTATAACGAATGGAAAGAACAAAGGCTTCCATCCTGGTGGTAAACTATGTAATTGGGCACTTACTGGCACTATGATGACTGGTGTTCAGTACACCCTGCACTAGAAGGCACTTGGGAAAATGATATCCTAGGCCGCATTGAGATGTCCCTGATTTTTCACAAGCACAAAAAAATGTTCCAAGTTTCATTTGTGTTTCGGATTTGATTTTCATCAGTGTTTGGTCAGTGTCAACTTTTATCATCAGTGATTTTCACATACAGATACACAAACTGCAAATATTCTCCTATACATTACAATTACGGATTATACCGTGATTCCAATTTTGTGCTGTCTGTGATTTTCACAAACTTGTACACTTGTGAAAATTGTGATCCATAAAAATGGACATTTCTTTGTGATTCTTTTTTTTTTTTTGCAGATACATGATTTGCAAAAAAAACAAACAGATACATGATTTGCAAAAAAAACAAACAAAACGTTAATATGAATAGCACCGTATAATTTAATGGGTACGTGTTCTATCTGTGAAAAACATGTTTAGAACATGTATATTTTTCATGGATGTCTGAATGAAGCCTTAAAAGTTTATGCCAAAGGCCTACGTTTTTTGACCAAGAGAGTCCTTAATAAGAATCTTTCAGCAGTTTAAGCATGAAAAACTAGCCAAATAATGGAACATTGGCTGCAGAGAAGAATGAAACATAGTTTTTATTTTTTAATTTCATTTCTCCATTGTGGCATTATTAGCTTGTAAAGTTTAGGTTCTAATTTATGATAAGCCCAACTGGGCGCTACCAGAGATTTGTCTCTGCATGAGGTTGACCAATCTTAGGCTAGGTTCACATTAGCGTTTCTTTGCGCAGCATATCATCTGCATGTGCAAACGCATGCCAAAATGCATGCCTACGCCTCTGCATCATCTTACGCACGGCGCAAAAAAATGCTGCGTGTGTATGCGTTTAAATGTATTTTGGAATGCGTTTGCGTTTTTTATGCACATGGTGGTGGCAGTGACATCATTTATTCAGTCTCCCATGACAGCACCACGAGAGAGGGGATCCGCCCTTCAGTAACAGGAAACCTACAGATACAAAAGGGCGGCACCTCTCCCACGTATCAGTTGGTTTCCGGTTCCTATAGGGACTGGATCCTACAGAAGATTCTATGGATCCCAGGCCGGCTGACTCAGGTAGTAAGGGGGTCTCCTACCTCGATTGGTGCGGAGTTCCTCCAGGCGTCACAGTGGTCCTGGCAGGGCTGCACGTTGGTGATGCTCACAGCAGGGAGCGGTGGCCAGCGGTCTTTTCCGTCTCCAAGCCGGCGCGAGGTGAGTATGTTCCCCCTCGTTGTTTTCTCCAGGGTGTATGGTGGTGCTGAGGCTATCTGTTCCAGAGGGAAGCCATCCAGGGCACCGCTGGCTAGCCGGGCGTCCCACGCTGCTCTCGGCGCCGACAGGAAGCGCTGGGGGCCACGGTGACATCTAGGGACGGAACTGGCGTGTGTTTCCGGGTCTCGGGTCATCGCGCATGCGGCGCCCACCGGTAATTGCACGCCGAGCAAAGCACGGGCTTTCCTGCCTGTCACCTGCACCTGGGGGGCAGACAGCAAATCAGGGGGCAGCATCATGCGATTCTGCTGAACTGGAGGAGAGGATTTAAGCAGGCTCCAGACCCAGACCCTTGCTTCTGGCCTCAAGGTGTGAGGATGGAGAGTGACCATGAGCAGCAGGCCCAGCTGCTGCAGGCGATTTGTCAGAAGCCCAAAGCAAAGGACCATGTCAGGAGAAGTGATGATTCCGGTCGTAAAAGCTCCTCCAAACAAGGATCGGATGCATCATGCAGAAAGGATCCCCCTCGTACTCCGGTATCTTGCTTCTGCGGCCACTGGTAAGTGATCTACGAGAATGTTCACTCAGTGACGCAGTCCCCCTCATATCGTTTATTTTAGGGGAAGAAGTGCATCGGTAAGGCTAAACACAATGAATGTGCCCTCTGTGGAGTCCCCTTACCAGATTCATGCTCGAAAAAACTATGTGCCCCCTGTATCCAGCAGACGGTGAGGTCTCAGGGAGGGGAAGGGGTGGAGTGGCTCTAGGTCTAGAAAAACTACATTGCCTTACTATACTCCCTCAGGTAGCGGAAGAATCTACTAATATTGCGGCAAGCCTGAAGGAGATGGTCAGGGCGGAAGTTAAGCAGTCTCTTAAGTCCCTGTCTCAAGCAGGATCCTCAAAATTCAAGGGCCCCCTGGTCTCTAATTCTTCAGGGGATGATGATAGAGATGAAGGCTCCTACGATTCGGCCCCCTCTTCCTTCTCGTCGGGAGAAGATTCTGGCCGCTTTGTTTACCCCTTCAAAAAGATGTTTTGATTAATGATAGGGCGATCTAATAACCATGTATAAGTATATAAGGGGACAATACAAATATCTCGCTGAGGATCTGTTTATACCAAGGAAGGTGACGGGCACAAGGGGGCATTCTTTGCGTCTGGAGGAGAGAAGGTTTTTCCACCAACATAGAAGAGGATTCTTTACTGTTAGGGCAGTGAGAATCTGGAATTGCTTGCCTGAGGACGTGGTGATGGCGAACTCAGTCGAGGGGTTCAAGAGAGGCCTGGATGTCTTCCTGGAGCAGAACAATATTGTATCATACAATTATTAGGTTCTGTAGAAGGACGTAGATCTGGGGATTTATTATGATGGAATATAGGCTGAACTGGATGGACAAATGTCTTTTTTCGGCCTTACTAACTATGTTACTATGTTACTATGGCCTTGGGAGGGTCCTTACATGAAAAGATTACATTGAGCCCATTAACCCTTATGTCGCTTAAATGGTGGCTAGACAGGGATAAATTAGCTGCAGATGTTCCTTGGGTAACAGATATAACTTGCGTGATAACCACAGATGCTAGCCCCTCAGGGTGGGGGGCCCACATGGGTGACATTGTGGTTCAGGGACAGTGCGACTCCCTCGCAACGGCTTCATCCAACCAGAGGGAATTAATAGCTGTTGAGTTATCAGTTAAAAAGCTCCTCGTGTATCTACAGGGTCACCACATCAGGATCCTTTCGGACAGCCAGGTGGCGGTGGCCTATGTAAATCATGGAACACGGAACACGTTCCGAGGCTCTGATGCAGGTGGCAGATCGCCTTTTCCAGACAGCAGAGACACATTTTCAATCTTTAACTGCGCTCCACATCAGAGGAAAAGAATATGTAAAGGCAGACTTTCTCAGCCGCAATACCCTAAGGCAAGGAGAAAGGTCTTTAAACAGGGACATCTTCAATCTGATTGTCCGCAAATGGGGTCAACTGGAGGTGGACCTCTTTGCCACCAAACGCAACAGAAAAGTAACAAAGTTCTGTTCCTTGAATCCCAGGGAGAATCCTCTGGCTGTGGACGCCTTCCTGATAAAATGGGATTTTCATTTGGCCTACGCTTTCCCACCATTGAACCTGTTGCCTCTAGTGGTGAGGAAAATCAGGGAGGATGGGGCAAGAGTTATACTGATTGCCCCGTTCCGGCCCAGGAGGACCTGGTTCATATGGCTCAGGACAATGTCGGTACTTCCAGACATCCCGAACTTGCTCTACCAAGGTCCGATCAGCCATCCACAAGTGAAGGGACTCCATTTAACGGCATGGAGTTTGAGCGGTCATTGTTAAAAGACAGAGGCTTCTCCCCTAATTTAGTAGATTTTCTTCTTAAGAGTAGAAAACAGATCACAACTAAGATCTACTCTAGAACTTGGAAGAGGTTCCTGGCCATATCAGACTTTGACATAAAAGAGGGGGTGCCGATACGCCAGATTTTAGAATTTCTGCAGAAGGGATTGGAATTCAATCTTTCCACGAGTACACTAAAAGTACAGGTCTCAGCCCTAGGAGCCCTGTTCTCTTGTAATATTGCCAACAATTATTGGGTTTCGAGGTTTATTAAGACTGTTGGTAGAGCTATACCCATACATAAGAGTATGACGGATCCGTGGAATCTTAATCTGGTCCTTTCATCTTTGACAAAAGAACCCTTCGAACCCCTACAATCAGCCTCAATAAAGTTGCTATCCCTTAAAACAGCTTTCCTGGTAGCGAAAACATCTGCAGCGTAGAGTAGGAGACATCCAGGCACTTTCCAGGCTTCCCCCTTATACAGAATTCTTGCAGGATAGGGTGGTCCTCAGGCCGTACCCAGCTTACTTGCCGAAAGTAGCATCCCATTTCCACAGGTCTCAGGAAATTGTTCTACCATCATTTCTCCCTAATCCTTCTTAAGGTACCTTCACACTAAACGATATCGCTAGCGATCCGTGACGTTGCAGCGTCCTCGCTAGCGATATCGTTTAGTTTGACACGCAGCAGCGATCAGAATCCTGCTGTGATGTCGCTGGTTGGGGCTAGAGGGCCAGACCTTTCTTTGGTCGCTGGCTCTCCCGCTGACATCGCTGAATCGGCGTGTGTGACACCGATTCAGCGATGTCTTCGCTGGTAACCAGGGTAAACATCGGGTTACTAAGCGCAGGGCCGCGCTTAGTAACCCGATGTTTACCCTGGATACCATCCTAAAAGTTAAAAAAACAAACGCTTCATACTTACCTACCGCTGTCTGTCCCTCGGCGCTGTGCTTTCCTGCACTCACTGTGAGCACAGCGGCCGGAAAGCAGAGCGGTGACGTCACCGCTCTGCTTTCCGGCCGCTGTGCTCACAGCCAGTACAGAGAAGCACAGCGCCGGGGACAGACAGCGGTAGGTAAGTATGAAGCGTTTGTTTTTTTAACTTTTAGGATGGTATCCAGGGTAAACATCGGGTTACTAAGTGCGGCCCTGCGCTTAGTAACCCGATGTTTACCCTGGTTACCGGCATCGTTGGTCGCTGGAGAGCTGTCTGTGTGACAGCTCTCCAGCGACCAAACAGCGACGCTGCAGCGATCCGGATCGTTGTCTGGATCGCTGCAGCGTCGTTTAGTGTGAAGGTACCTTAACTCTAAAGAAGAGGAACTCCATACATTAGATGTCAGAAGATGTCTTCTGCAATATACAGTATCTCAGTCACTGATACTTGGAAGAGAGATAATGCGCTATTCTTATCCTGTCAAGGTCCTAGGAAAGGGTTGAGTATCAAGATGCACACTAGCTAGATGGATTAGGGAGGCTATCTCTCTTGCTTATACAGCAGGTGGGGGTCCGGCTCTGCAGAATCTGAGGGCGCATTCCACCCGGGCCATGGCATCATCCTGGGCGGCAAGATCTGGAGTATCAATCGAACAAATATGTAAGGCGGCCACATGGTCATCCCCTTCCACCTTTTTTAAACACTATCGGTTGGACTTAGGGTGCTCCTCAGATCTCACCTTCGGGTTAAGGGTGCTGCAGGCTATAGTCCCTCCCTAAGGTAGCTCACATCTCTGTAAATCTTTCGTGGTGCTGTCATGGGAGTCTGAATAAAGCACTAAGCTACTTACCGGTAGAGGCGTTTTTTCGGAGGCCCATGACAGCACCCTTAGTTCCCTCCCTTTTTCACGTGGGGCTTGCACTTCCTTAAGTAAATATAAATATATATATATAGTAACATAGTAACATAGTAACATAGTTAGTAAGGCCGAAAAAAGACATTTGTCCATCCAGTTCAGCCTATATTCCATCATAATAAATCCCCAGATCTACGTCCTTCTACAGAACCTAATAATTGTATGATACAATATTGTTCTGCTCCAGGAAGACATCCAGGCCTCTCTTGAACCCCTCGACTGAGTTCGCCATCACCACCTCCTCAGGCAAGCAATTCCAGATTCTCACTGCCCTAACAGTAAAGAATCCTCTTCTATGTTGGTGGAAAAACCTTCTCTCCTCCAGACGCAAAGAATGCCCCCTTGTGCCCGTCACCTTCCTTGGTATAAACAGATCCTCAGCGAGATATCTGTATTGTCCCCTTATATACTTATACATGGTTATTAGATCGCCCCTCAGTCGTCTTTTTTCTAGACTAAATAATCCTAATTTCGCTAATCTATCTGGGTATTGTAGTTCTCCCATCCCCTTTATTAATTTTGTTGCCCTCCTTTGTACTCTCTCTAGTTCCATTATATCCTTCCTGAGCACCGGTGCCCAAAACTGGACACAGTACTCCATGTGCGGTCTAACTAGGGATTTGTACAGAGGCAGTATAATGCTCTCATCATGTGTATCCAGACCTCTTTTAATGCACCCCATGATCCTGTTTGCCTTGGCAGCTGCTGCCTGGCACTGCCTGGCAGGCATATATGAGTTTTTTCACGTGTGATATCTGGCTTGCATATTATATAAGATACTAGATTATGGCCCTATTCTAACGCATCGGGTATTCTAGAATATGTATGTATGTATGTACGTCGCAGTGTGAGTGGGGGTTAAATTCCGCGCCAATATCGCTGATTGGTCGCGCCCGATCAGCAAAGCGTGGTTGAAATCTGGCGCCAATTCGCGGCGGACTGCGTCTGTCGCTGATTAGTTGCGGCTGGCCGGGCACGACCAATGACCGAAGCGGTGTTGAAATACCGTGCCAATATCGCTGATTGGCCGCGGACGGCCGTGAGCTACCAATCACTGACGCGGTGTTTAAATCCCACGCCAATACTGCTGATTGGCCGCAGCCGGCCGGGCACGACCAATGACCGAAACAGTGTTTAAATACCGCGCCAATATCGCTGATTGGTCACGGCCGGTGTTATGACCTGGTGGTAAGGACAATAATGGACCTAGTGGGTAAGAGCACACGGAATGACCTAATAGTTACTAATAATATAGGACGAGCTCTGAGACGTGGGAACTCTGTTGACCGCAATCCCTAATCCTATCACACACACTAGAAATAGCCGTGGATTGCTCCTAACGCTCCCTATGCAACTCGACACAGCCTAAGAAACTAGCTAGCCCTAGAGATAGAAAAATAAAGCCTACTTTGCCTCAGAGAAATTCCCCAAAGGAAAAGGCAGCCCCCCACATATAATGACTGTGAGTAAGATGAAAATTACAAACACAGAGATGAAATAGATTTAGCACAGTGAGGCCCGACTTACTGAACAGACAGAGGATAGGAAAGGTAACTTTGCGGTCAGCACAAAAACCTACAAAAAGACCACGCAGACGGCGCAAAAAGACCCTCCGCACCGACTCACGGTGCGGAGGCGCTCCCTCTGCGTCCCAGAGCTTCCAGCAAGCAAGACAAAAATCAAAATAGCAAGCTGGACAGAAAAATAGCAAACCAGAGAAAAACAAGCAGTAACTTAGCTTCAGCTGGGAAGACAGGTCACAACAACGATCCAGGAGAGAGCAAGACCAATACTGGAACATTGACAGGTGGCATGGAGCAATGATCTAAGTGGAGTTAAATGGAGCAGCCAGCTAACGAATTAACCTCGTCACCTGTAGAAGGAAACTCAGAAGCCGCGGCTCCACTCACAACCACCAGAGGAAGCCCATGGACAGAACCAGCCGAAGTACCATTCATGACCACAGGAGGGAGCTTGACAACAGAATTCACAACAGTACCCCCCCTTGAGGAGGGGTCACCGAACCCTCACCAGAGCTCCCAGGCCGACCAGGACGAGCCAAATGAAAGGCACGAACCAGATCGGCAGCATGAACATCGGAGGCAAAGACCCAGGAATTATCTTCCTGACCATAACCCTTCCACTTGACCAGGTACTGGAGTTTCCGTCTCGAAATACGAGAATCCAAAATCTTCTCCACCACATACTCCAACTCCCCCTCAACCAACACCGGGGCAGGAGGATCAACGGATGGAACCACAGGCGCCACATATCTCCGCAACAATGACCTATGGAATACATTATGGATGGCAAAAGAAGCTGGAAGGGTCAAACGAAACGACACAGGATTGAGAACCTCAGAAATCTTATACGGACCAATGAAATGAGGCTTAAACTTAGGAGAGGAAACCTTCATAGGAACTCCAAAGAGACACTTTGACCCCTTCACAAACAAAGTATTCGCACAAAGGACCTGGAACACCATTCTGACCTGCTTCACGTGAGACTCCCAATCATCCGAGAAGACCAAAATATCATCCAAATATACAATCAGGAATTTATCCAGGTACTCTCGGAAGATGTCATGCATAAAGGACTGAAATACTGATGGAGCATTGGAAAGCCCGAATGGCATAACCAGGTACTCAAAATGGCCCTCGGGCGTATTAAATGCTGTTTTCCATTCATCGCCCTGTTTAATACGCACAAGATTATACGCACTACGAAGATCTATCCTGGTGAACCAACTAGCCCCCTTAATCCGAGCAAATAAATCCGACAGCAGCGGCAAAGGGTACTGAAATTTGACTGTGATCTTATTAAGAAGGCGGTAATCAATACAAGGTCTCAAAGAACCATCCTTCTTGGCCACAAAAAAGAACCCTGCTCCCAATGGTGACGACGACGGGCGAATATGACCTTTATCCAAGGATTCCTTTACATAACTCCGCATAGCGGCGTGCTCTGGCACAGATAAATTGAACAGTCGGCACTTAGGAAACTTACTACCAGGAATCAAATTGATAGCACAATCGCAATCCCTATGAGGAGGTAGGGCACTGGATTTGGGCTCATCAAATACATCCCGATAATCCGACAAAAACTCAGGGACTTCAGAAGGGGTGGATGACGAAATAGACAAAAATGGAACATCACCATGTACCCCCTGACAACCCCAGCTGGACACAGACATAGATTTCCAATCCAAAACTGAATTATGGACCTGTAGCCATGGCAACCCCAAAACGACCACATCATGCAGATTATGCAACACCAAAAAGCGAATATCCTCCTGATGTGCAGGAGCCATGCACATGGTCAATTGGGTCCAGTACTGAGGCTTATTCTTGGCCAAAGGCGTAGCATCAATTCCTCTCAATGGAATAGGATACTGCAAGGGCTCCAAGAAAAAACCACAGCGCCTAGCAAACTCCAAGTCCATCAAATTCAAGGCAGCGCCTGAATCCACAAATGCCATAACAGAATAGGATGACAAAGAGCAAATCAGAGTAACAGACAAAAGAAATTTCGACTGTACCGTACCAATGGTAGCAGACCTAGCGAACCGCTTAGTGCGCTTAGGACAATCGGAGATAGCATGAGTGGATTCACCACAGTAAAAACACAGCCCATTCCGACATCTGTGTTCTTGCCTTTCAGCTCTGGTCAAAGTTCTATCACACTGCATAGGCTCAGGCCTATGCTCAGAGAACACCGCCAGATGGTGCACAGCTTTGCGCTCACGCATGCGCCGATCGATCTGAATGGCCAAAGACATAGACTCATTCAGACCAGCAGGCGTGGGAAATCCCACCATGACATCCTTAAGGGCTTCAGAAAGACCCTTTCTGAAAATTGCTGCCAGGGCACATTCATTCCACTGAGTAAGCACAGACCACTTTCTAAACTTCTGACAGTACACCTCTGCTTCATCCTGACCCTGACACAAAGCCAGCAAGATTTTCTCTGCCTGATTCACTGAATTTGGTTCATCATAAAGCAATCCAAGCGCCAGAAAAAACGCATCAACATCACGCAATGCAGGATCTCCTGGCGCAAAGGAAAATGCCCAGTCTTGAGGGTCACCACGCAACAAAGAAATAATGATTTTTACTTGTTGAGCGGGGTCACCAGAGGAGCGGGGTTTCAAAGCTAGAAACAGTTTACAATTATTTTTGAAATTCAAGAACCTAGATCTATCCCCAGAAAATAAGTCAGGAATAGGAATTCTAGGCTCTAACATCGGATTCTGAACCACAAAATCTTGAATGTTTTGTACCCTTGCAGTGAGATGATCCACACAAGAGGACAGACCTTGAATGTCCATACCTACACCTGTGTCCTGAACCACCCAAAGGTCTAGGGGAAAAGAGAAACAAAACACAGTGCAAAGAAAAAAAAATGGTCTCAGAAGTTCTCTTATCCCTCTATTGAGATGCATTAATACTTTGGGCCACCTGTACTGTTATGACCTGGTGGTAAGAACAATAATGGACCTAGTAAGAGCACACGGAATGACCTAATAGTTACTAATAATATAGGACGAGCTCTGAGACGTGGGAACTCTGCTGACCGCAATCCCTAATCCTATCACACACACTAGAAATAGCCGTGGATTGCTCCTAACGCTCCCTATGCAACTCAACAGCCTAAGAAACTAGCTAGCCCTGGAGATAGAAAAATAAAGCCTACCTTGCCTCAGAGAAATTCCCCAAAGGAAAAGGCAGCCCCCCACATATAATGACTGTGAGTAAGATGAAAATTACAAACACAGAGATTAAATAGATTTAGCACAGTGAGGCCCGACTTACTGAACAGACAGAGGATAGGAAAGGTAACTTGCGGTCAGCACAAAAACCTACAAAAAGACCACGCAGAGGGCGCAAAAAGACCCTCCGCACCGACTCACGGTGCGGAGGCGCTCCCTCTGCGTCCCAGAGCTTCCAGCAAGCAAGACAAAAATCAAAATAGCAAGCTGGACAGGAAAATAGCAAACCAGAGAAAAACAAGCAGTAACTTAGCTTCAGCTGGGAAGACAGGTCACAAGAACGATCCAGGAGAGAGCAAGACCAATACTGGAACATTGACAGGTGGCATGGAGCAATGATCTAAGTGGAGTTAAATAGAGCAGCCAGCTAACGAATTAAGATCGTCACCTGTAGAAGGAAACTCAGAAGCCGCGGCTCCACTCACAACCACCAGAGGAAGCCCATGGACAGAACCAGCCGAAGTACCGTTCATGACCACAGGAGGGAGCTTGACAACAGAATTCACAACAGGCCGGCCGGGCGCGACCAATCAGCGAAGCGTGGTTTAAATCCCGCGTCAATTCGCGGCTGGACTGCATCTGTCGCTGACTGGTCGCAGGATGTCGGGGGTTCGGGGCGCTGGATGTTGGGGGTTCGGGGTGCAGGATATAGTACAGCCACGTAGTATATAGCACAGCCACCTAGTATATAGCATAGCCACCTAGTATATAGCACAGCCACGTAGTATATAGCAGCCATGTAGTATATAGCACAGTGAAGCCACATAGTATATAGCACAGCCACATAGTATATAGCAGCCACGTAGTATATAGCACAGCCACGTAGTACCGTATATAGCACAGCCACGTAGTATATAGAAGCCACGTAGTATATAGCACAGCCCGTAGTATATAGCACAGCCACGTAGCATATAGCACAGCCACGTTGTATATAGCAGCCACGTAGTATGTAGCACAGCCACGTAGTATATAGCACAGCCACGTAGTATATAGCACAGCCCACATATTATATAACACAGACAGCCACGTAGTATATAGCAGAGCCACGTAGTATATATCAGAGCCACGTAGTATATAGCAGCCACATAGTATATAGCAGCCACGTGGTATATAGCAGCCACGTAGTATATAGCAGCCACGTAGTATATAACACAGCCCACGCAGTAAATAACACAGCCCACGCAGTATATAACACTGCCTAAGTAGTATATATCAGTCACGCAGTATATTACACAGCCCACGTAGTATACAACAGTGTGGGCACCATATCTCTGTTAAAAAAAATAATTAAAATAAAAAATAGTTATATACTCACCCTCTGGCGTCCACCTAAGTTGTCCTGATGCGTGCGAGGCTGCCGCCAGCTTCCGTTCCCAGAGATGCATTGCGAAATTACCCAGATGACTTAGCGGTCTCGCTAATAATCAACGTTTGTGCAGCACTATATGGGGCAAATGTCTGTATGGAGCATCTTATGGGGCCATAATCAACGTTTGTGCAGCACTATATAGGGCAAATATCCTTATGGAGCATCTTAGGGGGCCATAATTAACATATGTGCAGCATTATATGGGGCAAATGTCTGTATGGAGTATCTTATGGGGGCCATAACGTTTGTGCAGCACTATATGGGGCAAGTATCTTTATGGAGCATCTTATAGGGCCATAATCAACATTTGTGCAGCATTATATTGGGCAAATGTCTATGGAGCATCTTATGGGGCCATTATTAACCTTTATGCAGGATTATATGAGGCATATTTTAATATGGAGCATCTTATGGGGCCATCATAAACTTTATGGAGCATTATATGGGGCTCCTGATTCAATATGGATATTCAAAAACACTTAACCTACTGATGTCTCAATTAATTTTACTTTTATTGGTATCTATTTTTACTTTTGACATTTATCGGTAGCTGCAGCATTTCCCACCCTAGGCTTATACTCGAGTCATTAAGTTTTCCCAGTTTTTGTGGCAAAATTAGGGGAGTCGGCTTCAACTCGGCTCGGCTTATACTCGAGTACATGCGGTATATAGATTATATGTAATTGTATATATATATATATATGTCTGTGCTACTAACCGCGGTAGTCCTCTCAGGCTATGAAATACAACTGATATGTGGGAGAGCTGCCGCCGTTTTGTATCTGTAGGTTTCCTGTTCCTGAAGGGCGGATCCCCTCTCTCGTGGTGCTGTCATGGGCCTCCGAAAAACGCCGCTACCGGTAAGTAGCTTAATGCTTTCCTGGATATGTGCAGTCTAAAGTACGCATGCGTATTGAACACATGCATACGCATGTCCTTGCGTACCAATGCATTCCCATAGACACTAATGTGTTTTTTTACTCACTCATCCGCAATCATTCGCATGCGCATGATTGCGCAATATTTGACGTCTCAAAAAAAGCAACACGTTGCATTTGCCGGACACCGTGAAAAGACGCATGCGGATATATCCTGATCATATGCTGCACACAGAAACTCTAATTTGAACCCGGCATTAACCAGGCATCAACATACAAGAAAAAAAAGAACACACCCCAACAATAGCTTAGAACAGACATTCTCCTATGTGAGACATGTAATGATAGAGAATTTTGGTGTTCAGATAGCAGTCAAGCTTCAGTACCATGTAGATGCACGAATACCAAATGTGGTTTTCAATGTCCAAGTATAAGAAGGTGGCACATATAATGACAGACAGTCTGCTCTCCTCACTGGTCCCACTGCAGAGCTGTGTGTGACTACAAAGTGTCTGGAGAACAGCAGAGATGAGTGTAATTACTAACACTTCTCCAGCTTTCATCTCACAACAGTCGGGTTCTGGGTAGGTGCAGCACAGGGCCATAGCCCATCCTCCCACACCGATGTGAGATAAGAGCGGAAGAAGTGTTATTGATTACACTTATCTCTACTCTACTCCCAGTTCTTGTAATCACAGACAGCTCTGCATGCAGTGAGACCAGTGAGGACTGCAGACTGTCTATTATTACATGTCTCACACAGGAGAAAGTCTGTTTTAAACTATTGTGGAGGTGTGTTTTTTTTTTTATCCCGGGTTGTTGCTGCCTGCTTATGATTGTACATAGACCCAAAAACTTCCAGGACTAAACTCGTCATTGTAAAATTAAAACGTTTTAACTTTATTAGGTACAGATTATAAAATATTAGTAAAATCCAAGATACGGACACTGTATATATATCTTAACAAGTGCCCCACAGTTACAAGCATGAAATTAATAATCATATGAGGTGTATTTCTAATACATAACTCACCCACCAGGGACCCGACAAGCGTTTCGCAAATGATTCTTCAGGGGTCTGCCTGCTCTTGATTGATCTACCTCATGCAGCTGAAGAAGTACGTGTCCCGAGAAAAAAATCTCTGGTAACACCTAATTTTGCTTAGCATAAATTACCTAAACTTTACAAGTTATTATCACCCAATTGAACAGGATAAATTAAAAGAGAAAAACTGTGTTTTATTCAACTCTGCAGCCATGATGGTGGCGAGTTTAACATGCTCTAAATAGTAAAAGGTTATCTATAAGAGTCCATGTTTTTTTCTTCAGAATAGCTCAGAGAATGTAAGATGAACTTTCACTGATTGCGAAAGTAATGAATAGAATGTTTAACAAAATAACGGAAGAGGAAAACTCACTGAATAATCACCGCTAATGATTTTTTCTGTATTTGAAGCAAAAATATTCCTTATCTATGCATCTTAGTCTGGATTTTCTTTTGCTGTAAAGCACTAAAGTGGAGAAGAAGTAACATGAATAGTAATAAAATCACTATGTGGATGACATTGCAGCTGGAGATATGGGATTACGAAGGACAGTTGAATATTTGGTGCCGTCGCATTCTATGTTTGCTTTTTACAATTTCTGGTTGAGAGCTTTCTTTAGAGATTTGCGATTTTGATGCCTCATGTCAGTAGAGCATTTGGCTGTTGTTGTGTTTTTTTTTTACACCACTTATTTAGATTGTTTGAGACTCTCTTTGTTTTGAATTGCTTTCATTATTTGTCTTTCATTCAGCAAATCCATGTTTTACAAGCTTTGGAAATAAAGGAAACATGTTTTTTGACTTGTGATAAATCCGGGCCCTGTCTTTTTAGAGGACTATGTTTTAAGGCTGTGTTATGGAGCAGACAACCTAAGCTCAAGTTTATAACATAGTTTATGTAAACGTGATCTACCTGATAAAGACACTGTTATGTACCCGGAGGGCTAAGTGCTCCTTAACAAAGGCATTCATGTATAAGTAAGGAAGCAGTGGTGGGCAGGAACCAATGATAAAAATCATGTTTGGGTTCCGTTAAATACTTATGGAGGCCTCCTCATTCCAATACTTGTTCTAGTCTACATTTAATTGCTTATTAGCATTTATTGTAACAAACTAAATACAGATTTTCCAATATTTTATTAGATTCAGAGGACGCCGATAGAAAGAGGTTTTGTCAACTGGTTTGGTCCTGAGCACAGTCCACCTCTGAGGTCCAGTAATGAGTGGAGTTCTTGGCAAAGCTGGTCTCCATGTTCTCGGACATGTGGAGGGGGAGCTGGGGTACGCACACGACAATGTATTAGAAGGTAAATACCTACAGATAGACAAAGTTACCTTCATTGAGTTGGATTGTATTTGTATTTAACTAGAATTTCTATCAAGAAACAACTGATTAACAGGAATAGTTTCGTAAAAAGCTTTCAAAGATTCTGGTGCTCTGAGATAATGTTAATATTTAAACAATGAAAAATAAAAATCATAATAACAGTAATGATAACATAAAATGAAGACCACAAGTGATTCAGTTTATATAATATTATACAAATCTTTGTAAGGAAACTACCATCATTACCCTTTCTGCAGTATTCTGCACATTTGTAATGTCTGTGTAGTGTAGAAAGATTTTCTGCCACCCATTGCCCTTTAAAAATCTCCTGTTGATGGATTTATTATTATGTGTTCTTGTTTAAATAGGAACTGTATTTTCAACAAACTTTCCACAAATCAATACAGGCAAATTTAAGAAACTGTAAAATCCTGTGTTGAAATCTTTTGAGCAAGATGACTGCCAGTACAGTGAAGAGAAGAGGGGAGTAGGAGTGAGGAGAGCGAGAGAAAACGGGCATATGGAGACACAGAAAGATTGTGCTGAGCTTTCTAACAAGTCTTTTACCTCACTCCAGTGCTGGATTCATATCTACACTGATCTACTGCTGTATAATTTCATTAATTTTGCTGTTGCTTGTTTCTGTGTGCTAAAGGGAATAATGAGCAGGAATACCTCTCTGTGTACTGTACTGTGTATGTAAGCTTTCATACCAGCTATTCTCCTCTTAAAAGCTCCCAGTCTATAGAAAATTAGTGAAACAGAGGCCGCAGAGGGGAAAACCGGTAAAAATTTGGGTTACAATGTCCAGAAATAGTGTATCTCCTCATGTACACAAAGGACTGCTTATTCTGAAAAGTTATTTAAAAGTATGGTTACCTTTTAGCAAACAGTTGAAATACTAGCAATCAGGATATTGGAGCATCAATGTGGTAATGAAAAATACTGTGTCCTGGTCTTGCTTTCGCACATGCTATAATAAGATCTGTCAGCAGCACCAATTAATCAGCTTCTTGAACTTTTTCCACGTGATAAAAATTAACAAACCTTAAAATAAACTGAAAACTAAGTGTAGACTGCAAAAAGGTCATAAGAACATATAACTGTTATAGTCACTTATTTTATGGACCCAAAGCCGGTATGTGAGGGCAGTAAGGAAAGTTATCCAGTCCTTTTTCTGGCTACAGCAACATCAAATTTGGCAACTTAAATTAATCCTTTAACATTATTTTTATTCTCTACTGTGAACAGTATTTTTACTTTTGGCATAGCACCCCAGTGTGGGTGAGACCTCAGTAGAAATGAGCTGACTTGTGTTTATATTTGCATGCTCTCATTAGCTGCTTCAGTAAAAACAATCTCCACTTCCTTCAGATCTTTTATTTAAACACATCGTGTCTATACATTGTGGATATCATCTGCTGAGCTATATAAAAGTCATCCATCTTGTAAATCTAACATATATGCTCTTCCTAATCTTGACAGTATTACTTTGGTCAGATATCGTTGTTATAACTCTTTTTAGTAATATCCTCTCCTGCTACATTGCCTGCAGAAGAATTATTGCGTCTGTCTTTTAGAAGAAATATATTTTTGGAATAATTTTGTGGATTTTTTTTTCACTTCTTATCTCGCTTCATGCCTGTTTCATAACAGAAATTCTGCAGGTCCAGACTGCCATGGAGACACTAGACAATATCAGGCGTGTAACATGAAGGTTTGTACTTTACACTTTTGCTTATTTTAATAATATACATTTAAAGGAGCTGTCTGGGACTTTTCTATTGGGCTTTTCTATGGCCTATCCTTAGGATAGGTGATCAATATCTGATCGGTGGTGGTGTAACCCCTACCACACTTGGACAACACAGCTCTGTCAACTATAAAATGGCCACCCCCTATTTGAATGAACAGAAGGCGGATGTGTGGTACCTGCCACAACCATTATACCGTTGACGGAGCAGTGCTGTACAGTTCTACAACTGTGCAGTTCTGGCATCAACCAGAGTCAGGATCACCTGATTGGCGGAGTTGCTAGGAGTTGCCTCCCTCGCTGATATGATATTAACATAGTTAGCAAGGCCGAAAAAAGACATTCCTTCAGAATAAATTTGTACAGAGGCAGTATAATGCTCTCATCATGTGTATCCAGACCTCTTTTAATGCACCCCATGATCCTGTTTGCCTTGGCAGCCCTTGCCTGGTATTGGCTGCTCCAGGTAAGTTTATCATTAACTAGGATCCCCAAGTACTTCTCCATGTCAGATTTACCCAGTGGTTTCTCGTTCAGTGTGTAATGGTGATATTGATTCCTTCTTCCCATATGTATAACCTTACATTTATCATTGTTAAACCGCATCTGCCACCTCTCGGACCAAGTTTCCAACTTATCCAGATCCATCTGTAGCAGAATACTATCTTCTCTTGTATTGACTGCTTACATACTAACATAGCATAGTAACATAGTTAGTAAGGCCAAAAAAAGACATTTGTCCATCCAGTTCAGCCTATATTCCATCATAATAAATCCCCAGATCTACGTCTTTCTACAGAACCTAATAATTGTATGATACAATATTGTTCTGCTCCAGTTTTGTATCATCTGCAAATATCGATATTTTACTGTGTAAACCTTCTACCAGACCGTTAATAAATATGTTGAAGAGAATAGGTCCCAACACCGACCCCCTGCAGTACCCCACAGGTCACGGCGACCCAGTTAGAGAATGTACTTTACCATTTATAACAACCCTCTGCTTTCTATCACTAAGCCAGTTACTTACCCATTTACACACAATTTCCCCCAGACCAAGCATTCTCATTTTGTGTACCAACCTCTTGTGTGGCACAGTATAAAACGCTTTGGAAAAATCAAGATATACCACGTCCAATGAATCACCTTGGTCCAGTCTCTAGCTTACCTCTTTGGGGATTGGTTTGATAGGAGCGATTCCTCATAAACCCAGAAACCCTTCAAATATTTTTACCAACAGTAGAGGTCAGACTGACTGGCCTATAATTTCCAGGTTCACTTTTAGAGCCCTTTTTGAATATTGGTACCACATTTGCTTTGTGCCAGTCCTGTGGAACAGACCCCGTCGCTATAGAGTCCCTAAATATAAGAAATAATGGTTTGTCTATTACATTACTTAGTTCTCTTAGTACTTGTGGGTGTATGTCATCCGGACCCGGAGATTTATCTATTTTAATCTTATTTAGCCGATTTTGCACCTCTTCTTGGGTTAGATTGGTGACCCTTAATATAGGGTTTTCTTTGTCACTCGGCATTTCACCTAGCATTTTATTTTCCACCATGAATAGGCCATCAATATAAAAGTCTCAGACAACCCATTTAATAGAGTAAAAAATGCCATAGGTAGTAATTTATTTTTTTCTATAGGACTGTCCATCTGGAGTGACAGATTTTAGACATTTCCAGTGCTCCGCTTACAACAATAAACCTTTAATGGGAAATTATCATAAATGGGTGCCTTTCCAGTCAGGTAAGCGTGCTCAGTAATTTTTTTAATTTCATAATGTAATAAAGCATGTAATCAGGATTCAAGATCACTTCTTGCTCTGCACAGAAAATGTCATGGTGTAAAACCGTGCATTATAGGGAACCTGTCATTAGTAAAATGTTAAAAATGTGAGGGCATTGTTTCATAGCTGTTGAATCACTGAGTGTAGACATGTGAACCTCTTAATGATTTTAGCCGTTCCCGTGTGAGAATGAGCACAATTAATCTGCAGCGCCATTCTCTACATTGTGCTAGAAATCATTAATAGGAGTCCGATGTATTCCTGAGATGCATTGATTACTTCTCCCTCATGCCAACCACTGCTTCTGATTGACACATTTCTCCTGATAGAGTTGATGGAGATTAACTGTCAACCAACAGCTGGGATGGCCGAGGAGAAATAGAACCATGAAAAGTGTAATGTACTCTCATAATAATGTCAGTTTAGTACATGATCAGAGGCTCTACTCAACCAGTGTCAACAACAAAGGTGGCCATACCCCACTACAGTGCCAGCGGCTATCTCCCCCAAACCTCCCTTCCAAAGGTATGCTCGGCTCAGCAAGGCATTCATATTAAAAATGACCGATCCTGCATATGTTTTATGCTTTTCACCTTGTTTATTTCAAAACTCAGTAAAATAAATGTTAAGGAAAAATGTCTGACGCTTCACTACCACCAAATCATGTTGCAGATGGCTCCCATAAATACTGGTCTGTAATGTGTGTGGAGACCATAAGCAAGCATCTTTTCCAGCAGGTACTCTAAGTAACCCACCTGAAGAAGCGTTAGCTAAATTTTAAAAAGAATGAACACATATATGCATATGTTAAAGGGGTTGTCCACTACTCTTGATCAAAATGTTTGGCACCCATAAAATAATAAAGCTTATACTCGCCTCCCGTGCTGGCACCGTTCCTGCGGTGTCAACACTCGCTTTCTCCCGGGCTCTCGTGCGGTGTTGTAGCGTCGACGCCCAATCAGCGCTGGCATCACTGTCTCCGCCTTCGGACAAATCAAACATGAAGAGGAAGTCCAGGCTGCAGCTGATCTTGGACTGTCTCTTCATGTTTGATTTGTCCAAAGGCGGAGACAGTGACGCCAGCGTTGATTGAGCACTGGCGTCTTGTGTCCCAACAACAGTACACGAGCCCCGAGAGAGCGAGTGCCGACACTGTGGGAGTGGCATCGGCACGGGAGGTGAGTATAAGCTGCTCTATTTTATTGGGGCCAAGCGAGGGGTATGACAAGAAGTTATACAAGTAGTAGACACCTTCTTAAAATCTTTTCAGCTTCTTTAACTTCTAAAGGTACCGTCACACATAACGATTTCTTTAACGATATCGTTGCTTTTTGTGACATAGCAACGATATCGTTAACAAAATCGTTATGTGTGACAGCGACCAACGATCAGGCCCCTGCTGGGAGATCGTTAGTGGCTGGGGAATGATCAGGACCTTTTTTTGGTCGCTGATCACCCGTTGTCATCGCTGAATCGGCGTGTGTGACGCCGATCCAGCGAAGTATTCACTGGTAACCAGGGTAAATATTGGGTTACTAAGCGCAGGGCCGCACTTAGTAACCCAATATTTACCCTGGTTACCATTGTAAATGTAAAAAAAAAAAAAACACTACATACTCACATTCCAGTGTCTGTCACGTCCCTCGCCGTCAGCTTCCCACACTGACTGTGAGCGCCGGCCGTAAAGCACAGCGGTGACGTCACCGCTGTGCTCTGCTTTACGGCCGGCCGTCACAGTCAGTGTGGGAAGCTGACGGCGAGGGACGTGACAGACACCGGAATGTGAGTATGTACTGTTTTTTTTTTTTACATTTACAATGGTAACCAGGGTAAATATCGGGTTACTTAGCGCGTCCCTGCGCTTAGTAACCCAATGTTTACCCTGGTTACCCGGGGACTTCGGCATCGTTGGTCGCTGGAGAGCTGTCTGTGTGACAGCTCTCCAGCGACCACATAATAACTTACCAACGATCACGGCCAGGTCGTATCGCTGGTCGTGATCGTTGGTAAATCATTTAGTGTAACGGTACCTTTAAGGTTTCCAAAGATCCATAACAGTTGAAAAAAAAAAAAAAGGGACCTGAACAATCACCAAGTGGCTCACGATTGAAAGCCACTTACTAGTTTACTCAATACAAGTATAGAAGAAAAAAAGAAAAAAAAGCTGATGATCAAAGTTGTTGCAGAAAAACGATCACTACTGCCCACCGCTCATAATCTCTAGCTAGAATCCTACATGGTCTGAGTCTTAAAGTGAGAGCATCCACTATGCAATCTCAATGAAACCACCATGATTTTCTGATGTACCCTGCCATTCACTCTTGCCTGACGAAGTGTCTGTGACTGAAACGTTGTCCTCACAAGAAAACATTTTCAGACAATGCAGCGTGTCTTTTTGGAAAAACTTAATAAACATGTTTTGAGACAAACCTGCTTATTTTGGACTCCTGATCCATCTCTTTTTTGACATTCAAAAGACACCAGCTTGTCCTGAAAGGTTTCCTCCTGAAAAACGTTCTGGGTTTTCACGTGCCTAAAAGATGCCGTGTTCACATACTCTTAAGAGTGTTTTCCAAATACAAATCAATAGTTATATTCCTCGAACAATGAAGTTTTTGATTTTAGTTTTTCCAAATAACTTTTCACTGTTTTTTTTCTGTTTTACAATAAGGACAAGGTGACTGTGAGCTAAGTTGCTTGGCACAAGGGCAAAACTTTTATTACAACTTTGGGAAAGTTTTGGATGGAACGCCCTGCCATGCAGAATATAACGGCGTCTGTATCAACGGCCATTGTCTTGTAAGTCTACATGAAAGGTTAACAAAATAATTATTGAAGTATATTATTTGTTTGCATATGTCTGGCTGTACGTCCCACTAAAGATTTGTGCTATATGGACTGTACCAAATGTCGACAAAATATCTGATCTCCGCTTACTAAAATCTCCGAAATTATATAAATTGTATAACTGACTGTATGTTCGTAATGTGTCATATCCATCTATTATTATTATCTATTATTTAGGCTTATACTTACTACGACAAGACATCATACCTGTTCTGTCTGATGCATTGATGAGACTAGTGTGCAATGGAGAGGGCACATTTTAGTTTTTCAGACTCCATAGTTGGCTTCTCTATTATTTCATATAGATTACCTATGATTTTTTTATCACACATTTATTCTATTATATATAATTGAAATGTTATTTTGATGGAACAAACACTCCAAAAGGTTTTTTTCCAACTTTACAAGTTAATAACTATTCACCTAATAGTTGATGACTTGCTGATTGATGGGGATAGGACTGCTGGAACCCTACCGATCCTGAGAACGGGCCTCTGAAATGTTACATTTATTGTCTAGGGGACTGTTGAAGATTGCTGGCTGTCTAATAGAGAAGGATTAGAGCGGTAACATGCATGCTATGTATGAGGTCCATTGTAACTGAGTATTTTTGAGCTCCTTGGTCTGGATCAGTGGTAATCCCAGTGATCAGGCCCGAAAAATAGTAGTAATTTTATTTATATAGTGCCATCATATTCTGCAGCACCGTACATGTCTCAGGGTACGTGTGCAAATAATATCAGACATTACAGAATAAAACATAATTTAACGATTAAACCAGAGGAGTAAGAGTCCTGATCACAAGAGCTTACAATCGATAAGGAAGTATGGATGACACAAAAGGTAAAATGTTCCTGCAGTGTGTGATCCAGCCATCGTTATAATGAATAGATAGATGATGATTTGCACAGTTGGGAATAGTCCTTTAAAAACATTTAAAAGTGATCCTTTATATAGTGGCATTATAAGAGATCTTATTTTAAGGACACAATTTTGTCATTTCTTTGTTTTCCCAGCAAGTCGGTTGTGATTTCATTCTTGGGTCTGAAGAGAAGACTGATATCTGTGGGGTTTGCGGAGGACAAAATGTATCCTGCCAACACCATCGCAATATCTACACTACAAAGTACCCAGCTTCTGGTAATTGTCATACTGCACTTACCTCAGTTGGCACAGGTCACACTGCCAGGCCAGACATCGGGGACAGAATAGAGATATGGTGCTCACAGTAGCTGATTTATCATTGTCTCTATACTGGGTTAAACAGGTCAGAGTCTAATTCATGCACTCAACCAATCAACCAAGTAATGTCCATGGCGTAGTGCATGTTTGATCCTTAGTATGGTCTCATTCATATTCACAATTCTTGTCAGGATCACTCCAAAGCTGGGGATCAGATATCCTATCATAGAGCACACTGACATAGGCTAGCACTAAAAAAAATATAATCTATGTGAGGATCATTTAAGAAAAACGAAGGAGATTTTGTTAAAGTGGTTACACCACTTATCACTGTACTTTTGAATATGTTGTATATTGTTTGTAGACATTTCTATCTTACAAAGAATTTGTATATAAATATATAGTCATGGCGGCCGAAAGTGTTGGCACCATTGAAATTGTTCCAGAAAATGAAGTAATTTCTCCCAGAAAATTATTGCAATTACACATGTTTTCTTATACACATGTTTATTTCTTTTGTGAGTATCATAAAAAGGACTGAGAAAAAAAGGTGAATTGGACATAATTTCACACAAAACCCCAAAAATGGGCCAGTCAAAAGTGTTGACACCTTTCCAAAATTGTGGGTAAACAACTTAGTTTCAAGCATGTGAACCAGATAAAAAGGGGAGAAGTTAACTAAATTTTTGAATGTGTGCCACACTAACCATGGAGAGTAGAAAGAGGATAAGAGAACTGTCTGAAGACTTGAGATGCAAAATTGTTGGAAAATATCAACAATCTCAAGGTTACAAGTCCATCTTCAGAGTTGCTTTGTCCATGGTGTGCAACATGATCAAGAAGTTTACAACTCATGTCCCTGTACCTATCTCCTTGGACGTGGGCAGAAAAATTGATGAAAGGTTGCAACGCAGGATAGTCCAGATAGTGGATACGCAGCATCAATCAAGTTCCAAAGAAATTCAAGCCGTCCTACAGACTCTGGGTGCATCAGTGTCAGCTCAAACTATCCATTAACATTTGAATTAAATGACCTTCTATTTCAGGAGGACCCCACTGCTGACAGAGAGACATTAAAAAGCTAGACTGCAGTTTGTCAAAATGTACTTGAGTAAGCCGTAATCCTGGGAAAGCATAGAGCTTTTTGGTAAAGCACATCATTCTACTGTTAACCAAAATGGAATGAGGCCTACAAAGAAAAGAACACATTACCTACAATCAAATATGGTGGAGGTTCAAAGATGTTTTGGAGTTCTTTTGCTGGCTCTGGCACAGGGTGACTCGAATATGTTCAAGGCATCATGAAATCTGAAAGTGAACAAAGGATTTGGGGTCGCAATGTAGAGCTCTGGGTCAGAAAGCTGAGTATGCATCCCAGGTCATGGGTCTTCCAGCAGGACAATGACCCCAAAACATCCTTGAATAATCACCCAGAAATGGATGGAAACAAAGCGCTGGAGAATTCTGAAGTGGCCAGCAATGAGTTCCAATATAAATCCCATCGAGCACCTGTGGAGAGATTTTAAAATTGCTCCTGGAAGAAGACACCCTTCAAATATGAGAGATCTGGAGCAGTTTGCAGGTGTAAGAAGCTTGTTGATGGTTCCAGGAAGTGACTGATTGCAGTTATTTATTCGAAAGGGTGTGTAACCAAATATTAAGTTGAGGGTCCGAGCAGTTTTCTCTGGCCCATTTCGGACATTCTATGTGAAATTATGTCCAATTTGCCTTTTTTTCTCATTTTTTTTTGTTGTTCCAGTAAATACAAAAGAAGTAAGTGTGTATATAATAAAATGTGTGTAATAATTGCAATAATTTTCTTGGATAAATACTTTATTTACTGGAACAATTTCAAGGGTGCCAACACTTTTGGCCATGACTGTATAATATTCCTTACTTACTGTCGTGGTTAAAAAAAGAAGAAACCACTCATAGCCCCTTTAAGAATGCATTAACCAAGACAATTTTCCTTCTGCTGGTATCTGCAACCAAAGCCAATTTTTCCAGAGACCACTTTGTCAAGCTCAGCATGTCACTTGCATTTTCCCATTACATGGTGGTTATTCGGATGAATGTCTGCCCGTATAATACAAGAATGGCTGCGTCGGCCAGAATTAGAGCCACTTATAATGGATGGAGCTGAGCTTCAGTGCTAAATGCAGACATGTACACAAGTGAAAACCTATATAGAAAAAGATACCAGAAATAAAACTATATGTGGTCAATGAAAAAATATATACCACTTACCCCTTAAAAAATTCCATCAGACCAAAAAATATTTTATAAAAATATTTTTATTATTATTTAAATATAATCACAATAATATCACCAAGAACTTATATACTTAGAAATCTTTATTAAAAATAAAACAGATAAAAATAATTAGCTATATTTATTAAAAACTCATAAAGTGTATATATGCAAATAATTGAGGTTTAATGGGGATTTGATATTTAATATTATCACAACCCCTGTATGTGATCAATTATATAATATCTATAAATAAATAATGTGATGAAAAAATATAATAAAATATATATCTATATATGCCATGTGTATAACACAACATATTTGATTATAATAAAGTGCTTTAAGTGCAATCAATAAAAAATATATGAATTATATACAAAGCGCAATATATACAATCAACCAGTGTAAAAAACATCCATCACCATGGTGAAATGATATTTTAAATCACATATGCTGCCAAATATATCATAAATTATAGTGTAATATAATATACCAACCAGTATAGGGATGCCACTGCCCCGCACACACCACTCCAACGCACGTTTCGCTCACCGCTTCGTCAGGGAGTCATGTACACAAGTGGCACATTTTATGGAAATGCAAAAAACAATTTCTAATCCCAGATGAGCAAAGGGAGACATATGCCATATACCCAGGTCTTTTTCATTGACGGTTTTGCCCAGAGTTTTAGAATTAAGCGCATAGTTATACATCTTATTACTTCTACCCAAGTGCATGACCTTACATTTTTCCCCATTAAAGCTCATTTGCCATTTATCAGCCCAAGCTTCTAGTTTACATAAATCATCCTTTAATATAAAATTGTCCTCCTCTGTATTGATTACCCTGCAGAGTTTAGTGTCATCTGCAAATATTGAAATTCTGCTCTGAATGCCCCCTACAAGGTCATTAATAAATATGTTAAAAAGAAGAGGGTCCAATACTGACCCCTGTGGTACCCCACTGCTAACCGCTACCCAGTCCGAGTGTGCTCCATTAATAACCACCCTTTGTTTCCTATCCCTGAGCCAGCTCTTAACCCACTTACACATATTTTCCCCTATCCCCATTATTCTCATTTTATGTATCAACCTTTTGTGTGGCACCGTATCAAAAGCTTTTGAAAAGTCCATATACACTACATCTACTGGGTTCCCTTGGTCCAGTCCAGAACTTACCTCTTCATAGAAGCTGATCAGATTAGTCTGACATGAACGGTCCATAGTAAACCTGTGCTGATACTGGGTCATGAGGTTATTCCTCTTCAGATACTCCAGTATAGCATCCCTTAGAATTCCCTCCAGGATTTTACCCACAGTAGAGGTTAAGCTTACTGGCCTATAATTACCGAGTTTAGTTTTTGTCCCCTTTTTGAATATTGGCACCACATTTGCTATACGCCAGTCCTGTGGTACAGACCCTGTTATTATGGAGTCTTAAAGATTAAAAATAATGGCCTGTCAATGACTGTACTTAATTCCTGCAGTACTCGGGGGTGTATCCCATCCGGGCCCGGAGATAATGGCAGCTTTTCAAGGGGAAATGTCTGTCTGTCCATCATTATGAGATATTACTTTTAATAAATGAAAATTCATTTAGCAAATTTGCAATTACATAACTAAATATCTTAAATTATATAGTATAACAATTCATTTTATTGACGTCTTACTCATTTCAGATTGAGTCTTTACGGTTAAATGTGAGTGACCCAAAATAACCATGCAGGTACACATACCGGTGTATAGAAACTTGGCCGGTCATGGCGCATCGGGAACAGCTGAGAACAATCAGGGTCTTCCCGGTCTTAGGAAATGGAATTCTTTACATTCATGTTCCAATACACACAAGTCACTGAGTGCATCAGCTCTGTGTTTTATTAACCCCTGTACCTTGGCGGTGTCTGCACATAGAAATCTTTCCAGCATCTCCTGTCAGCAAAATGACAGGCCTGAGGGGAGAGGGATAGTGTTTCACCTCGTTAAAATGGCTCTTATATCTTGGACAGGACTCACTGTTCTTCATTATTGTGATTTTAGGGCTATTTGGATACAATGAAGTGACCATGATTCCTGCAGGTGCCACTAACATCAGGGTGACTGACAAGAGCAATAATTATCTAGGTAAGTGCAGGCTACGAGAGAATGCTTCAGGTACGTGGATGTCCAGGGACTGAGGCCGGTGCATGTCTACTACACAACATTATGATAACTTGTCACATTAGCACAGTAACCAGATGATGTTCTCTTTAAATTTTGCACGTATGGAAGCTCATTTGTATATTAAGAAAAATGTGGATTTCTCTGGAATAAGACATTGAATCGCAGATATTATAGTATTATTTTATTCAACTTTCCATGACCTGTGTGCCCATATAAATGGCTTAAGACGATGGATTCTATTGATAGATTCCCTTTAAGTGACAACAGATGGTGACATGATGAAAATAAAGCAGTTGCACTAATTAAAAACCTACACAGATGATTCCCCTATGGAGTCATTCACTATGAGGCAGACTGAGTCACTTTGTGTTCCCTCTGGCTTTTATTATTTACAGGAACAGAGGACAGATGAAGCACAAAGTGACTGTCTTCTTCATTATTAAGAATAGCTCCGTCCGTGGTTCCCAAAGGGAAAACTTCATAAAAGTTGCTGATTGGATCACTAGGTGAGGTGAATCCACCAAGCTCAAGGTCCGGATGGGCAAACAGACCACGGTGGGCACACGGAGTAAGGGCAACGGTGCAGCATCTAGGTGGGGCACGCAGGACATGGACAACCAAGGGAAAGGAGACCGCAGGCAGGATGTAAGAAACCGCAGGCAGATGTCTGGAAACCGCAGGCAGGTGGATAACAGAAAATGACAGGCGGAGGATGTCAGGAAACCATAGGCAGGCGGAGGATGTCAGGAAACTGCAGGCAGTCGGGGGATTTCAGGAAACCGCAGTCAAGCAGAGGACGTTAAGTCTCAGGCAGACTAAGGCCATTAAACCACAGGCAGGCGGAGTACAGGAGAAGGTGTGTAAACATAAATGGCAGATACCTCAAAATGAGAGATTACACTTTTTTAATTAAATTTTGGCTTCAAAATCATCTAAACAAAAAAAAAAAAAAAAAGACCTTGAAAACCCAGCCTCATTTGTTCTATATGCCCTAATAGGTTGGACATAAACTATGGATTTCCCAGAGCATTCCATCATTTTTGTCTTTGAAACTTAATTTATTTTCAATATTAACGGAAAACATTTCAATATAAAATATAAAGTGCAACATAATCTGTTTTTTTGCAGTTCCAAAAGTTGTATGTGATCATGCATGATGCAACCTTTTCTTCTGCTTATTATGATGGCATTTTCAAGACCCCCCAGTGGACCTCTCAGATCTTGTAGCTTGCCGTTTATGTAGAGTTAAACGAAGTTGTTTTCTGTGTTACAAATGGCATCCTGTTGACAAGATCAGTTTTCCAGCTTTTTAAAAGTGCAGCTTTGCTATTGCTTAATCAAATGTTCTACAGTTTTCTTGACATAACTGTTTGAATAAGTCTCCAACCGTTTACAAGATCTCTTATTGCTGTCATGGCACTGGTCCTCATCCAGTTGCAGGGCTTGTTATCGGATCTGATTTTAGCCTCTGTTATATCAAGAACATTCATAGAAAGCAAGCAGAGATCTTTAACATGGGGAGGAATTCATCCAGAAGATGAAATGAGTTTTCATTATGTTATTGGTTTGATAAAGATCTATTTTACATAGAGAAGTATGAAAGTCACTCACTCCATTAGAATTGTTTGGTAAATGTTAGTTGACTTGGGAAACAACTTGACATTTTGTAAAGTATTGTTGTAAAGGGGCGTATGACTTTAATATTTTCCCCGGGGTAGTTTAACCAGTTCATTCACCCTCTGACAGCACAATAATTAAAATTTAAAGTGAAGATGGGTGTAATGGTATGTCAGTGGATGAGGAGTTCTTGACACTGCTGTAAATCCTTCAGAATTAGATTGTCATAACATGCCTCTTTAACTTCCCCTACAACTGGCTCTTCCATCTAGCCTTCCACCGGGGCCTCTTTATTTTCTTCAATCTAGAAATGTAGACTTGGACACATAGTTTTATCTCAGATACTTGTCATGGAAAAGAATTACGGTACATACTTTCCCAAAATAATCAAGGAAAGCGTGTGTTTAATCTGAGCTGAAATATCTCATTAGGAGGCATTTCAGAGCCCTCTGGCTTTTTAACGAAAATGTATTCTTATCTGTTCATTGGACTTGCTTCATAGGCTGATTCTTGGGCAAGATGTTACCTGTCTAAGAGAGGCATTACCTGTCTAAGATCAGATTCAGCCTTCTATTACATCTACTCCTGCTGTTTCTTACTACTTGGGAATGAGGTCTGTTTTTCTGCCTTCATATGTGTTGAATGCTATGTATGGAAACCTGAGCTCCCTTAGTAATGTATAAAACAGATTATCAATCATCACACGTATATCTTAGTCATTGCCTCATCACTGGCACCATGTTTGCATGGCAGTTTGTCCATCCTCTTGAGTGTTAAGTCATGTCATTAGTTAGTCATTTCACATTGTAAAGCAATTCTAGGTAATATGTTTAAGTGAAAAATATTCACGCAGTAGAAAACAAAATGTGATAAAATCGGTCCATTCCCCATGCAGCCTAAAAAACCATAATTAAAAGAAAAAAAGTGATGCATACTGTACTTAATCTTTGCTGCTGATTCCCTGATCCATCGTGATGTCACAACCATTAGCAGTGATTGGCTGTAGGGGTCACATGTCACGTCAGAGTCTGGCGGGGGACCAGATTAGCGTTGGCATGAGTGCATCAGGGAAATATGAAGGTGACTATTCCCCTTTTTGTTATTTTACACCATTGTTGCTAGAAACTTTCATGGCTAATCCCTTTAAGAAAGTGTTGTGGTGACGAGATCGCACCTTCAGACAACACAAAAATCTCAGCTCGTAATTGTAACATTCTGTTTGTTTTTGTACGAGTTTAGTTTGTCTTTGGCTCTTGATTAGGAAATTTGTTTTAATCTTTATAAGAAAACTTGCCAAAAGCATGAAGCTGCGTGCAAAAAAGAAAACCATTACAAAACCACAGTAGAAAGGCTGTAATTAAACTGTCAGAGAGCAAACAAAAAATCAGACCTTATTTTTTGTTTGCTCCCTGACTGTTCCAGTACAAGTATCTTAACTGCGATTTGTAGGTTTCTAAAGAATATAATCTTGTGGTATTTGACATATTAAAATAACAGAAAAGACGGGAAACATAAACTCGCGGCTTTATATCTAAGGGGAACTTAGGATAAAAACAATTGAGCATATACCCTGCAGAAAATAAATAAATAGCATTAGTACATTCGTACATGTAAATAACATGGGGTACTTAGTTGACACTATTTTGATCAAAAATGCTTAAAAGCTATCCTACCGCGACAAGGTGTACCTCATCAGGATGGTCCCTAACTCCTAAAGTTCACCTCGCAACGTGCCGGCAGGCCATAAAATAGAGCGGGGCAGCCTCCTAGTTTTTTATTTTTGAGGTATGACTTGCAGTTTGTGTAAATGCCACCAAAGATGAAGTGTTCCTAATTATTCCGGGTTGATAAAGTAGTGGTTGTATATATCCTCATAGCTAAGGTTTCTGTGTGGCAATTCTTTGGGTGCTGAAATGTAAAAATATATCAGTTGGTTGTTAGTTGTGTTCTACCGAGAACTGATTAAATTGGGCATCTTTGTCATCCAACATTATGCAAAAAAACTATAAACTCCACAGACATGTTCAGACCATAAAGTTCGGTTTTTAATAGTCTAGTTAGATTATAACTTAATGTATTACTTAATGATTGGTAATAAAATATGATTTATATTCATTAGTATCAGGGTTATTTTACAGAGACTAGTAAAACGAGGTAACGCTGCTCTGCCCAGCACTCGGTGGAGCCAGACATCGTCTTCTTTTGGGTTAAGTGAGCTGTGGAATGCGTGTTTTGTAATCTCCCTCTGTTAAGTTTCGCTCTCACTTTACACTTACCCTGTTTTTTTTTTTATCAGCCTTGAGAAATAAAAATTATCATTATGTCATCAATGGCAACTGGGCTATTAATCACCCCGGAGAATTCAATGTGGCAGGAACCAAGGTCCAGTACAAGCGCTCCGCTGACAACCAGGAAACTTTTGAGGCCACAGGACCAACTGATGAGGATTTGCATGTCATGGTGAGCTTTTCATACGTGCTGTTATTATTTTCCTCAGTTTTGCACTACACAATAATATAGTGGATGTAATAACCTAAAAGCGCCACAATGTTATCAGACCATGATATACACTTGCGGAGAAGTACAACATGTTTGAACGCAGTATCTGAAACTTTTAATCCATTCACTCATACTATTTTGACATGAACTAAAGTGCAGTGTCTAAAATAGCAATATGTTAAGTAAATTAATTATCAGTTGATAGATAAACATGCAGAAACAAAACCCTGAATCAAACCAGAAACGTCACATGCCATGATAATCCATTTTGTAGAAGAATGTTTCCAGGCAACCAACAACAAAAATAACACTGGCATTTGATCATCCCCTCCAGACATCTGAAATAACCTGATAAAAAATAAAAAGGCAGCTAATTTAGTATCTTATTATGTGCTGCATCTTAATGTACAACGGCGTAAAGCTAAATCTGGACTGGAAATCTACACTGCCAAAATGCCTGACCAAGACAGTGTCAGAGTGCATTTAGGGGAATGGGAATTTCTCAGTTGCAGAGAGTGTTTCATCCATCCCTGCCAGAGCCACTACCGTCAGCCATCCCTGCCAGAGCCATTACCATCAATCATCCCTGCCAGCAGGATTGTACTTACAATGTATTTACATGCCGATGTAGCTCAAGACAAGCCCAGCAATACCTTTACATGTCCTTTTGCTGAAAAATCAGCATTTCAATGGCTGTGCAAGTGAACCTGAAGAGCTATTGTAGATCTAACACTCCAGCTCTATTCTTGCTTATTTGCTCATCTCCTGTGGCTGCTACTTGATCTATCATGGGTAAGGTGCAATACAGTTTTGAGTCATTCAATATTGCACAGGCACTTTGGCTAAATTTGGTTTTAAATGTCTATTGAGGCAATTATTTTCATGTTTTCCATTTTTGCTGGGTCACACCAATGATGGACCTTATATTCCTGCCATTTCATGGTAGTACGAAATTTTGCTAGATGTTTACTATCTGCCACTGGGGATTGTGGTTCGTTGTCATCCTTTATGTTTATGTCTTATTTGTGATATTATGGGTTATTATCAATAAAGAATATTTTTTTTCAATTTGCCATTAATACTCCTCTTGTTCTTGATTGCACCATGAAAATACTTAATGCATTATCTATTCAGGAATCAAAAATTTGTGGTGACTACTCCTATAGGAGCTATAATGTAATGGTATTTGCTACCTTTTGTCACTGCCTGTGACAACCACAAGGGAAGAAACAGATGTCAAATCATAACTGAAGAAACAGATATACTTTGGCATTCATTATAATCATAGCCATAAACAGTCATGCTCAGCTCAGCCAAGCGTGCATGTGTTTTCAATGACACGAGGAGCCATGCCACGATGGCCACACTTATCTCCTGGTGACCTAGACTTCACCTTTATTGCTTTTCCTGAATAAGTTAACTGTGAACAAGGCCTATTACGGCCGAAATGTCGGTTCTGTTATTTATGCCAAACATTTGTTAATCATCGCAATAAATACGAAATATATCTTTGGACTCACTTATGTGCCTCAAGGTTCCTCTGTACTACATATTTATTTTTCCGGCCGACACCACCAATTTTGGTTTCCGGATCCCCTCGCCGCTACTGCTGGGAGGAGGAATAAGCCGCTGCTAGAAAACCCTTCTAGTGACAGCTCATCTCACTTGATAGCCAAAGGATTGGATGTTGAAATTCAACATATCCTTTCTTCTGTCCCCGGACATCATCTGTAGCGGGTGAGTTGAAAGGCCTCCATACACATTATATAGACAGCCAGGCTTGATAAAAATGGTGGGTTTGGTTGAATCTACTGTAATTTGTTTAGCCCCCTTGAATTGCAGAAGATGATGGCTAATGATGATTTTTTCATTTTCAAGGTCCTTTTCACAGAGCAGAATTCAGGCATAGAATATGAGTATTGGCTTCCTAAGAATTACTATATCAACCATCAGAGAGACCGCAGCTCCTTACAAGAAACAGTGGAAACAGCCCTATCTCCAACCCTTCCTCCCACCACTCCAGGTCCAGCAGCTACAGTACATAGTGGTAAGTAAGCGGATTGGCATTGTAGGTGCTCTTCTTTCAGCAAATATTTATCTTCAAAAGGAAGGAAAACTGACTCTATGCCACTGATATTTACTCGGATATGCTATTTGCATATATTTTAATACCTAGATACCATTACCTAGTCCTAGAGGGATTCCGTGCATACTGCTGGTTTGTCTTAATGATGCCTTCTGCCTGAATAATCTAATATTATTATGGATTGCTTATGTGTTTAGTATGGGCATCTGGTGAACTCTTCATGCAGTTGACATTGTTGTTTTAAAGGAAACCTGTCACCCCCAAAATCGAGGGTGAGCTAAGCCCACCAGCATCAGGGGCTTATCTACAGCATTCTGGAATGCTGTAGATAAGGCCCCGATGTATCCTAAAAGATAAGAAAAAGAGGTTAGATTATACTCGCCCAGGGGCGGTCCCGGTCCGGTCCGATGGGTGTCGTGGTCCGGTCCGTCGCCTCCCATCTTCATCAGATAACGTCCTCTTCTTGTCTTCATGCTTCGGCTGTGGCGCAGGCGTACTTTGCTCTGCCCTCAACAGGGCAGACAAAGTACTGCAGTGCGCAGGCGCCGGGCCTCTCTGACCTTTCCCGGCGCCTTCGCACTGCAGTACTTTGCTCTGCCCTCAACAGGGCAGACAAAGTACGCCGGAGCCGCAGCATGAAGACCAGAAGAGGACGTCATCCTATGAAGATGGGAGGCCCTGGACGGGACCGCGACGCCCACCGGATCGGACCACCCCTGGGTGAGTATAATCTAACCTCTTTTTCTCATCTTTCATGATACATCGGGGGCTTATCTACAGCATTACAGAATGCTGTAGATAAGCCGATGATGCCGGTGGGCTTAGCTCACCCTCGATTTTGGGGGTGACAGGTTCCCTTTAAATAACAGTATATGAAAATGAATGTACTAGATAACCCTAAGTGGTGTGTGAAGACAGCTGTTAATGAACCTGAGAGCAGCTGTAAAATCTATGATGCCTTAGTTCACTATTTCAGAGATTTTTTTAAAGAGACATGTTCATTAGATGTGAAATGACAGGACGTGACGGCTGTATGTGATTGTTTCCATTTTACCTCCTACAATATTCACTTACATGATAAAAATCATAGCTTATATCCTGATGTCCAACACAGCGGGTTCAATCTATCATCTTGTTTCTATTCAGGGATACAACATTACTAAACATCACTGATGTACACTGCTGGCACACGCATATCTGACATCTATAGATATGATACACTGCTGCAGTTATCAGTGTCTACACGGCTTTAAAGAGAACCTGTCAAACCAGGCAGTTTTTGCTTTTATTTTATTCCTACTGCTCCTCCGAGTATGCTATTTTCATTTCTGTTTTGTTTAATCCTTCACATAGTCCCAGACATATGGTCCACTTTATTTAGTGCTCTTTTTTTTTTGCGAAGGGGGGGTCGCTATAAAGGGGCGTGTCTCACAGGATTATCTGGGGGCGTGTCTAGACTGATATGTATAATTATCTTGTGACCCACGCCCCCTTCGTAAAGTGAATTAAAAATGAAATGCACTAAATGAAAGAACACATATCTCTGGAACTGTATGGTGAATTTAAGAAAGAAAGATCCGTAATACTCTGGTGATCAGTGGGAATAAAATAAGTCCAGGTCCTCTTTGAAGAATTATGGGCTTTTTACATCATGTTTTAGGCATCTGCCAAGTGAGTAACTTTGAAGATCACAAAAAAGTTGTTCCGCTGTATCACTCAGCATAGCCGCAGACTAATGGTCAGATGTAGTTCAACTCTGCTGTCATTTGGCCATCTTTACGTTGGCTCTACATTTTTTAGATATATAGCAAAGCTCGTTACTATTATCTACTGTTATGGAGCCCCTGAAATCAGATTTGGGCGGGCTGTGTGATACACCTGGCATCCAGATGAACATTTAGTAGGAGTACGATAGGGTATCGTCACATAGTTGGCTGAGAGCAGTAGACTGCCTGGGATCTTCTCACAACGTTCGCCTAATTATCCGTTTCAGGCCAAACACAGAGTATATGGTCTTCCAAATTCTGCCTCTAGGAACTGATTGTACCCTCTGCTTTACCCGCCATTAAAGTGTTACTCCCTCCTTATACAGTTATGACATAGTCACAGGGTAAGCTAGAAATGTCTTCAAAACAGAGTCCTGCCTCCTCCAGAGATCGAGGTGTGGTCACTTTGGCACTCTCCATTTATTTGTTATGGGAACGGCAGAGCAGCGCTTAGGATTTTCACAAATGGGAATGATTGCGGGTTATGCCGACAATTTCCAATACTAACAAGGGCTGATGATATTACAAAACCCTTTTTTTTAATTAATTTCAGTGCTTCCACAGACAACACTGAAGAAATGGCCGCCCCAGGCCCGGCATGAACGGGGCAACAAAGAGCTGAATAGGATTAATGAATCTAAAAGAGATGGTAAATAGTGACACAGTTGATGGTATTAATGTATTATGTGACTTGTTCACCACAGTGTGTTTGCGGGTAATGCACCATAGTAACTAAATTCATGTATACCAGCTGTGATGTGGGTGCACAGGATAGTGACTACACATACATTCTCTGGCACTTCCTATGATTTATATCTATTTTTTGAAAAAAATTAGGTAGATTGGAGTGTTTGCCAATGACAACCAATCAGGTCATAGTTTTTTTCCCCAAAAGTCCTCTAAAAACTGTGAGGTGTACTGTGATTAAGAATCTGCAGAAATGAAAGTTATGCAGAACCATATGGAGTCAATAATTAGACAAAAATATTAAATAACAAATCGACACAGACAAACAATTCTAACATTTAAAATTCTACACCAACAAAATGGGGTGGATGTAAAACTTCAGAATAAGCCCCAAGAACAGGCAAATGGATGAAGACACTATGGTCCCCCTGGATTAACAATGATCAGTCAGCACATATGTAAAGTCTGATATAGATATACATATATGATCCTTTTCATACATTATTGCTGTGTAGTTGTACAAGCTTCTCAGGTGTAATCTGGTTGACACAAGCGCCTACATTTTCACGTATAAAAGTGTTTTAAGTCTCCTCCAGTAGGTACACTTTGCTGTATGTCAGGGGACCTGGGATAGTGCAGCACATTTTATAATGTCTCCCCAGTCCTACGTTTCTCTGCAGGTGCTGAGATGGTTCTGACTTTGTGACAGGCCGTCTGTTAGGTCTCGAGTTCCCGCTTCTGCACAGGGGGAATCTCGAGCCATCTCTGCAACAGGATCGCTTCCTTCACGCTGGGTGAAGTTTAACCCACGTGTGTATACTTATGAGTACCGCCATATAGTCCGTCATTACTTGGCAGCAGGTTCCATCTCTGCACGGTGGACCCCGGGCTGCGAACGCACCATACTCTATCTGTCTTATTATTTGGTGCGTTCCGCTAGCTCTAACATTACACTAGCGCCAGGGTCTGGCTAGTAATGACGGACAAACAGCAATCCTTGCGGTATATCCAGCAGCTGGAGGGTAGGTTGGCGGCTCTTGAGAGCGCAACCTCAGCTGTGGATGTTACCGCAGTTGCTGTACAGGCTGCTAGCGTGGCTGCAGCAACCCTGTCCATTGCCACCCCTGCTCCGACATTTTCTCGCCTCCCGCTGCCAGAAAAAATTTCTGGTGATAGCAAATTTTGTAGGGGATTTGTGAGTCAGTGCTCTATTCACCTCGAGCTCCTGGTTGCACGTTTTCCCACAGAGCGGGCTAAGGTGGTATTTATAGTGTCTCTCTTGTCGGACAGGGCGTTGGAATGGGCTACGCCGCTGTGGGAGCGTGGCGATCATGTGGTGCAGAGTGCTCCGCTGTTTCTGAGCACTCTGAAACAGGTCTTTTTAGGACCTCAAGTCACCCATGATACTGCGCTCCAACTGCTGGCATTAACTCAGGGTGAGTCCTTGGTCAGTCATTTTGCCGTCCAATTCCGCACTTTAGCTTCTGAGCTGGATTGGTCGGATAAAGCTCTTATCCCCATTTTTTGGAGGGGCCTGGCTGACCACGTTAAGGACGCTCTGGCCACTAGGGAGATTCCTGCCACACTGGAGGAGTTAATAACTGTCTCCACTCGAATTGACCTCCGTTTTAACGAGCGGAGGTTAGAGCGAGCCCAGTGTAGGCAGAGGTTTCGGCTGGCTCCTACCTTCGCCAAACCTCTGGAATCTCCGGTCCTGGTTCCTGAGTCACATGAGGCCAGGGAAGTGTCACAAGCGGGATCTAAGTCCCGGACCGCTTGTGCACTCAAGGTCTGTCATGTTTGCCAGCAGTCAGGACATCTAGCCACCAGATGTTCTCAGCGGTCGAGGAAACGTCAGCGTCTAGTGGTAGTAGGTGGAGGTACACTAGACACGGCGACGTTTGCCTCTAAATTGTCCTTTAAGGGGACAATTACTATAGGCTCATTCTCCCACTCGGTAGAGCTCTGCGTGGATTCTGGGGCGGAGGGCAATTTTATGTCTTCTGCCTTCGCCCAACGTCACGCAATACCCCTGGTTATGCTAGCTCAACCAGTAACGGTACGAGTGGTGAATGGGTCGACACTGCCCTCACAGATAACACACCAGACCATCCCTTTTACTCTGTCCATGTCGCCATCTCATCAGGAGATTATATCTCTGCTCGTCATTCCTGAGGGAATTGATGAGGTCCTGTTGGGAATACCTTGGCTACGGTACCACTCTCCTCATATCGAGTGGTCCTCTGGCAGAATCCTGGGATGGGGCGAATCTTGTGGGGGTAGGTGTCAGAGGGAGTGCGTTCAGGTTGCTTCTACAGAGGTACCCGCAGATCTTTCCTCTCTCCCCAAGCAGTATTGGTCTTATGCAGACGTGTTCTCCAAAAAGGCGGCGGAGATCCTTCCGCCCCATCGCCCCTATGACTGTCCTATTGATCTCTTGCCTCGTGCTGAGCCTCCCCGGGGTCGAGTCTATCCGCTATCTCTCCCGGAGACGGAGGCAATGTCACAGTACATCCAGGAAAATCTGGCAAGAGGATTCATTAGGAAGTCAGTGTCACCTGCAGGGGCAGGGTTCTTCTTCGTGTAGAAGAAGAATGGGGAATTGCGTCCATGCATAGACTACAGGGGTCTTAATGCCATCACCGTTAAAAATAAGTATCCTTTGCCCTTGATATCTGAGCTCTTCGATAGGCTTCGGGGAGCAAAGGTATTTACTAAACTAGATCTGCGGGGTGCTTACAACCTGATTCGCATCCGTGAGGGGGACGAATGGAAGACGGCTTTTAACACCAGGGATGGGCACTATGAATATCTGGTGATGCCCTTCGGGCTCTGTAATGCCCCAGCCGTTTTCCAAGACTTTGTGAACGATATCTTCCGGGATATGCTTTCCGCCTCGGTCGTAGTCTATCTGGATGATATTCTCATCTACTCTCCAGATATTGACTCTCACCGGAGAGATGTTTGCAAAGTCTTCAACCTCCTACGGGCAAACTCCCTCTATGCCAAGTTGGAGAAGTGTATGTTTGAGCAGGAGTCCTTACCTTTCCTAGGCTACATCATCTCTGCCCAGGGATTGGCTATGGATCCTGCCAAACTACAGGCGGTGATGGACTGGCAGGAACCCCATTCTCTTAAAGCGGTGCAGCGCTTTATGGGGTTCATTAATTATTATCGCCAGTTCATTCCGCACTTCTCAACTTTGGTAGCTCCCTTGGTTGCCCTCACCAAGAAGGGGGCGAATCCCAAATTGTGGTCTGAGGAGGTCTCCAAGGCCTTTAACTCTATAAAGTCACACTTCGCTAGCGCTCCCATCCTACATCGCCCCGATGTTGATAAGCCATTTATCATGGAGGTGGATGCCTCTTCTGTTGGTGCTGAAGCAGTCCTCTTCCAAAAGGATGCTCAAGGTCGGAAGCATCCTTGCTTCTTTTTCTCCAAGACCTTCTTACCAGCAGAGAGGAATTATTCCATCGGGGACAGGGAGTTGCTAGCCATGAAGTTGGCTTTCTCAGAGTGGAGACATCTCTTGGAGGGAGCACGTTTTCCCTTACAAGTCTTCACAGACCATAAAAATTTGGTGTACCTGCAGACAGCCCAGCGGTTGAATTCTCGCCAGGCCAGATGGTCCTTATTCTTCTCCCGGTTTCATTTCACCCTCCATTTTCTTTCTGGGGAGAAGAACATTCGGGCCGACGCTCTCTCTCACTCCGTTGTGTCATCTGCGGAGGAGGAGGAGGAGCCTCGGCTTATTGTCCCCACCGAGAGCTTGAGAACTGTGGCCCCGGTTTCGCAAGAGTCTGTGCCTCCGGGCAAGACTTTTGTTCCATCCAGTTTGCGACCGGAGGTTCTCTCTTGGGCACACTCGTCCAGGGTGGGTGGACATTTTGGTACCAAAAGGACATCTGAGTTACTGGCGAGGACATACTGGTGGCCGCATATGGCTCGTGATGTCGCAGAGTATGTTCAGGCGTGTGTCTCTTGCGCCAAGAACAAGACTCCTCGGCAACGGCCAGCTGGTTTGCTTTATCCTCTGCCGGTGGCGGACAGGCCCTGGGAGATGGTCGGGATGGACTTTGTGGTGGGCTTACCCAAGTCTCGTAACTGCACCATTATCTGGGTGATCACCGACCATTTTTCCAAAATGGTGCACTTGGTGCCTCTTCCACGGCTACCTTCTGCACGGGCGTTGGCTGTCTTGTTCGTCAAGCATATCTTTCGCCTACACGGTATGCCAGACAAAATTGTTAGTGACCGGGGTCCCCTGTTTGCGTCTCGATTCTGGAGAGAGCTTTGTCGTCTACTCAGTATTGAGTTGAATCTCTCTTCGGCATATCATCCCGAGACGAATGGGTTGGTAGAGAGGGCCAACCAGACCTTGGTCACATATTTACGACATTTTGTTTCTGCCAGGCAGGATGACTGGGCATCCTTGCTACCGTGGGCAGAGTTTGCGCTTAACAATGCCGTAGCCGACTCCACCGGTCAGACTCCATTCCTCCTAAATTACGGCCAGCATCCGCGTGTTCCTGTGCCCATGCCTGTGTCTTCTGCTGACTCCAGGGTGGCAGACTGGGCTGTGGAGGCACGGGACATTTGGGACCGCACGCAGGATGCCATTCGGGCCTCCAAGGAGAGAATGAGGTCCTCCGCCGATGTTCATCGGCGCCCCGCTCCGACCTTTGCTCCTGGCGACTTGGTGTGGCTCTCCGCCCGTAACATCAGGCTGCGAGTTGAGTCCACTAAGTTTGCTCCTCACTACTTGGGTCCCTTCAAGGTTCTCGAACAGGTTAATCCTGTGGTCTACCGTTTGGCTCTTCCTCCACGCTTGGGTATCACCGACACCTTTCATGTGTCCCTCTTGAAACCCGTATACATGTCCCGGTTTTCCGAGTCATCTGCCGGGACATCGGGTTCGTTTACGGACGATTACGAGGTGAACGCTATTTTGGGGTGCAAGGTGGTACGCGGCAAAAAGTTCTATCTGGTGGATTGGAAGGGTTATGGCCCAGAGGACAGGTCATGGGAGCCTGCTGAAAACATTCGGGCCCCACAGCTCATTGCTGCCTTCGAGCGTAACGAGGCCCAAGGAGGGGGGGGGGCCTAGGAGGGGGGGTAATGTTAGGTCTCGAGTTCCCGCTTCTGCACAGGGGGAATCTCGAGCCATCTCCGCTGCGGTCTCCCATTCTTATCCAGCCGCAGTGGAGTCTGCTCAGCAAGGACGTCGGTCCCAGTGTCTTGCTCAGTCTCACTCTGTACAGAGAGTTACTGCTGCTTCTTCAGCTTCTGCCATTAAAGCCAGTGCTGGTCAGCGGCGAGCGGACTTCTCTGGGACTAAGTCCTTGTCTGCACACACTGAGCATGCCCAGGGCAAGATCTCCCGTTGGAGATCGAGGGTCATGTGCTCAGGCTCTGCAGCACATTCCATTGGTCCTCTTGGCAGGTCTTGGAAGGGCAAAGTTTCTGTGGCCACTTCCTGTGCTGCAACTATATAAACTGCGCATGACCGCACGGCCATGCGCTAGTGTACAATTGTTAATGTGTGTATGTTGTGAGTGCAAGTCGTCCTTGGATACCCCTACCCTATTGAATGTCTGTTCGTGGAAGGTGTATGGTTGCTATCTAGTGCCCGACTTATCCTACAGCACGAATCACACATTACAGCGTCCAGTTGCTGTGACCGCCAGTACGGCGCCGTGCACTTCCTCTGTGCTTTCCTTACCCAAGCCTGGGTGGTTAGTGGCGTTCGTCAGTGCGGCACCGCATGCACTCTTGTGCCTTAATATTGATATTTAGTTTCCTTACACACCCAGTTGCGGTGTTGTGCCAGCAAGGGTCTAATCGGACTTCAATCCTAGTTGGGGTTGAGTTCGCTGACTACTTGCTCGCGCTCTATGTGCGGTACCGCGGTCCTGTGACGCAACAGGATCGCTTCCTTCACGCTGGGTGAAGTTTAACCCACGTGTGTATACTTATGAGTACCGCCATATAGTCCGTCATTACTTGGCAGCAGGTTCCATCTCTGCACGGTGGACCCCGGGCTGCGAACACACCATACTCTATCTGTCTTATTATTTGGTGCGTTCCGCTAGCCCTAACACCGTCTAAGGGTAAGTTCACACTAGGCATATTTTCCGCGTTTTTTTTCTGCAGCCAAACCTGATCTCTTGGCAGGAAAGAAGCTGCAGAAAGCTTGCGTTTTTCACTACTTTTTTTAATGAGTTTTGCTGCGGTTTTGGCATGCTAGATTTGTCTTTTGTGCATGCTGATAAAGTTTAGTATTTAAAAAGAAGTCCTATTCCATAGAATCAGATTTTGGCACAAAAACTGCAAAAAATTATACCTGCGTTTTTGGTGCGTTTTTTCACCACTCATTCAAGTCAATGGGTGAAAAATGCTGATAAAACACTGAAAAAATGTTGAAGTAAGTGACATGCTCTATGTTCAAAACACCAAGCAAAGCATAAAATACTGATGACAAAAAACTCAAGCTGTGTGGATGAGATTTCTGAAATCTCATAGACTTTGCTGGTACTGTAAAATGCAGCTGAAAATTAGCATAAAAAAAACATCATAAAAAAAAAAGCAAAAACACCCACTGTGAACTTAGCCTAATGCTGGAATCATGCCTGCAGTTTGTAACTTTTTTACTACTTTTTTTTATTCAAACACTGGATTGGTTATTGGTTGGTGGATAGGTCAGGTGCTTGGGTATTAAAGGGGTTATCCATGACAACCCCAGTTTAACCAATTCAGGACCCAATGTAAAATAAAAATAGTGTATAGTCTCCTCCTGCCACAGTGCCATGCCAGTGATGTCTGCCACGGTGCCATACCGGTGATGTCTGCCACGGTGCCATACCGGTGATGTCTGTCACGGTGCCATACTAGTGATGTCTGCCACGGTGCCATACTAGTGATGTCTGCCACGGTGCCATACTTGTGATGTCTGCCACGGTGCCATACTAGTGATGTCTGCCACGGTGCCATACTTGTGATGTCTGCCACGGTGCCATACCAGTGATGTCTGCCACGGTGCCATACCCGTGGTTTCTGCCACGGTGCCATACCGGTGATGTCTGCCACAGTGCCATACCCGTGATGTCTACCACGGTGCCATACCGGTGATGTCTGCCACGGTGCCATACCGGTGATACCTGCCGTGATGTTCCTGAAAAGTGACTTGTTGTGTTAAATGCCAGCTGCAGCTGATGAGCGTCTGGTCATCAGGTTCCTCCTTTACAATTTCAACAGAGTTGATGTCCGCCCAAATGAAATATTAATGAGCTGCAGCCAATGACCAGCCACTCGAGAACAGATGTGCACCTTCTATACAAAAAATGTATCTATGTCATATATTCTTCATACTGAAGAATAAGTCACTTTTTTTTTACTAGGCATGAAAGCATAAAGTAGTTTCTACCCTTGTTGAGAGCTTGTTTTGTGATTTCATATTAAATATATACACAGTTTTGCCTGTTTTTCCTAAATGAACTAAGTCCTCAAATTGCCTCTCTACTATGGGATGGGACTGATAGATCTTCATATCAATCTGGGTATGTATACCTCATGGATTGATACTGTTACCCCACCTAGGTGATACTAAAGTGTTCTCTTATTCTACCCAGGAGTGTGGCTTTAAACATTTCTGAACTCAGGTGAATGGGTGTTTGGAAAGTTCTGTTAGTATCAGAGGTGTAGCTATGGATTCAGCATTGTGGGGGCAAAGCAAATCTGAGTGGGCCCCTAACCTAGGTAACCATGTTTACATCTGCGGTGGTGCACCTTAATTCTACTGGGCAAAGTTGAACCTCAGTAGATGACCATACTGTTACTGAAAATTAACCACTACACAAAGACCAAGATTAATATTAGAGCATACATATGGTGAAAGATACTAGTTCTGCAGAACATATTAAGAGATTACAGAATAGTTACAGATAGTTTACGTTCTCTCTGATGGGGTAGTTCACTTTTCCCATGTGTTCCATCAACACTCTTTATCAAGGTGTGCAGAATTATTAGCTTATTTTTTAGGCAAAATGGGCCCAAGAAAAGAAGATTTAACTGACAATGAAGTAAGAAAGATAAGTCTTACTATGTGATGTAGCACTCTTGAAATTGTAACATATTGGGGCGTGATCTCAGAACCATCAAAAGTTTTGTTGCAAATAGTCGAAACGGTCGCAGAAAACATGATGAGAAGAAAAATCTGCACATTAACTTCCAAAGATTAGAGAAGAATCCAACATGAAGCGACCAGGAAGACATTATCCTCCAGTGCTGTCATATTCCAGAGCTGCAGCCTCCCTGGAGGCCCAGAAGTACAAGGTGTTCAGTGCTCAGTGACACAGCCAAGGTAAGGAGGCTGAAACCGACCATCAATGAACAAGACGCAGAAGCTGAAACATCAAGACTAGGTCAAGAAATATGTGAAAACAATTTTTTCAAAGGTTTTATGGACTGATAAGATGAGCTTGACTCTTGACAGATCAGATGGATGAGCCCAGCTAGATCATTAATTAGGTGCATATCTCCACTTTGACTCCGATGCCAGGAAGGTGGAGGTGGGGTACGGGTATGGGCTGGTATTATTAAAGATGAGCTAGTTGGATCTTTTTGGGTTGAATACGGAATTAATATCAACTCCCAAGACCGTACTGCCAGTTTTTAGAAGATACTTTCTTCAAGCAGTGGTACTGCAAAAAAGTCATAATTTTTCAAGAAATCCGTAATTTTTAGGCAGGACAGTGCTCCATCACATGCATCAAAGTCCTCCACTGATTGGAAAAAGGCCTTTACTAGCCAGTAAAGGCCTTAAAGATGAAAGAATAATTACATGGCCCCTTCCTTATCTGACCTAAACCTATTGAGAACTGGAGATTTAAGGTTAAGGAAAACAGTCACCTCTCTGAACAGTGTCTAGGAGGCAGTGATTTGTTGCTGCCCAAAAAGTTGAACAGTTGAGATGGGATAATGTACATTTTTAATTTAGTTGCATAATAATTCTGCACACATAGATATTCTCCTAGTGCATGCCACTGCCATTCTGTTGGCTGCAAGTGAAATGGGACCTGCGGCCTACACAACAGACTATGTTAGGGCAGGGAAACCTTGACTGCCTGCTGTGCCTCAAAATTTAACTGTATCAGCACGCTATGCATGTCGATACATATAAGAGTGATGGTTTCCACGGGGCGGTTTGGCTGGGGTTACCACGTCTTTTGCCCCGATAGCTAATCTACTTATAGGTCCCCTTATCTAAATTTGCTTGGCATTGTTACCTTAGAGGAGGCAGCACAACCTCAAATTCTAGGTGTTGTTACCATGAGAACGTCAGTGTCAACTGTTTTTGACTTGGTTGTCAGTGTTGTCTTGCATAAGAGGTGGATAGAGGAATCCTGCGGTTTGGTGGCTTACAAAAGGCAGGAAATGTGGATGGAGAGCTTTCATATCATAAAGTTGGGATCTCTCAGTAGAATTTGTTCCTTAATATGCTTTACATAATTCTACTAGAAGATCAACTTTTATAGTGTACATTTTTATGTTTCCTGTTACATTAATCTTCAAACTTACATCATCTCTTGATATCGGTAGGTACTTAGAGAAAACAATATAACATTTACCGAGGTGTTGGCCATCAGTATTGGTATACACTATTGAACTGTTATGAAGAATTTCACTTCTACCACACAATGCGGTGCCCTGTTTACAGCGGGTTTTTGCTTCCTTGAACAAGCACTGGGAATGTGACACTGAGCTTCTGCGCTTGTCTCAGTCTAGCTTATTTCCATCACAAATATGTTGGGTTTGCAACCTTTAAATCTCTTAGGCTGCTGTTGAGCTAATCATGAAGGACAATGAACTTCCCGGCTTTAAGTGAAATTTGGCAATGACCACTGATTGCTGTGGGACATGTATGTGGCATTGACCTAGAGTTATGGCTTCATGCCAGTGTATATACCAGTTTGCTTATCCTAGCGTTATAGGAGGTCATGTTTTGGAAGTCGCAGCTATGAGCTTTCGTTTCCAGTAGTTTTATGCTCATATGACAAGCAGGAGTCTATTTCAATATCATTTTTGTACTGAGATACATTTTTGCAATCTAATGGATTCATAGTCTTGTTATATGACAACCTGCTGTTTGTGCAACTCTCATAGAAATGGTTGGGAGTTAAAAACACAGTTTGTTCAAGAGAACTACATTTCCCAAGTTGCGAAAAAGTAGCAACTCTGTGTGCCACACTATCTCCTTCACTTCCATTCATTTCTATGTCAGTTGCACAAGAAGTGTAGAGCAGCTCCTCTTGGCTGTCTTTGTGACCCCCTTCTGGTGGCCGGGACCTAGTCGAAGCTGTTCCCATCTCAAATGAGATGTTATTTGCCGAAACGATAAAAGATGATCAAAATGCTCAAAGTCTTTCCTGCTGCCTATGTTTTGATGCTTAGGTGTGCCCGTACCTGTAGCTGCTTGGGTCGTGCAGTCGAAGCAGTGCATGTGGTTTATACGTTGCCGGTGTTTCATGATGCAGCGATATTAAAGTTCCAATTTCTCCAAAATGAGAATTTCTTAAATTAAAAGTAGTAACTCCCTGCATTTGTTTTACAAGATCTGTGCAGTTCCCTGTTTATTTCATAGGGGAACCATGTGATGCGTCATCATTAATTCTTTACAAATAATGCCATACATAGCCAGTAAATAGGCATGGTACCTGCAGGTATAAAATATACTTATCTTCTTTTTTTTTTTATATTCCTGATTTAGTGTTGAAGTCCGTTTTCCTTCATACTTTCTGCTTGGCTGCCTGTAAATGTTACCTTTGATCTGTTAGCAGGATATCATTTCAGGAGTGGCAAAGTGAAGACGCAGAAAATTATCTGGAAAAAAATGTCAGGATGTCAGCTATTTGGCAAAAACACCCTGGCACTGTGCCAATTGTTCATTTCCCAAACTCTGTTGTATGGTAAACTCCCAACAGTGTGGAGAGGAATGGGGTGTGTGAGTGTTCGGGACGTTGTTGTTTTTTCAGAAGATAGTGTATCAGACTGATAATGCTGGACGTGGAAATGGTTGAGGAGTATCAGTGTCACGTTTTCTGGCTGCAGCAGGGCAGATTCAAGTGCTGGGTTCTGTCTCTGGCTCTCTGGGATACTTTACCGGAATAAGTGTTCATAGATCGGACATGAACCCTGCAGAACAGGTGATCCTTCTATAGGAAGTTTACAAGGGACCTGCCTTCCCCACATTAGACTTTGGAGCATTTAATTAAGAAAGGATTTGAATATTTTACTTCTGTAGGATGGACGAAAAAAAGGATTACCGTAATTGTTCTTGCTCACAAAAATACAAATGTTTTTGGTGACCTGGTGAGTGTCTGATCTGCGTCCTGTAGGCGCGATAGCAACGGTGATTGTGACATCAGGCTTACATTTATGTAATTACTACTAAAGGCGTTTTCTGTTTAAATATAACGCTCTATTACAACCCCTGGCAAAAATTATGGAATCACCGGGCCTTGGAGGATGTTCATTCAGTTGTTTAATTTTGTAGAAAAAAAAGCAGATCACAGACATGGCACAAAACTAATGTCATTTCAAATGGCAACTTTCTGGCTTTAAGAAACACTAAAAGAAATCAAGAACAAAAAATGTGGTAGTCAGTAATGGTTACTTTTTTTTAACCAAGCACAGGGGAAAATAATGGAATCACTCAATTCTGAGGAAAAAATTATGGAATCGCCCTGTAAATTTTCATACCCAAAAATAACACCTGCATCAATTTAGATCTGCTGGTTTGTCTGCATCTAAAGAGAATGAACATCCTTCAAGGCCGGTGATTCCATAATTTTTGCCAGGGGTTGTATACTTTTTGTTTCAGTTCCATTTTTGAAATATTTGTTTGCAGTGAGTGAATGAGAACAAAAATCTCTATATTCAGAGGCTGCAAACCAGGGGTGGACAACCTGTTAAGGAGAGTTAAAGAGGTTGTCCACTACTTTAACGTTGATGGCGTATCCTTCGTATAGGGTATCAATGTCTGAACGGTTGGTGTGCAACACCAAGTACTCCCTGTGATAAGCTGTTACCGATGTCACCTGGAACTGCAAACTGCACGGCACAGCTCCGTCGATGAAATAGTGGCTGCGGCTAGGTACTGCATATCCACCCCCTATTGAATTTGAATAGCCGCTGGCACTTACAACAGCTGATCGGCAGGGGTTCCGGGTGTCCTATCGCTAGGTCATCATTCTTAAAGTAGTGGAAAACATCTTGAAGGAGGCCCTTGCACAGGGACGCGCTTGCATGCTTTATAACATGCAAGTGCATGCTCCTTGTCTAGGAAATTGGTCACCTCTGATAGACTGCAGAGGTGGCCACTGGTAACCAAGGCAATGGGCAGTAAACAATAATATCAAAATCCCTCCATTCTTGATAACAGAGAGGATTTTTAGTAACAGATAAATCACAGGCTTGTTTTTACTATTACTTTACAATTTAACCTATGTTTAAAACAAAGTGTGGACCCCTGGGTAGACATCATAGATTTAGGAAAGTGTGGATCAACTAATGTCATCCTCTGAATTTTATATCTAGCACAGCCTGGGACAATAGATTGGTATAGATATATGAAGTTGATTCCTTCTTCATTTTCATGGTCTGGAAAAAGTATCCATACTTTTTTTTACTGCCAAGAACTGTTCTGTTTTTAAAAAAGAAAAAAAAATGTTCAGATGCCACATTTCCCACATAATTGACAACTACCGAGCCCCAGTGTGAGCGGTTAGGCTGCTGGCTTCATGTATAGGAGAGGTAGGATCACCTGTTGGGTATCTCTTCAGTATATACTGTACTTAGACTCTCTATTTTTTCATAAAACTGTATCATGACTTGTAACATTAAAACCTAAGAGCAACAACTTTCTTAAGTATCCTACGGCAAGCACATCTACTATATAAAGCTGAATGTGTGTGTGTGTGTGTATGTATGTATGTATGTATGTATGTATGTCCGGGATTGGCATCTGCACCGTCGCAGCTACAGCCACAAAATTTTGCACAGTCACACGTCTGGACCCTGAGAGCGTCATAGGCTATGTTGTGAGGCAAAATTTTAACCCCGCGCGTTCCAATTCACCAAACAATTTTGCCCCTATCTACATAATGGGGAAAAAAGTGAAAGGAAAAGTGTTGGAGGCGTCGTAGCTACAGCCACAAAATTTTGCACAGTCACACGTCTGGACCCTGAGAGCGTCATAGGCTATGTTGTGAGGTGAAATTTTAACCCCGCGCTTTCCAATTCCCCAAACAATTTTGCCCCTATCTACATAATGGGGAAAAAGTGAAAGGAAAAGTGTTGGAGGCGTCGCAGCTACAGCCACAAAATTTTGCACAGTCACACGTCTGGACCCCGAGAGCATCATAGGCTATGTTGTGAGGTGAAATTTTAACCCCACGCTTTCCAATTCACCAAATAATTTTGCCCCTATCTACATAATGGGAAAAAAAGTGAAAGGAAAAGTGTTGGAGGCATCGCAGCCACAGCCACAAAATTTTGCACAGTCACACGTCTGGTCCCTGAGAGCATCATAGGCTATGTTGTGAGGCAAAATTTTAACCCCGCGCTTTCCAATTCACCAAACAATTTTGCCCCTATCTACATAATGGGGAAAAAGTGAAAGGAAAAGTGTTGGAGGCAAATTGACAGCTGCCAGATGTGAACAAGGGGGACTTAAAGAGTGAGAGCGATGGCGCCAAAGAGTATATACCGTACAGTTGCTAAGGTGGGGCCCCGACATGGGATACTCACCACACACGGGGATATGGACACACACAAAATGCGCCACACACTACCACGTGCTTGAACACATATACCACCCTCAGCACACATTTCACCACACATACACCAACCTCGCCACATAAAAGTCGAAACACAAAAGTCGCCGCTCAAAACTCGCCACGCGCAAAACTCGCCACATGCAAAAACTAGGCTCACGCAAAACTCGCCACAAGTGCAAAACTCACCTCATGGAAAACTCGCCACACGCAAAACTTGCACACGCGGAAAAATTGCCACATGTACAAAAGTTGCAGCACATGCAAAAGTTGCCTCACACACAACTTGCACATACTCAAAAGGCACCACACATAAAACTCGCCATGCGCAAAACTCGCCATGCGCAAAACTTGCTGCACACAACTTGCTACACTAACCTGTCACATGCAACTTGACACACAAAAAGTTGCTACATGCATGTTGCCACACAAAACTCATCTCACAAAAGTCGCTACATGCATGTCGCCACACGCAACTCAACACACACAACTTGACAAACGAAACTCGCCCTAAAACACACACAAGTCTGGTATTATCCTTCAAAAATAAAAATTAGATTAATAAGCAGACAAACTACAAGAGCAACAAATGTACCATATAGGAAATACGGCAGCTGTCAGTCACATGACCTGTCTATTATGTGTATGTGTGAGCTAATATATACTGCCAGGGGGAGGGCTTCCTGTTGGCTGGGGATTTATCAGGCTGCCAATTTAGCTTACAAATACTGAGGTAAAAATGCTGAGCAAATAATGTGTGAACGAGGCCTAATACAGGAGGAGATGACACACAGGTATATACTATATACAGGGGAGATGACACACAGATATATACTATATACAGGAGAGATGACACACAGGTATATACTATATAGAGGAGATGACATACAGGTACATACTATATACAGGAGGAGATGACACACAGGTATATACTATATACAGGAGCAGATGACCTACAGGTATATACTATATACAGGAGGAGATGACATACAGGTATATGCTATATATAGAAGATGACATACAGGTATATACTATATACAGGAGGAGATGACACACAGATATATACTATATACAGGGGAGATGACACACAGGTATATACTATATACAGGAGGAGATGACATACAGGTATATACTATATATAGAAGGAGATGACATACAGGTATATACTATATATAGGAGGAGATGACATACAGGTATATACTATATACAGGGGAGATGACACACAGCAGGTATATTATATATACAGGGGAGATGACATACAGGTGTATACTATATATAAGGGAGATGACAAACATGTATATACTGAGGTGAAAATGAAAAGGTGTGAGTGCAAAATGAGAGGAGTGAGGGAAAATAGTGGAGTGATCGGAAAATGACAGATGTGGGGTCGAAAGAGGAGTGAGGGAAAATAGTGGAGTGATCGGAAAATGACATGTGAGGTCGAAATGACAAGTGTTAGGGGGGAATGAGAGGAGTGAGGGAGAAAATGAGAGGTGTAAGGGAGAAAATGAGAGATATGAGGGGGAAAATGAAAGATGTGATTGGGAAAATGAGAGGCGTGATGGGAAAATAAGAGAAGTGAGGTGCTATAACTAACCACAGATATTTACTATGCCCAGGCAACGCCGGGCTCTTCAGCTAGTAACATAATATAATTGCATAACAATCTGATAAGACCATGATATTCGTGTTAGGTTTTTTCTTCTTTGAAGAAATCATCAGATTAATTTCTAATTGCAGATAAATGTGGAAAGTGCAGTAAAGTCAAGGGACGGCATAACAAAATCAAGCAGTACTGTCAGAAGGACTTCGGTAAGTCATAATGATTTTCCTTTATTCCTCTGCCAACAGAAGCGCCCATTATGTCCGGCCGCAGTCTTAATAAGCTTGAATGTTTTCACTTGAATGTTTGCAGTGTTCCGAGGGAGAATTGTCAGTAAGAGGATTGTGGGTAAAGAGACCCGCTATGATGTTCAGGTGATCATTACCTACAAGAACAATTTTCCCTTCCTGAGGCGGGAATACATGTGGGTCCCAAACACCTGTGATTGCCCCAGTTTACTGGAGAAACGGGAATACATTCTGATGGCCCGGAGACATGTCAACTATGAAAAGACTCTCAACCGGATATTGCTTGAAACGGACAGTTTTGTGCGTCCATACAAACCAAAGGAAGACCAAATGCTTCGAGACCTTAACCAAGAATGTGCCAAGTACGGGTATCAAATACACCCCAAACTGAACCAATAACCTTTCTGATGAGCAAGAATTCACTATGTACAGACCATATGTGTATAGACTATTTAAAGGATTTCTGGACAGATCTACATTTGAGATGTATTGTAGTATTACATACTGGTGCTAGGACATATAATGTACGGTAATTATAATGGCACGTGTTGCTAGTCTGCCTAAAAGTGCAAGTCTTGAAGGGGTAAATATCTAAGAAGGCGCAATCTATACTAGTACACTCATTAATACACAAGACGTTATTTTCTACACACAGTGCATATATTTAGGTTTAAAACCATATACACAGGCTGGTGTGTGGACAGACACACACAGCAATACCATAATCTACTATACTGCGGCACATGTCGATAAGTGGTGCAGTCACTATGAACCTTGCCAAATGTAGATCACGTTTCTTTCCATTTTATAAACCAAACCCCTTTTCTAGACGTCCTGTTTTATACCAGATTGTATTAAAATGTATATTCAGCCATATATTTATAGACAAACACAGAGATGCATATGCGGTATGCATAATTTATTTTCACATGCTTTGGCAAATGAACCGTCACTTATTAAAGCAGCGAGCGGCATTAACCGGTGTGCAAGAATATCTATTTATACAAGGTGATATGTGTAAAAGGATGTGAGTGTAAGTGCGAGTGAAGCTGTATGTTTGGAATATGTTTTACAACGCATTTATTAAAAAAATAAAACCTAAAACACGTCTTGCTGCTTTTTTTTATTTTATAAATGGTGCAGGTGTGGGGTCAATCCTTTCTACAGGAAGGTTAATACAGGGTTTTGAACAATTCTTCCATTAATTGCCTGCATTAGGCACTCTTTGCTATGTTATAAAATTCTATAAAATGACACCAACCCAGTAATGGAAATCATTGTGAGCAATTAAGGCTGTGTGGCTTTCCGACATCTTCTCTAGTCCCTGACCCATCCATGCCATTTAATATTTTGCTTCTATTTCAAGCCCCTCCATGTCATGCCGTCCACTAAGCCATGGGGTCTTTCTATTCTCCTTCCTACCTACTTGCTCTACCCCTTTCTTTAAAGAGGTTGTCCCCTACTAGGACAACCCCTTCTTAAACTAAATGTTTGGCCCCAGTAAAAAATTAAAGCCTATACTCGCCTCCCATGCCGACGCCGTTCCAGCGATGTCGGCACTCGCGGTTCAGGGGCTGTGATGTGGTGGAATGACACATGATGCCTGATGCCCAATCAGCACTGACATCTCTGTCTCTGCCTTCAGACAAACTGAACATGAAGAGGAATTCCGGGTTGCAACTCTTCTGTGACTTCCTCTTCATGTTCAGTTTGTCTGAAGGCGGAGACAGTGACATCAGCATTGATTAGGAGGTGGCGTCATGTGTCACAACACCGCATCACAGCCCTGGGGTGAGGGAGTGCTGACACCACGGGAGGATAGTATAGGCTTTATTATTTTATCGAGGCCGAACATTTAGTTTAAGAAAGGGTTGTCCTAGTAGTGGACATCCCCTTTAAGTCCCACTACTTTTTTGTCTTCCTCCTGCAGGGCCCTCTGCTGTCAATCTTCTGGCCAAGATGCCAGTAAGTAGGCGGAGACCATTGGAATTTTTACCATTGAATTAACAGTCCCACGTGCAAGGCATGTGAAATGCGTGGACTTTGAGCTGCATTAAGGAGCTATGCAGCTTAAAGGGTTTTTTCATACTCTTCATAAATTTCTGCAGTCACTGTATGTCAATGCAGATTGCAAAATCCTGACTGTGTGCAATGTGCCTGCCATCAATTGGCCACTAGTGTGCGATTTGCATATTTGCCGAGACGTGCCAAATAGGAATTTTTTTCAGCTACTCTCATTATTCTACTGATGAAGAAGATAAAAATGAGTCGGTATGCGGCAACCACTGAAGGAAAAGACAGAGCCAAAACCTGACTCTGTGCATATTGCACACTATTAGCATTCTGCGATCACATAGAGTGACTGCAGAGATTTAGCTGAGAACCCCTCAAAGGGAACCTGTCACCTGAATTTGGCGGGACCGGTTTTCGGTCATATGGGCGGAGTTTTCGGGTGTTTGATTCACCCTTTCCTTACTTGCTGGCTGCATGCTGGCCGCAATATTAGATTGAAGTTCATTCTCTGTCCTCCGTAGTACACGCCTGCACAAGGCAAGGTTCCCTTGAACAGAGGACCTGTCAAAATATTATATTCCTGTTTTTCCCTGGGGGATGATAGGGTTTTATTTTATATTGTGACCAATATGCAAATTTTATGTTTTTACTAAGGTGGTGTTGCTCACTATATGGAGCAGTCTTAAGACACGTCCCAAGAGAATCTTATGAACAGTGCAGCAATGGTAAGGAGAAAAAAATCAGATTGGGAACAATAGAAACATAAAATTGGTTCATAAAACAGTTTGTTGGCCAAAATTCTGGCATAAAACTGTTTTATAACGGCTCAAGATTTTAGCACGACCCGTAGATGCACACAAATGTGCTACCTTTGCCATTTTTACGTCAGTTTCGGCAATTCTTTGAAAAGCAGTTGGAGGTTTGACAAATTAATGTGTGTCCACGTTCGTTACAGAAAATTCTTCTTAATTTTACAGCAGAAAAGTGGCATAAGTTATGACAGAACTTTACTCCAGTGTCTGACTAGAATACATTTCTTCCAGTGGTACACGGCAGCTAAAAGCCAGGCTCTGATTCACGCTGCCTGCAATTTGGGCACTTTGGGACTCTGTCAGCACCGGATGACTATTGAAAGTAAGTCCCGTCGCTCGGTTCTTCACGGTGGGGCCAGTCATTTATACACACCTCCCACCTGTTTGTTTTCCCTCAATCTCTACCTCTTTTTTGATTGACAGCTCTGGCTTCATAGGGCCAGAGGATGGGGAGATAAATGGAAACCAAGCAGGTGGGAAGGCGTATATAAATGATTGGCCACGGCGTGAAATACTGAGCGCTTGTACTTGGTTTCAACAGTCATTCTATGCTGACAGAGTCCCTTTAAGAGGCACACACCTTTTAATTCATTTTGCACATCTTAGGCCGGGATCACACATGCGAGAAATACGTCCGAGTCTCACATGGTAATACCCAGCATTACCGCCGTCTCTCTGGAGCGGAGCGTACGGCCGCTTAGCAATACATGCAGCCGCACGCTCCGCTCCAGAGAGACGGCGGTAATGCCGAGTATTACCATGCAAGACTCGGACGTATTTCTCGCATGTGTGATCCCGGCCTTACTCCAGTGCATTGTTCATCTAGATTGGCGGCAACAACAACAACAAAATACCAGTTTTGATGAATTGGGGCCTGTATTTCTGTAACGCTATGTTCACACTAGACAGTTTTTCAGGTTTTGCTTTTTTTCTTACGTTTTTTGCTGCGTCTTTTGTGCGCTTTTTCTTACCTTTTTGTCATGCTACATTTGTCTTTTGTGTGTGCTGATAAATTTTAGTGCAAAAAAACACTAAATGTCATTCTATTTGATCAGGTTTTGGCAAAGAAACGCTGCAAACCTGATACTTGTGTTTTTTGGTAAAAAAAAAAAATGCAGAAAAAACACCTAGTGTGAACATAGCCTAAACACATGGTTAATTTATTAAAAAAAATAAAATGAGCAAATAAAAAACAATATAAAACCCACAAATACTCAGGGAACCGCAGAAATAGAGTAAGAGCAAAAACTGTCTCCTTTTCACCTGGTGTCAGGCTCTTTTTTTAGGGCATTCTCATATTAGTGTACATTTTCTCATGTGAGAGAATTGGGCTAATGACACTGTCTGTGTTAGGCCTGTCCCACACGTCCAGATAATTCCGGTACTGGAAAAATCCGTGTGCTCTTAATGTGGCACACGTGCGGCATCCGTGTGCCGACTGGGTACCACACGCACCGTGCAGGAGACAGCGCTACAGTTAAGCGCTGTCCCCTGCATCTGGTGCTGAAGCCGCCATTAATTTCTTCTCTCCAGCAGCGTTCGCTGGAGAGAAGATATGAAAAACCTTTTTTTTTTTTTGGTGTTTAAAAAAAGATCCCTGTGCCCCCCCCCACCCCCCGCTGTTAATAAAATACTTACCCGGCTCCCTCGCTGCTTCCTATTCCTCGCCGCAGCTTCTCCTGTATGAGCGGTCACGTGGTACCGTTCATTACATTGATGAATATGCGGCTCCACCCCTATGGGAGGGGGTTGGGGACAGGGATCTTTTTTTTAAACACCAAAAAAAAAAAAGATTTTTCATATCTCCTCTCCAGCGAACGCTGCTGAAGAGAAGAAATGAATGGCGGCTTCAGCACCACGCTGGGGGGACGGTGCTTACTGTAGCACTGTCTCCTGCACGGCACACGGACGGCACACGAACAACATCCGTGTGCGGTACGTGTTTTACACGGACCCATTGACTTTAATGGGTCCGTGTAATACGTGCGCTCCCACGAACACTGACATGTCTCCGTGTTTTTCAAACGGACACACGGTCCGTGAAAACAGGCTGACATGTGCAGAGACACATTGATTTTAATGTGTCTACGTGAGTCAGTGTCTCCGGTACGTGAGGAAACTGTCACCTCACGTACCGGAGCCACTGACGTGTGAAACCGGCCTTAGAGCCCGGTCTCATCTTAGGCTAGGTTCCCATTGCGTTAATGGGACCGCGCTAATGGACAGCGTTGCACGGCGAAATTAACGCCGTGCAACGCGTCCGTTAGCGCGCCCGTTAAAGGGACACTGTCACCTGAATTTGGAGGGAACAATCTTCAGCCATGGAGGCGGGGTTTTGGGTTTTTGATTCACCCTTTCCTTACCCGCTGGCTGCATGCTGGCTGCAATATTGGATTGAAGTTCATTCTCTGTCCTCCATAGTACACGCCTGCGCAAGGCAAGATTGCACCTTGTGCAGGCGTGTACTATGGAGGACAGAGAATGAACTTCAATCCAATATTGCAGCCAGTATGCAGCCAGAGGGTAAGGAAAGGGTGAATCAAAAAACCCAAAACCCCGCCTCCATGGCTGAAGATTGTTCCCTCCAAATTCAGGTGACAGTGTCCCTTTAACAGCAATGGGGACGCGCATCACTAGCGCGTGCCATTTTCGGCACGCGCTAGCGATGTGCCAGTGTTTTGTGGCGCGCCGCGGACGCTGCTTGCAGCGTCCGAGGCGCGCCCGCGGTCTGTTCCCCGCTCTCGCAGATCTGCGAGAGCGGGGACGTTTAACGCGACCCCTTTACAACACATTGCGTTAGCGCAATCCGCCAGCGCTAGGCACTAAACGGATTGCACTAACGCAATCTGAACCTAGCCTTACTGTGATCCGATTCTTTCACATGACAGAATTGCAGCACAGGTGTGGAGAAGATGGAGAACTTAATTTCCACATCTTCTCCATTGTTTTTGTGCAGGCACGTTGGACTGCACTCGGATGACATCTGATTGCAGTGTAATGTATTACACACACCCATAGACCTGTATGGGTGTGCGTGGTTCGATTTGCCAAGCAACTCACAGCATGCTGTGAGTATTTTCTCATGCCAAATTGGAATGAGAAAAAGAAACTCTGATCTGCAGTGCTCCATAGTATAAAATCCGATAAAACATAGTGTAGCACCCGGCTGACTTTTGCTTTGAGACCGTTGTGTTGTATGCAATATGAAATAAAAGATGCTGCACGCTTCTTGTGTTTAACATATTATTTATTACTTTTGATTATTCTGAAAATTGGTGCTCGATACAGATGAACTGTTGGGGTTGTACCAAAACATGGATGCTTTCCTTCAGAAATAGATACACACAAGTGTACAGTGGGTATGGAAAGTATTCAGACCCCTTTACATTTTTGACTCTTTGTTTCATTGCAGCCGTTTGGTAAATTCAAAAAAATTCATTTTTTTTCACATTAATGTACACTCTGCACCCCATCTTGACTGAAAAGAAACAGAAATGTAAAAATGTTTGAAAATTTAATAAAAAAGAAAAACTGAAATATCACATGGTCATAAGTATTCAGACCTTTTGCACAGACACTCATTTTTAAGTCGCATGCTGTCCATTTCCTTGTGAATCTCCTGGAGATTGTTCTACTCCTTCATTGGAGTACAGCTGTGTGTAATTAAACTGATAGGACTTGATTTGGAAAGGCACACACCTGTCTGTATAAGACCTCACAGCTCACAGTGCATGTCAGACCACATGAGAATCATGAGATCACAGGAACTGGCCAAAGAGCTCAGAGACAGAATTGTGGCAAGACACAGATCTGCCCAAGGATACAACAGAATTTCTGCTGTACTCAAGGTTCCTAAGAGCACAGTGGCCTCCGCAATCCCTAAATGGAAGACGTTTGGGACCACCAGAAGTCTTCCTAGACCTGGCTGTCCAGCCAACCTGAGCAATCGTGGGAGAAAAGCCTTGGTGAGAGAGGTAAAGAAAAACCCCAAGATCACTGTGGCTGAGCTCCAGAGATGCAGTAGGGAGATGGGAGAAAGTTCCACAAAGTCAACTATCACTGCAGCCCTCCACCAGTCGGGCCATTATGGCAGAGTGGCCTGACAAAAGCCTCTCCTCAGTGCAAAACATATGAAAGCCCGCATTGAGTTTGCTAAAAAACATATGAAGGACTCCCAGACTATGAGAAATAGGATTCTCTGGTCTGATGAGACAAAGATAAACCTTTTTGGTGATAATTCTAAGTGGTATGTGTGGAGAAAACCAGGCACTGCTCATCACCTGCCCAATACAATCCCAACAGTGAAACATGGTGGCAGCATCATGCTATGGGGGTGTTTTTCAGCTGCAGGGACAGGACGACTGGTTGTCATTGAAGGAAACATGAATGTGGCCAAGTACAGATATATCCTGGATGAAAACATCTTCCAGAGTGCTCTGGACCTCAGACTTGTCCAAAGGTTCCAACAAGACAATGACCCTGAGCACTCAGCTAAAATAACAAAGGAGTGGCTTCAGAACAACTCTGTGACCATTCTTGACTGACCCAGCGAGAGCCCTAACCTAAACCCAATTGAGCATCTCTGGAGAGACCTGAAAATGGCCGTCCACCAACGTTCACCATCCAACCTGACGGAACTGGAAAGGATCTGCAAGGAAGAATGGCAGAGGATCCCCAAATCCAGGTGTGAAAAACTCATGGCTGTACTAGCTCAAAAGGGTGTTTCTCCTCAATACTGAGCAAAGGGTCTGAATACTTATGACCATGTGATATTTCAGTTTTTCTTTTTTTTCAGTCAAGATAGGGTGCAGAGTGTACATTAAATGAGGAAAAAATGAACTTTTTTTGTAATTTGTCATATGGCTGCAATGAAACAAAGAGTGAAAAATTTTAAGGGGTGTAAATACTTTCCATACCCACTGTAAGGGCTTGTTTTCACTTGCGAGGAACACGTCCGTGTCTCGCATGTGGAAACGAAGCTCTGGTGCCGGCACTCCGGAGCGGAGCGTGCGGCTCCATGTGTTGCTATGCGGCCGCACGCTCTGCTCCACAGTGCCGGCGCCAGAGCTTCGTTTCCACATGCGAGACACGGACGTGTTCCTCGCAAGTGAAAACAAGCCCTTAGTGTCCGAGCCAAGCACCACTGAAGTGAATATAGGGCTGGAGTGAAGCCCTACATACAACCTGTGAACCAGTGTGACACTGGTTTGGGAGAAAGCAGCAATTATTTCCAAATCCTCTGCAACTCCTATAAGAACTTTACCTACTCATGAAAGTTATCATATTTCTGTACATACATGTTTTTTTTTTATAGCGTAGTCCTCTGAAGCAAAATCCTAGCACATAAAACCATGCAAAACTGAATTATCCTGGGTGGTCCTAATTTTTTTTTCTCATTAGCACCATGAGCTTGTTACTTTATAAATAAGAGAAAGCTACCGCCTACCGGTATTTATTTTGTGATTAACGTAACCCCTATTTAAGAAAGGCCTTGAAGTTGATGCTCTCTGACCATTCACGGTTATAAAAGAAGAGTGTTGATTGTAGCATCATAAAGCCTGAGGTTCTCTGCATAACAAAACAAGCAAAAGGAAATTTCCTTTTTCCCAATATATCTGTATACAACAGAATGAAAAGTGTTGTCATGACACCATGTAAACAGTCATTGTATTCCGTCCGTCATGACAGCTATAAATAATGGACACTGATTCCCCAACTATACAAAGGACAACGATATTTCAGTGCAGATTCTGCTTGACCTTGCAAGTCAAGGTAATTCTCTCCCCGGATTTTAGCTTGGGGCTTTCATGGGACATGTCAGGTAGCTTTGGTGCAGTAATCCCATTATGTATAGCTGAGAGCAGAGGTATGCAGACTGCACAGCTTGTATGCAAGTCCTATTGTGTTGCTTGTAGGCGTCACTTCTACATTACTTGATCTCAGGATATGTTCTTTGTAAAACATGTTTGGCATTTGGGACAAAAAAAAAGATAATATTTTGGAAATTACTAAAGTCATTCACTGAAACTCACAACACGCATACTATAGAGTTACAAATACAAACCTAAATAAGCTGTTTTAGCCACTTCAGGAGTTTTGGGTAATTTTTTTGAAGGTTCTGGGCATAAGGGTTGGTTAATTAGATTTTCATCAGTGATGCCTAAAGGTACCTTCACACTGAGCAACTTTTGAACGATAACGATAGCGATCCGTGACGTTGCAGCGTCCTGGATAGCGATCTCGTTGTGTTTGACACGCAGCAGCGATCAGGATCCTGCTGTGACATTGCTAGTCGGAGCTAGAAGGCCAGAACTTTATTTCGGCGCTGGATCACCCGCTGTCATCGCTGGATCGGCGTGTTTGACAGCGATCCAGCGATGTGTTCACTTGTAACCAGGGTAAACATCGGGTTACTAAGCGCAGGGCCGCGCTTAGTAACCCGATGTTTACCCTGGTTACCATTGTAAATGTAAAAAAACAAACAAAAAAAACATACATTCCGGTGTCTGTCACGTCCCTCGCCGTCAGCTTCCTGCACTGACTGTGAGCGCCGGCCGTAAAGCACAGCGGTGACGTCACCGCTGTGCTCTGCTTTACGGCCAGCCCTCACAGTCAGTGCGGGAAGCTGACGGTGAGGGACGTGACAGACACCGGAATGTGAGTATGTAGTGTTTTTTTTTTTTTTTCCATTTACAATGGTAACCAGGGTAAATATCGGGTTACTAAGCGCGGCCCTGCGCTTAGTAACCCAATGTTTACCCTGGTTACCCGGGGACTTCGGCATCGTTGGTCGCTGGAGAGCTGTCTGTGTGACAGCTCTCCAGCGACCACACAACGACTGACCAACGATCACGGCCAGGTCGTATCGCTGGTCGTGATCGTTGGTAAATCGCTAAGTGTAACGGTACCTTAAGCTATTGGACTTTGGAGGGACCCCCAATGTAATACACTTAAGACACATAGCCATATATTCTAAAAGTATTGTCATATGGATAGCTAGTTCTGCTAACGCAAGCTGCAATGTACGTGGAGATCAGTAAAGTTGTTGCCCTTTTAGTTAAGATGTAGATCTGAACTAGTGAAAGAAAGTTGTGGCTCTAAGTAGTCCAAATTCCATGGTGGAATCAAATTGTGAAGCTACCATTTCTCTATACTTGTTTCACTGAATTCAGGCTTTTTATTAATTCCCAAAGCCACAAGTGTCTAAACTCCAGCCCCTTCATATACAGTCTTTTACAAACATTTGTGAAATAATGATTAATTATAAAGAGATCACTGAATTCAAGCGTAGTTCTGTGATAGGATGCCACCTTTCGTAAAATGTCTTCCCTCTTAAATATTCAACAAGCAAGCCTTATACTCCCAAGAGCAATGGCAAGTTCTGGATGGAGTGGTGTAAAGCATGCCGCCACTGAACCCTTCAGCAGTGGAAACTTGTTCTGTGGCGTGACAAATCGTGCTTCTTTATCTGGAGTCTGATGGATGTGTCTTAGTTTGGTGAAATTCAGGAGAACATTACGTGTCAACATTACGAGAACATACTATTTTGGACAATAGTACGATTCCAACTTTGTGGAAACCGTTCAGTTCCAGTGTGACTGTGCAGCAGTGTACATAGGTCCATAAAGGCATGGTTGGGTGAGTTTGGTGAGGAAGAACTTGCCTTTGGAGACTGAGATCCTTGCTTTCTCATTCAATATCTTTGTCTGACCTTACAAATGTTTCTCTTGGTGAGTGGGAAAAAGTCCCATAAATACCATCCAAAATCTTGTATAAAGCCTTCCCAGAAGTGTGGTAGCTTATATAGCTACAAAGAGAGGGTCAACTCCATATTCATGCCCATGGATTCATAATGGGATGTCCTAAAAGTTCCTGTAGATGTAATGTGTAGGTGTTCTAATACTTTCATCCATATACTATATAGCAAATACAAAAATGTTTGAAAAATGAACCTAGAGTACTAATTTCCAATAAAAAGTCTGACATTACATTGGAAAGTCTGTGTTATTGTCACCATGCTCTCATTATCGGCTCCAGATTGCTTCTACGGCTACAATTCCATATTGCCATATAATGAAAATGGAAACAATCCAATTCCTGGGCAGATATTTCCTGGTGCTCGCCTCCACTCTCCACATTTTATTAAACCACCGATCTCATGCCCATTATAAATGCTATCACAATGTCCATAGATCAGGAGGAGATTAGGACATTTCACTTAGACACTGTGACTCTACGATTCTGTCTTCGTCTCAGTATATGTTGTGGTGGGCCGCTCTTTTGGTTATGTCCATTTCCAGAAAAGCACGTTGGTGCCAGAAGTATCCATAAATAAAGTAAGACACATGTCCAACAGGATGCCACCTTGATCCAAAATGTAGCCCAACTTCCATGCGTGAACACAGTCTCCAGGGAAGAGTTCTCGTAGCTGCAATCATAAAGCATTGCATGAGAATACACAATTGTCAAACATTAGTCACAGTGATACTTAAACATTAGTCACAATGAGGTGTTCACGTGGCCAATTAGCCATGTTGTGTATGACTTTATATACATACTAACCACAGCACTTCTGAACATTTGTTTTGCCCTTTGGCCACGCTATGTAATTCAATGCTCAGAAAGTGCATAGATTTGCGGATACTTGCTGCAAAGTTCACATCACAACAAGCAACACATAGTAAAAAAAATCATTCCACCCTTCAGACAAATAATGAAACTGGGATGTAGCCAACTCCATGTGTTCTTTTTTTCTATGCGATGCTGGGGAGGATACGATGTGCGATAGGTACATGCTGTCTTTATCACACAGCTGGACACAGCCCAGAGTGTGTTGGTCAAGTCAAAATGTATGTATTATGATGGAAAGTAAAAACACCAACCTACAATTTGTAACATATTACTGTATTCCAGCAAACCTAACAAATTATACCAATGTACGTGGATGTTAACCATCTGCACCCTATTGATGGCCTGTCTTCACATAGTCTATAGTCTATTGTGTATAAAAGGGGACAGGGCCGGACTGGGACAAAGAAGCCGCACTGCCACACAAACCCCACCAGCCCACATACTATAACACTACCCCCACACCCGATCAGTGGATTTTGCTATACTTTGTCGTGCCCCTCAACACTTCTCCTAAAGGCGTTATTTGAACAGCCACTGTGACCATTTACATGGTGCTCTTTAGATCTCCAGTTCTCGTGATCATGGGGGTCCCAACGGTCGGACCCCAGCAACTGCAAAGTTCTTGGGATAGGGGATTACTTGGCCTAATCCATTTCAATGGGTTTTCCAATATTTTATTCTCCCATAGGAATACTGAAAATAATAAACCAATATTAACCCTCCCAAAGACCAATGTCGTCTCTCCAACAACGGGACAGGAGTGGTACTGTGCAGTGTATATATACAGGACAGGAGGAGTGGTACTGTACTGTGCAGTATATATACAAGACAGGAGGATAAGTGGTGCTGTGCAGTGTATATATACAGGACAGGAGAGGTGGTACTGTGCAGTGTATATATACAGGACAGGAGAGGTGGTACTGTGCAGTGTATATATACAGGACAGGAGAAGTGGTGCTGTGCAATGTATATATGCAGGACAGGAGAGGTGGTACTGTGCAGTGTATATATACAGGACAGGAGGAGTAGTGCTGTGCAATGTATATATGCAGGACAGGAGAGGTGGTACAGTACAGTGTATATACACAAGACAGGAAAAGTAGTACTGTGCGGTGTATACAGTTGTGCTCAAAAGTTTACATACCCTGGCAGAATTTTTGCTTTCTAGGCCTTTTTTTCAGAGAATATGAATGATAACACTAAAATTTTTTCTCCACTCATGGTTTGTGATTGGGTGAAGCCATTTATTGTCAAACTACTGTGTTTTCTCTTTTTAAATCATGACAACCCAAAACATCCAAATGACCCTGATCAAAAGTTCACATACCCCATTTGTTAATACTGTGTATTGCCTCCTCTAACATCAATGACAGCTTGAAGTCTTTTGTGGTAGTTGCGGATGAGGTTCTTTATTTTCTCAGGTGGTAAAGCTGCCCACTCTTCTTGGCAAAAAGCCTCCAGTTCCTGTAAATTCCTGGGCTGTCTAGCATGAACTGCATGCTTTAGATCTTCCCAGCGTGGCTCAATGATACTGAGGTAAGGAGACTGAGAAGGGCAATCCAAAACCTTCACTTTGTTCTGCTGTAGCCAATGACAGGACGACTTGGCCTTGTGTTTTGGATCGTTTTCATGTTAAAACGTCCAAGTATGTCCCATGCGCTGCTTCCGGGCTGATGAATGCAAATTTGCCTCCAGTATTTGCTGATAACATGCTGCATTCAACTTTTCTTCAACTTTGACCAAGTTTCCTGTGCCTTTGTAGCTCACACATCCTCAAAACATCAGCGATCCACCTTTACAGTCAGAATGGTGTTCCTTTCATCATAGGCCTTGTTAACTTCTCTCCAAATGTAACGTTTATGGTTGTGGACATAAAGTTCAATTTTAGTCTCATCACTCCAAATTACCTTGTTCCAGAAGTTTTGAGGGTTGTCTCTGTGCTGTTTTGTGTATTGGTGGTGAGATACTTTGGGGCATTTGTGCAGTAATGGCTTTTTTCTGGCGCCTCGACCATGCAGCCCATTTTTCTTCAAGTGCCTCCTTATTGTGCATCTTGAAACAGCCACACCGCTAGTTTTCAGAGAGTCCTGTATTTCAGCTGATGTTATTTGTGAGTTTTTCTTTACATCCCGAACAATTTTCTTTGCAGTTGTGGACATTTTTGTTGGTCTACCTGACCGTGGTTTTATTTTTACAGAGTCCCTGATTTTCCATTTGTTAATCACAGTTTGAATGCTGCCGAGTGGCATTATCAATTCCTTGGATATCTTTTCGTATTCCCTTTCCTGTTTTATACAGTTCAACTACCTTTTCCCGTAGATCCGTTGACAATTCTTTTGCTTTTCCCATGACTCACAATCCAGAAATGTCAGTGGATGGATGAAAGATGCAAGAGTCTGTCTGGATCCCAAACAGTCAGCTTTTATACACACACACTGATTACAAGCAAACAGGTCACAGGTGAGGATGTTACCGTTAGTAGCCATTCAAACCCAACCCTCAACTTATGTGCATGTTATCAGTGCAAAATCACCAGGGTATGTGAACTTTTGATCAGGGATATTTGGATGTTTTGGGTTGTCATTATGATTTAAAAAAAGAAAACACAGTAGTTTGACAATAAATGGCTTCACCCAACCACTAACCATGAATGAAGAAAAAGGTTTGGTGTTATCATTCATATTCTCTGAACAAGAAGGCCAAGAAAGCAAAAATTCTGCTGGAGTTTGTAAACTTTTGAGCACAACTGTACCAATTACTTTTTTTAGAGTAATTTCTGTAGCTTAATCGGATGCAGACTGCCATGTTATTGCACATATGTGGGAAATGGGTGGACCCTGATTGGCATGGCTCTTTGACAGTCTTTAGAATTGTCATCTGAGCTTTACAAGGTGTACCTAATGAACACTGTTGTGCAATTCTTGTCAAGTCTCTGCAGATTCAAAACAGACTTGATCCAAAGATTATGTTATTATGGGATATTTCATGGTAATTACAGACACGATAATTATCACACACCTCATGTAACAGATACATTTATACTATTTTTGTAAAAGGAAGAACATTTTTCAAGCCAAATGTTCTGACCTGATGTGACAAACAACCTGCGATTCCCTTTAGTCTTTACTTTAGAGATTGTAATGCAATTCTAGATAAAAGAACAAAACCGGCTACAGTGGTACATGGTATTACACCACTTACATTCCTGAATGGTTTCCAAATCAGAACCAACAAAGGAACACTGGGCATTAAGAGACATTATTATGAGACAAGTTGCTGCTATTGCTTAATCAACATGTAAGAAGAGAATGTCAATAAGTGGCGCAAATGACATATAAGGGCTCTCCTAGCTTGGATCTAAGCATATTGTAAATCACAGTGAGTTATTTCTCAGTAGGCCCTTCATGCAGCCCAGCAAGGAGACTAAGCACCTGGGAATGTTCGGAATGCGCACCTGAACCAGTTGGTTAGCGTCATCATCACATAGAGAGAGGCGAGCACAAATACAAAGTGGAAGAAGGAGTAGCTGTAGATCACTCTCTCATGCTCATCATGTATAACTGTCTGTCCACCTCCAGTGGCCACGTCCTCCTCATGGTTCTTCTGCCCTGCTAGAGAAGAATTAATGATGATCCATTCTTCATGCAGCATGATCTACGCTATACCTATTGCTGGCACAATATCCCACAAAACCATCAAAGTAATAGCTAAGCATATTTGACTTGAAACATAGTCAAAAGGCCCTTGTAAAGTAAAATGAGTTGGCCTCAAATTATCATTGTTTTGCGAGTAATTCTCTCCAGTATTTCTCACCTGTCTGAAGAGAAGATAATAATCCAATTGTCCTGTGACGCGTCTAACTCTGCTACATCTAGATGGAAGACTGCACTGTTGCATGATGCGACAATACAGCCTGCCATCCAGCAGAGACACTGAGCTCTGCATGCATGTTCATCTCAGTGCGTCATGGTGATGTGCTAAAGATGAGCAGAGTTGATATCCAATTAACTAATTTGACCTCACTGACGTCACCACGAGAAATTGGATTATTATCTTCTGGTCGGACAGGTGAGGAATTTCGTTGTTTATTATTTTAATTCTTTTACAGGGGACCCTGGCTTCAGTGGATTGGGTGTAAGGTGAGTATAACTATTGTTGGTTACCGTATTTTTCGGATTGTAAGATGCTCCGGATTATAAGACGCACCCCAAATTTTGAGGAGAAAAATAGAAAAATATTTTATAATAAATTGGTGGTGCTTCTTATAATCCTTGCATCTTATTGCTTACCGGGGGTGGTGGCTGCAGTGAAGCAGGGTCCCAGGGTCGCTGCTGTAGAAGGCAGGAGTGGGGTGATGCTCCAGGCCGCAGGCAGGGATGAGTGGGGGCTCCGATGTGTGGCGTTCTGCTACGGGGATCTTGTGCTGCTGCGGGGTGCTTGTGCTGCTGCCGGGTGTCTCCGGGTGCCTGGCGGTTGCTGTCCGTTGCTGCGGGTGTCTCCGGTGCCCAGCGGTGCTGCGTGGGTGTCCGGCGCTGCCCGGGGCTCTGCTGACATTTTGCAACAGGCCACAGCCCCGGCACTTCCAGGGTTCCACGTGTGCTGGTCTCTGGGAATATGGCCGCAGCCGGGGGCGGCGCATGCGCTGATGGTGATCTCAGGATCAAGATCTCGAGAGATGAGATTTCAGCGCATCGGAGACACCCACAGCAACGGCCAGCAACAGCCGGGCACGCGGAGACACCCGGACCCCTCCCCCCTCGGTAAGGCATGTTCGCTTTCTAAGGCTACTTTCACACTGGCATTTTTTGCCAGACGTCACAATGCGTCGTTTATGGCAAAAAACGCATCCTGCAAAGTTGTTTGCAGGATGTGTTTTTGCCCCATAGATTAACATTAGCGATGCATTGCGACGCTTTGCCACACGTTGCAACCGTCGTGCGACGGTTGCGCCGTGTTGTGGCAGACCGCCGGGAACAAAAAACGTTACTTGTAACGTTTTTTGCTCCTGACGGACCGCTTTTTCCGACCGCGCATGGGCGGCCGGAACTCCGCCCCCACCTTACAATGGGGCAGCGGATGCGCCGGAGAAATGCATCCGCTGCACCCGTTGTGCAGTGCGTCAAACGCTAGCGTCGGAATCTCTGCCCGACGCATTGCGACGGGGAGATTCCGACGCTAGTGTGAAAGTAGCCTTAGACGCACCCCCATTTTCCCCCCAAGTTTGGGGGGAAAAAGTGCATCTTACAAAGTGAAAAATATGGTAAGTTATAGTCAATAGAGCGGGGGGGCTGTAATGGGCGCAGCAAGAAGGAAGCCCCCACATGACTGCGTTGAGGAGGAGTGGAGAGTTTTAAAAATAAATAGGTATTGTCCCGGGATTGGTGGGGTTATGAATGGGGGGGCGTTTTTGTTGGGACAAGGAGGCGGGGGCTAGGGAAAAGTGCGGGAAGGGATCATTATTGCGGTGCCAGTGGAATAGAGAAGCCCACCCACCCTACCTTTTTTCGTGATAATTTGAGCAGAGCACACTTTTAGGTGGGGGTAGCGGTGTGGGTAGCTTTTTTGTTTTCTGTTTTGTTCCAGTCCAGGGGGGGAAAGAATTTTGTTATTATTGTCACAGTGGTGGGTTGGCGGGGGGTGGTGTTCTTCGAGTTGGTGATGATGCTTATGGGGTTGATCTGGCTTTTGTTACGGGCTCTGGACGGGGAGTTTACCTCGGGAGCTTTGGGGTTTGTTTGCCCGAAACGGGTTACATGGTGCCCTCGAGCTGGTGGTTACGGCTGAGGGTAAAAAAAAGTGTTTTTGGTTAAAATTTTGTGGTGGCTTTCTGCCTATTGTGAGCCAGATTTTTTAGCTCCAAGAACCCTCCCCTCAAGGTTTTTTACATTTGCAATGGTATACATGTTGTTGTTCATGTAATTGTTTGTTTAATAAAAAATGGCCGCTGTGGCCAAATTATCCAAAGAAATTAATGTGTTTCGTTTTAATTTCAATGGTGGGCAAGCGGAGTTTGTTAGGGGCAAGGTAGTTGGGGCGGAAGATTACCTACGGAAAGGACCCAGTATTGGTGATACGCGGTCATGGAGTCTGTGTTATTTGATACAATAAAGGACTTTATTCTGGGTGTTATTTTCCTCACAATTTGACTATGAGATTTGAAATGGGGGTGTCTTATAGACGCCTCTCCATTACTAATCTCTGGCCTGATGTCACCTGACAATAAAAAGGTGACATCAACCTCAATACTATCATCCCAATTGCCACCACACAGGGCAAGTGGTAAGAGTGAGGCTAAGTGCCAGATTTGACAAATCTTATGGATTCGACATTTCTCAGCGTCTGAGAGCTGATGTGTGTAGTCTGGGACACGGCTATTAATATCAGCCTGCAGCTGTCTGCCTAGCCTTTGCTGGTTATTAATTATAGGGGGACTCTACTTCATTTTTTTGGGGATCCCCCATTTTAATAACCAGTAAATGCTACGTATAAAGCTGTGAGCTGATATTAATAGCCTGGAAAGCTCCAAGGGTATTACCCCCTTCTCTGACTATAAATATCTGCTCCCAGCTGTCTGTTTTCCCTCTCCCGGTTAATAAAATTTTAAGGGATCCACGCCATTTTTTTCAGAAATAATTTATTTACTAATAAAATACATGTACAGTAAGCTACACAAGCACTGTAGAAATTATATTTGTCACTGACAACTATATATCTATTTTGTAAATGTAAATCAGATGCCATTCGGATGCTAGGTGACAAAAATCACATTGTACTCGCAAGAAAATCGCATGACACTTGCATGACACTCGTCCCACTTTTCTGGACTGATATTGGATCTTTTTTTTACGGTGATGAGCCCTTTAAAGGGGAATGCTGGCGCCACTCATCTGCGCTGGAGAAGAGCAGTGTTAATAATGTTGCAGTTGCACAAACCTACCGAGACGAGTGCACAATCAGCAGTTTTCGTGCACATGTCCTATTCTAATGAACAGAACACGCACCGGATACTTGCAGAACGTGCAGCCTTCTCAGCAGACATGTAGGATACTGCTCACCTCCAATGTGGAAGTGAGAGGCAACAAAGAAAGAACATTTAATTTTTTTTGTACAACCAATACACTGTGTCTGAGCTTTCTTGCACTTTGTTGACGGAACAGTTCCTAGTTTTGCCATCTTCAGTGCACATTCCAGTGAAAACAAGGAGGACCACTGCATGAACAGATAGTTCTGCTGTATGCAATAAATCAATGAAACAAAAACAACACTGCTCCACACAACTAGTATAACAAGTGTTTACTACAAATTCCACACAAAATGTGAATTTAACCGAGTGCAGTAATGCTTTTGCTTGTTTGGTTTACTGCAAACAGCAGAAAGTTTGTAAATTTTGCTAATACAAAGTGGGGGAACAATTTTTACTATGTATGTAGAAAAATATTTAGAATTGAGTCTTCAGTGGTTGATACCTTTTAATGGCTAACTGAAAAGATTGTAACAAATTGCAAGCTTTCGAGACTACTCAGTCATCAGGCAAAGACTAAAACAAATTCTGAAGCATCACATATTTATGCACAACATAGTATAGAAAAAAAAGGAAAAACCATGGATAAGACAGGTGACATGAAGCAGAATTACCTTGAGTGATAAACAGTTATGTACTATGTATGTATAAAGAAAACATACAGTGAAAATTGTTCCCACACTTTCCCAATTGCAAATTAGTTTTTTTTAGCAAAATAATATATATATATTTATGAAACTTGATGAACAATTAACCAAATAGTGAATCATAACCAGCAATCGGCACAATATAGGAGACTGTTAGTTTACTAGAGTGTTAGTCAGAAGTTTCTTCACTAGAGTAATAAATAACTGCTCAAAGATCAGCTAAAATGACTGGACGCTCACAGTCAACAATCAAAGGACAATTCCTACTTCATATATATGTGTGACAAATGTAAAGAATACAATAAACTTGGACCCTTCCCTTCTCCATCTCTAAAGCGGAGGTAGCCTATAGGGGCAGCCGCCGATTTCAGGTGAAGGAACACTAGGAATATCCCTATTAGAAAATGACCTGCAAAAACTGTAAGTGCCATGGTGATGAGCTGTTATTATATGAATGATAAACGGCAGCCCTTTACATCATAAATTGTACGTGGGTAATTGTTTGGATACAAGTACACATAAAAGAAGAAGAAAAATGTGATCACCTCCTTCCATATCTTCCTCAGGACAGCAGAAGCAGCAGGACGCTTTCTACAAATAAGATGGAAAAATGAAGGCAAGCTATAGATAATCTAGTCTTCCACATTACAATCTGTGTATCACAGCGCAGGTAACTAAAGAAAAGGGAGGCAAAACGTGAAATCGGGTCTTATCCTGTGAAGGATTTAATCTAGGTAAGAATAAGGGTACCGTCACACTATACGATTTACCTACGATCACGACCAGCGATATGACCTGGCCGTGATCGTAGGTAAATCGTAGTGTGGTCGCTGGGGAGCTGTCACACAGACAGCTCTCCAGCGACCAACGATGCCGAGGTCCCTGGGTAACCAGGGTAAACATCGGGTAACTAAGCGCAGGACCGCGCTTAGTTACCCGATGTTTACCCTGGTTACAAGCGTTAAACTAAAAAAAAAAAAACAGCACATACTTACATTCTGGTGTCCGTCAGGTCCCTTGCAGTCTGCTTCCTGCACTCAGTGACTGCCGGCCGTAAAGTGAAAGTGAAAGCACAGCCGCTGTGCTCTGCTTTCACTTTACGGCCGGCAGTCACAGTGCGGGAAGCAGAGACGGCAAGGGACCTGACGGACACCAGAATGTAAGTATGTGCTGTTTGTTTGTTTTTTAGTTTTACGCTTGTAACCAGGGTAAACATCGGGTTACTAAGCGCGGTCCTGCGCTTAGTTACCCGATGTTTACCCTGGTTACAAGCGAACGCATCGCTGGATCGCATCGCTAGATCGCTAGATCGGTGTCACACACACCGATCTAGCGATGACAGCGGGAGATCCAGCGATGAAAGAAAGTTCCATACGATCTGCTACGACGTACGATTCTCAGCAGGATCCCTGATCGCTGCTGCGTGTCAGACACAGCGATATCGTAACGATATCGCTGGAACGTCACGAATCGTACCGTCGTAGCGATCGAAATGTTATAGTGTGACGGTACCCTAAGGGACCTGCTCACCTGGGGGTTGTTAAACCCACAACCAATCAAACAAGGTAGATCAGCTGCTGCAGGACCCTCAGACTGGGAAATCCCATCGTGTTAAACATTTGGTAAGAGAATAGGGACGATAGTTGACGTTATCTACAGTACAGACCAAAAGTTTGGACACACCTTCTCAGTATATAATTCCACATGTGTTAATTCATAGTTTTGATGCCTTCAGTGTGAATGTCCAGTTTTCATAGTCATGAAAATACAGAAAAATCTTTAAATGAGAAGGTGTGTCCAAACTTTTGGTGTGCACTGTATGTTGGATGTAAAAAACCAAGGGACAGTAGTAAATTTGACCAAGTGGTTTACTGTCTACGTTGAACTAACTACTTCATCAGGAGACCTCCGATATCTTGCATCCAACTTTGGCAGCACAGACCACCACCCCTATTCTCCTACCAATTGCATTGCAGTGCAGGAGATATATTTGTGCACTGTTCTCTTGCTGTTTAATTTACCACAATAATTCTTCAATTGGATGTGATGATCTGAACTAGCAGTGAACCTCCTAAAATCCTGAGCTCACTGAATCATTACTCACCAGGAAGGAAATGTGAGAAAATGACTCCAAGCGATAACAGGTTATGGAGTTTCTAACTGCACCAAAATGTATTTCTTTCCAATACAGAATAATAGTTACGAACCTGGAACTCATACGTGTAAACCTTAATCATCCACATTGGACCAAACATCTCAGCCAAGTAGGAGGCTTCATTGCTGTAAACATATGAAAATACATGTAACATTAGCGATTGCGACATTGGCCCAAGGTTTCATCTCAAATTTTCTGGAACTTATGAAATGTTAATCATATAAGATACATAAACTCTTGCAATGTGTAACTGCTCAGAATGTATCTAATATAAGAAAAGAAAAGCAACATTGCTAATAGTCTTACTCAAAATAGCCAACTGTTAAGTGTATGCAGATCTTCTCCAGACGTACAGGTGCGTCTCACAAAATTAGAATATCAAAAAGTTAATTTATTTCAGTTCTTCAATACAAAAAGTGAAACTCATATATTATATAGAGTCATTACAAAGAGAGTGATGTATTTCAAGTGTTTATTTCTGTTAATGTTGATGATTATGGTTTACAGCCAATGAAAACCCAAAAGTCGTTATCTCAGTAAATTAGAATACTTTATAACACCAGCATGAAAAATGATTTTAAAATCAGAAATGTTGGCCTACTGAAATGTATGTTCAGTAAATGCACTCAATACTTGGTCGGGGCTCCTTTTGCATCAATTACTGCATCAATGCGGCGTGGCATGGAGGCCGATCAGCCTGCGGCACTGCTGAGGTGTTATGGAAGCCCAGGTTGCTTTGATAGCAGCCTTCAGCTCGTCTGCATTGTTGGGTCTGGTGTCTCTCATCTTCCTCTTGACAATACCCCATAGATTCTCTATGGGGTTAAGGTCAGGCGAATTTGCTGGCCAATCAAGCACAGTGATACTGTTGGTTTAAACCAGGTATTGGTATTTTTGGCAGTGTGGACAGGTGCCAAGTCCTGCGAGAATTAAATCTCCCAAAAGCTTGTATGTGTCTCGCTGGTGACAGACTATAAACACACCCTGTGGTTCAGCCAGATCCTGAAGTCTCTTTGTTTTTAGATTAGCGAGAATGGAAAGAATAACACATGACTAGCAAAGTAGCTAGAAAATTAAAGGGTTTATCCAGGACCTTTATTATTTTTGTATATGGGGCTAAGAACTAACAGGCAGGTATTTACTACCTACCTTCCTGTTTTGCCATGCGATGATGTCTGCCAGCCCAGAGTGGTCAGAGGTCTCTTCTGCCAGCGACTCCCCTGATTGCACCAACATCACAGTGACACAGCAGAGTTTTCCCTTCCGCTCTGCTCAGCTGATGGGGGTTATACTGAGTTAATACTGGCTCCCTACTGCCTCACCGTGTAGAGCCACCTGTCACTCAGCATGATGTCTGCAGTGATGCCCTGAGCAGACCAGAAGAGAAGACATGCTCTGTTGACAAGAGGTGAAATGAAGCAGGAGAATCACCGGCTGAGCTGACAGAGATTGTCCCCTTGCAGAACAGGCAGGATTTTAGTAACTATCTGCTTGTTAGTTCTTAGCCCTATAGACAAAAAAAAAAATAATAAAAGTCCTTGATAACTCCTGTAATGTTGCTCTGGTGATGGCCATGGGCACAAAATCCACCATAAACTTTAGGAAGATTTTTCATGTTTTGATAATACTTTCTTAGTTGCCACGTGTTAGACGCTTGAGGTAACATCGAGGGTGATGACAGGATGGATGAATTTGATTTCCTGCAACAACATGTAAAAATATGTACCCACATACAAGTGCAAATTAAAATAGGAGTCGAGCAACAGAGTGACTGCTCTACAAAAAGATGAGAGCAAAATGGAAACCTGTTAAGTGTGCCAATGATATTCTCAGCATGGGCTCGGCACGTTAGGCCGAGATTTAGAGGCGGATATTTCTGCTCATTTATGAGGAGATATTTAGCTGCTTTCAAGACAAAACTCCCCAACTGTAGTCACAAATGAAACCCTCACACTCCCATCTCTCCTTTGTTAATGAGACGCTATACATTATATTTTTACATCTGCAAGATAACTTTCCTAAACTTTCAAATTTCTGCTTTGTGTCAGTCAGATTGCTGTGATCTGAGGATTGAAAGCAGATGGCAGAACAGCTAATGAGGAATTGTGTGGGGTCTGCTCCCTTGACGGAAGTAGTCCATTAAAGCTCAGGACAGTAACCCATTCCTTGTTCTGTACTCCATCATATGGCATTTTCTTTATCCCACAGTTAACCCCTTGTGTCTGCCTCTATGCATGGTATTTGGAGAGTATATGCAGTGGGCTGTGTGAACAATGGCACTTGGAATTGAAATGTATTATTACACAACATTTATATATTCTTACCATTTAATACATGTGCCATTGAATCATAGAGACACAGTGATAAGTGCAGAGATAAATGGGCTAAGAGTCTATCTCTGAATAACGCACCTTACTAACATGCTGCTATGTAAAAATGTTAAGAAGACGATTTAAAGGCACAGTGCACACAGCCCATCCTTAAGAGGATATCCTGCGCCCGTAATATTGTGATAACAGATTCATGAGAGGATTGGAATCCACTATAAACTGTGTTTAAGCCAAGATGTCACCATTAGTGATGCTCAAGTGCTAATCAGGTGTCTTTGGTGTGCTCGAAAAATATGTTTGAGTCTCCGCAGCAGCATGTCTTGCGGCTGTTAGACAATCCCCACATGTGTTGCAGCTGCCAAACAGCGGTGAGACATGCAGCCGCTTGGACCCGAACATATTTTTTGATCATGCCTGAGACACTCTGTTAGTACCCGAGCACGTTCGCTCTTGACTAGTCTACATCTTTTATTAACCTGTGTCTCCTGATGAGTTGTTCTAATCAGAGCAATGAAACATGTAGAGACAGAGACATCGTGTTTTTATAATTGTAATAGATCACATTTGGGGAGAAATTGTTCTCTTCTATTTTTTTAGTTGTGTCTTGTAAATTCTATCCTTATTTTAGGAATTTAAACACATGGGTGCACCATGTTGTATGACATTTAGGTCATATATATATATATATATATATATATATATATATATAGCTGAGTGTATGTATGTGTATGTATGTACCAAGCCACGCCCACTCCACATAGCCACACTCACTACACACGCAAAGCCCTTTCTACACGGCCGACGTTGTTAGCGCACATGGGTGGAGACACATTCACCTCGAAAGCTAACCTGCAAAACTCACCGGCTGCGAGCTACAATCAGGGCCGCCGCCTTCAGAGTATCAGTGCGTGGCTGGCACAGACCCCATCTAGCTCCATCGTATCTAGAATGGAGTTGCTCGTCATAAGAAAGGGAGGAGCCTCATGGATTACACCGCTGTGCTCATAACAGGAAGGGGAAGAGAGGAGTGAGGTGAAAATAGTGGAGTGAGGGGAAAATGAGAGGAGTGAGGGGAAATAGTGGAGAGAGGGCAAAATGAGAGCTATGAGGTAAAAATGAGAGGTGTGAGGTGAAAATGTTCTAGATGTTATGTCTCTCTCTCTGTCCCCCAGATGGATAGGACAACCCGTATGACTGGTAGCCTGAGGCTTTTTACAGGGACTCTAGCACGCCCTGGCCTCTGAGGGGTGCCACCGTGCCTCCTCTGTATAGGTCGGATCAGTAGCGTGAAATTAGCTGTCCTGCCGGTCTCTACAGCAAAGCATAAAGGACTGTTGCTCCCTCGGTGTTCCAGCTACCGGATCCTGCACCTCAGAAGGAGGCAGCCTGTGCACGGCAGAACTCCTTCTGGTTTCCACTCCTTTTGCTATGACTTCTTTCTCACGCTCTACAATACAGTTCTCTGTTCGTGTCCTTTCTTAGGAACTGCCGCACATGGGGCAGGCGCAGCTCCGTGTCCTTCTGTCTAGGCCTCTAACAGGATCCCACCCCTGTCAGTGACCAACTACCTGAGCCAAAGCTCAGCCAGCAACTGCCTGAGCTGAGCTCAGCTAGCATCTGCTTAACTTCCTATCGAGACCACCAGTTTTACCTAACTGTGAAGAGTGCCCTAATAAATAGGAGCATAGCTCCCCCTGGTGGACTGGAGTATGAAATGTGTTGTATGCTTGTGGTACCTGGTAAAGAGATCTCCTTTATTGCCTCCAAACGTAACATCACTCCCCCCTAGAGGAGAATGATATTACTGCAATGACGAGGACCCTGGGGCGCTGCACAAATGTGCCTGCAGGATGCGTTTCTTGCCTATAGACTTATATGGCCATACGTCACGTCCGTCGTGCACTGGATGCATCTTGTTTTGGCGGGCCATCGGCACGAAAAAACATTCAAGAGAACGTTTTTTTCGTACGTCGGGCCCGCCATTTCCTACCACGCATGCGCGGCCGGAACTCCGCCCCCTCCTCCCCGGGACTTTACAATGGGCATCGGATGCATTGAAAAACAGCATCCGCTGCCCACGTTGTCTCAAATTTTAACAACGTCCGTCGGTACATCGCACCGACGCTTAGCGACAGACCCGTACTAGCGGAAGTGTGAAAGAAGCCTAAGTCCTGTGTTTTCTCCAATCCCTGTCTGCCTAGTGCCTCGGTCCTTCCTAGTCTTCTCTACGTCTCCGCTATTCCCAGCTTTCCTCGAGACTTGCCTGTACCCAGTCTTTATCAATCTGTACTGTCTTTTTTCGCACAGTCCGTCCTACGCTCTGCTACTCTATTTTGTATCTCCTACTTCCCGTCCCGGGGTCCCAGCTTCTGTGGCAATAGTCTCCCTCAGGCCTGCCCCTGTATAGGGGGTGGTCCATCTGGCTAGCTCGCCCTTGGAAGGTTCATTGTCGCAGCTCTGCGGGTTCACTCTTGGAGATCAAAAACCTCACAGTTTCCTCTCTGAGCAACATTTTCACTATATCTAATTTAAGATGGGATAAGATTGAATGTATCTATGCAGAATGGAGAAATATGGACAGCATGGTGGCTCAGTGGTTAGCACTGTTGTTTTGCAAGGCTGGGGTTCTGGGTTCAAATCCCACCAAGGACAACATCTGCAAGGAGTTTGTATGCTCTCCCCGTGTTTGCGTGGATTTCCTCTGGGTTGTCTGGCTTCCTCCCACACGCCAAAGACATACTGATAGGGAATTTATGTTGGGACCCCAATGGGGACAGCGATGATAAGGTATGTAAGGCGCTGTGGAATAAGATTGCGCTATATAAGCATAGCATAATAAATATAAATACTGTATATGTAATATCTCCCAATACTTCTCTATAAGTAGATCATGGGGGTAACAGGGATTGGAAATGTTGGATTTAGATATGTTCCTGTTCACAAATCACAAATGATAATATTGATTTGGCAAAAACTCACAACAATTACTATTGTACCACAGAAAAGGTTAGAAACCCAAAGAGTATATATGCATTAAAATATTGAATTTTATTTAAACACGATATAAACAAGTGGTGTGGGTACCTATTGTAAACACATAAAGGGCACATGTAATTCAAATAGAAATAAACTTACGTGTAAGGTAGTGCTGTTATGGATGTCCCTGCCGCCCCAACGCACGTTTCGTCAGAACTTCATCACTTATCTGTGGCTACTGAATGAGAAACCTGAGAACAGCCTCTTACTGGCTGGCGTGGCGCAACGTCATCATTGCGGTGCGACACACATAAGATGTCAAGTCTGGCTGATGCATCAAAAGAAGACATAGAAACCATCAGGTAAGAGGGGGTTCACGGAGTTCTCATTCAGCGGCCACACATTACTGATGTGCGACGTGGGCGATGGACTAGATCCTGCTGGGTCTAGTGGTTATCGTAGCACAAGATACATAACCCACCCCTCTAAAATTTATATGTGTGTATATCTGCAAGTACAAATCTTTTACAATACTAGGTTAGGGTCAGTTGGCCGTAGATTCTTTAATCCAAGACAATCGGGCCAATTGTGTAAACCACACTCTGATCAGAGTGTCAGCATAATGTGACCCAATTCTCTTGGGTGAGAGAAACGGAGTACCTTGTGAGGGGGTGATGGAGGACAAAATTTCTTCATCTTCTCCATTGTGTTATCTGAGTGCAGTCCGATGATTTTAACTGGCATGGATGAATGCGATCCGGAATCAAACAAGGACATGCTGTGATTTTTTTCCTCAGACCAGATTGGTATGCAGAAAAAAAATCGAACAGGCCATAAACTAACATTGAGCTGAGTGAGATCCGATGTTTTGTCTAATCACAAATGGTCGAAAAATACGGTAGTGTGTACCTGCCCTTGGTGACTGTATGGAGTACCCTGCCAGCATGAGTGGAGCCTGAATGGACAAATATAGGATAAAGCAAACTGTTCTGCGGCTTGTTCTCTGTTCACAAACATAAAGCAATGATGGTTTTGTATCTCCTAGAAGCATGCTGAACTGAAGAAACTCTACAGATCTTGGACACAACATGCAGGAATAGCTTTTTGCTCCCAGAGAAGGACCAGCCCCATTATCCTAATTTGCAATGCAGAGATAGATTTTACCACTGCACGTATTTTATTAGGAGCCGCCAGCTTTTTATGGATGGTCCTTCCCCCTTGTTAACAGCAGCGGCACTATAAAGACCTGGCTGCATAACAATACAATATAGTGAAAGGCATTTACTGCGCCAGAGTTCGCAAGTGTGGCTAGGTAGGCGTGCGTTGGAGGACAGATATCGGGAGGGCAGCTGCTGCTTCTGGCCTCTGTGTTTTCAGCATCTAATATCGTTGGCTTAATTAGAAGAGATATTTTGCATACTTTGAGAACCAGCAATTCCCCATGGCTTTCTTGTTGCTGTGTTTATGACCTCTCCACATTTCCACTCGGAGCTCAGTTAAGTATAGTAAGGCCCATTATTTATAACAGCTGGCAAGGACTGCTGCCGTCACTGAGATAGCTGTAAACATTATCCTGTTTGCACCGACTGTGGGCATCATCTTTATTTAACGTGCTTCCTCCCTCTCATTCCTGCAACATGCCGATGACTGTTATCTAAGGAAGAAAACATTTACACCAGTGGAGGTCAAACCAACAGATCCCTGAGGACTCCATGACTGCTAATAGTGTGGAATATCAACAAGGCCCCAACATAAAACAAAATCTATTTACTTGAGTTATATCTGGACGGGGCCTTGATAAAAGGCCGTCGTCCTGCACATGGACTGAGCCATAACTCTCTGCAATCATTTATCTCCTAGTCCTTTTAACGTGGCGTTTTTGTTTGTAGGGACTCATAACAATAAGAAGATCCACTGCTGGAACCACGAGTTATCAACTGTAATCTAGGCAACCATGTAGCAAGTGTTCAATTTTCCAACGGCTCTACTGCAGGGTAAATTAAAGCACCACTCCAATGTTTTTATTATTTTACTGCTGGAGTGCTGCTTTAAATCTAAGGTCCTTGACCCTAGTCTTATACTCACCCTCTGCCATCTTCCCCCTCTATAGCCGCAGCTCCTGTCGGTCTCCGCCAGTTTGTGACTTGCTGGATCGCTTCAGTGTTTCATGGAGCAAACTGGAGGTCACAACTCAATATAAGTCTATGAGAGACTAGTATGAGCTTCTGACGTAGATTCTGACTTACACAGTCAGAAGCTATGATTATAAGATGGTGCAGCGCCCCAGAGTCCTGGTTGTTGCAGTAATGTCGTTCTTCCACCAGGGGGAGTGATGTTACGTCTGATGGCACCAAAGGAGTTCACCTTGCCAGGTATCACAGTCACACACACACTTCATACGCCAGTCCACCAGGGGGAGCTAAGGGTTCTATCTACTAGGCCACTCCTCACACAGGATAAAACTGGTGGGTTGGTTAGGAAGTTAGTTTGAATGAGGAAGGGAGAGTTCCTGGCTGGAGACCGACGAGGAAAGGTCTCCAGGCCAAGCTGACTGGAGTGATCTTAAGTCAGATCCAGACTGTGGTCTGAGGAGGACAGAAAGTACACGGAGCTGCGCCTGCAACCCATGCGGCAGCATCCTAAGAAAGGACACGAAAGGAATTGTGTTGTAGGGAGTGAACCACGAAGTCACAGCAAAACGAGAACAAAAACCAGAAGGAGTCCTGTCATGAGAGAGGCTGCCTCCTTCTGGAGCGCGGGCCGGTGGCCAGAACACCGAGGGAGTAATAGACTCTACGCTTTACTTCAGAGACCGGCAGGGCAGTCAATTCCAAGTTGGCTGTCCGACCTAAACACCTAAGCAGACACGGTGGCAATTGTGGAGGAGGGGCGTCTCTAGGGTCCCTATAAAATAGCCTCTGGCCATCGCCGTCATACAGGTTTGTCCTATCCATCTGGGGGACAGAGAGAGAGAAGTAACAACAGTGAGGACCTTATGGTAGCTTATGCAAGTAGGGACCTACTACGTTACTGTGCGCAAGTGGAAGGCTACTGATTTCCACCTGGATAAGGGGACTCTGGAATTGCCATCAGACCGGCCGGACCCTGCCTACCCTGTCATCCGGACTGTGGATGCTGAAGCCTTCAGTAAAGGTAAAGAGACTGCACCCATTGTGTCCTCGTTATTCGCATCTTCCACCATCATCATCTACACTTCTGGGAAGCCCTGGGGAAATACTTCACCTGTGGGAAGGTACACCATCTAGCTGCCATAACACCACCCCAGCGGACCCCTGAGCAGCGTCGGTCACTCTGACCGAATACCACAGGTGGCGTCATGAACACTACCATTATCTACGAACTCTGCCTTTTATTGGGTGCCCCTCATAGGGCCACGGTCTGGGTCGGGCCACCGTGACATCCTCGCTGAGGGAATTGAAGGACTCGGTACCGAGTACCCCATTGCCCTTACGTGGGGGCGATCCAATGGGGCCACAGGTCTGGAGCAGCACCAAAAATGACGTGAAGATGCTGGAGAGTGAGTATAAGACTGGGAGCAGGGACTTTACAGTAAAATTACCACTCCAGCGCTGAAAAAAACCCAAAACACTGGAGTGGTGCTTTAAGCATTACATAGTTTACTTCTAAATCCACAAACTGAACGGACATAATGAACTCTCCAGAGCAAGAGACGCTGTTCATTGCAAATCTCCCCTGTGGCTAATAGATGAAGGCCTCATTTATCATTTCCGAATAATCCATTACAAACATTTTTCTACAACAGACAATCTCTTACAAAGGAATCCACTATCATTTTAGAATGAGCATCTATATCTGTAAAGCACCCCTTTCTATATCCCACACCACACATGCTGTATACAACCACCAACCTATATGATTTAAAGAGGTTGTCTTACAAGAGACATTAATGGTACATGCATAGGAGGTGTCATAAATGTAACATGCCCTTGCCTGTATTCAGATCTTCCATAGCAATGAATAGAAAGAGCCTCCTCCCTGGTGGTTGGATAGAGGATTCAAATTGTGGGTCCAAGATGTGGAATACGCATCTAGCAAATATTTTTGGCATATCCAAATATAATTATGTAATCAATGTCTCTTGTGAGACAACTTATATAAAGGAGCAAATACACTTAATTGACCTTGTCAACAAACAACTGCAGTCTCTTCTGATTCTCATCTTCAGTTAGAAGACTGGACAAATCCACTGTCAGACACTTCTCCTTACCACCCCAACATCATTTGTCATTAGAGAATTGGAAGGCCCCCATACATTGGATAAGTGTTCTTCATCTCCAGTCCTCAAGAGCCACCAACAGGTCATGTTTTCAGGATTTCCTGAAATCTATACGGGCAATAATTCCATCACCTGGGCAATACTAAGGAAATCCTGAAAACATGACCTGTTGGTGGCTCTTGAGGACCGGAGTTTGGGAACACTGCATTAAATGGTTACCAGTTGTGCTGAAATCAGTGAGCTTGACTGACTTTTTCTAGGAGGCCTTTAGAAAGCGTGTCTTAGAGCTCTTTCTTATAGAAGTACCGTAGGTCTAGTGACTTGTTCCCTAAATAGGCATGGGAATATAAACGTGGGTCATGAGAGGTTTCATCTACCGATTCATGAAGCAATAGTGAATGAGGTGAAATGCTGACATTACTCATGTACGAAGACGAACACTTGTGCTGTCTTGTTAGACCATGACTCATAGACATGTATGGGACAGGATTTAGTAAATTATCTCCAAAATAATATGTTTGCATCACTTCTGTTTTCAACTCGTCTTAATCTTTCACATTACTATATGATGAAAGATGATTTTATATGCAGTCTATTAGTTTTTATAAAGTTCTGTTGCCAAGACAGCCTCTGCATAAGGACATCATGTAACCTATTCCCAATGCCTATTTAAAAAAAATAAAATTGGAAAAAAATTCCTCTGAAAAAAAGAAAATTAAGTCAGTGACACAAAGGGTATTGCTCTGATAATGAGCAGATAATGAGCCCTTGGCTTGATGAGCATGGACTTTGCATATGTATTTCCTGAAGTTGTCTATCTACTATATAATTGTCTAAGGGTCACTTCCGTCTGTCCTTCTGTCTGTCGCGGATATTCATTGGTCGCGGGGTCTGTCTGTCATGGAAATCTAAGTCGCTGATTGGTCGTGGAAAAACGCCCATGACCATTGTCATGACCAATCAGCGACGGCCATAGTCTGGCAGCGAAATGGCCGCTGCTTTACTGCCCTGCAGTCAGCACTGAGCGCTCACACAGGGATAATGCCCGCGGTCCGTTAACGCAGCTATTAACCCTGTTTGACCAACTTTTTACTATTGATGCTGCGTATGCAGCATCAATAGTAAAAAGATCTAATGTTACAAATAATAACAATAATAAAAAAAAGGTTATTCTCACCTTCCGAGGTCGCGCGCTGTGCTCGGCAGTGCAAGCGGCAGGTTCCGGATGCCATGCGAGAAGGACCTGCCATGACATCACGGTCATGTGACCGCGACGTCATCACATGTCCTGCGCTCATACCAACCCTGGGACCGGAAGCTGCCGCGTGCACCGCACACAGGGCCAGGACTTCAAGGGGTCTTCAGAAGGTGAGTATATGTTTATTTTTTATTTTAAGTCTTTTTTAACCACGCATACAGTGCCCACATTGCTCTATACTAGGTGGGCTGTGTTACATACTGCGTGGGCTCTGTTATATACTACATCTCTGTGCTGTATACTATGTAGCTGGGCAATATACAATGTGAGTGTCCAATATACTACCTGGCTGTGCAATATACTACGTGGCTCTGCTATATAATATGTGGCTGACCAAAATACTACATACCTGTGCAATACACTACGTGGCTATGTTATATACTACGTAGCTCTGCTATATACTACGTATGCTGTGTTATATACTACGTCGGCCGTGTTATATACTACGTCACTGTGCAATATAGTACGTAGCCTGTGCTATATACTACCTACATATTCTACAATACCCAATACGTTAGAATCGGGCCACCATCTAGTAGAACATAATGGCGCATAAAATTATTTAACAGCATGCTTAACTCCATGCACACAAATACATTCCAACAACCTGCCTTCGTGTATGCGTCCTATATTTGAAACCCAGGATTGGGAGCCATTTTCTAAAACTGCTATTCTTTGGAGCCTTCCTGGTCTGTTCTTTTCCTGACATTCATTTGAATTATTCTATTTCACCACAGCACTTTGGTCTTGTAAAGGGGTATTTTGCTAAGATATGTAATAACTTTAAGATAGGTAGGCTTCAATATGTAGGAATCTCACTGATCCTGAGAATGATCTTTCAAGAGTCTTTTACCCTGCACACCAGTGCTCCAGGACAGCTGGCTATGCACAGAACAGCAGCGACCCTATTTATATGAATGAGGCTGTGCTGCAGTTCACTAAACAGCTAGCCTTAAGGGTCCTATTAGTTATACCACCACCGATTTTAAAGTGATGGCATTTCCTAGAGGCATGCCATGACTCGATGAGCTAGGAATACCTCTTTAAAGGGAAATTGTCACATCCAGAAAATCTGCACATATTGTTTAAATCATCTGCAGCCAGCTTACAGGAGCAGCAGCTAAAGGGCGAAAATGAAGTTATATCCTCCCTGCAGCCATCATCGATTCAGTGTAGTATGGATATAATCACTCCCCCTGCTCATTGATGGATAGCCTGCTGTGCACACACATTCTGCATACACACTGCAGAGCAATCTGTCACTCAAAGTGCAGGGGAGTGATTACAGTGATTACAGCAGCACTCACTGTGTAGTGAGTGGTCACTGTAGCGGCTCCCTGCACTGCCCCTATGTCTGGAAGTGAGCAGCTGCAGGGAAGATAAAGCTTAATTTTCTCCCCGTAACCACTGCTCTAGTAAGAAGGCTCAACGGGAGTTCAACACTATTTGGCTGCAGACTACATCTATATCTGCCGGTAAATAGCATTTTTGGAGGTGACAGGTTCCCTTTAAGAGATGGGGGGGGGGGGGCTCGTGAATCACTTACCTTTTGGAATCCCCAGCGCTGCTTTTGATTTGCCAGGGCTGACATGACATCATCATTGTGGAAAGTTGCACAGATGATGTCACATGAACCCAGCTAATCAAAAGCCATGCCGGGCATCTTGAAAGGTAAGAAATTCACGAGTAAACTGGAAAAAAAACTAAAATAAATGATAGTAAGTATTATTATTATCGTATGGTTCTGCAGAGTAACATTAATATGTCAAATAAATTCAACAGTAAACAGTGTATCAATAAAGCCTGAAAAAAAGAAGTTAAAATTGCTGTTTCTTTTGTACATTCCACCTCCCCAAAAATAGTGCCACTGAAAATTACACCTCGTCAGGCAAAAAATTAGCCCTCATACAGCTCCATTAATGGGACATTGTAAAATTTATAACTCAGAATATGTCCACACAAAAGCAATGATTATATTTTTCTTCAGTGTATTTATTGCATAACAGCAATAAAACTATATAAATTAGGTATACCCATTTTATTTATGCAACATGAATAACGTAAATATATAATACAAATACAGAATTGCTGTTTTTTTATATTTCTCCCCATAAAGAATTATTTCATGTTAGGTAATAAGGTACATATACCATAAAATGGTGCTACTGACAAATCCAACTCATCCCGCATAAAACAAGCCCTTATACAGCTACATCACCGAAAATATAAAAATACTAGCTGAAGAGCCCGGCGTTGCCTGGGCATAGTAAATATCTGTGGTTAGTTATAGCTCACTTTTCTTATTTTCCCATCACGCCTCTCATTTTCCCAATCACATCTTTCATTTTCCCCCTCACATCTCTCATTTTCTCCCTCACACCTCTCATTTTCTCCCTCACTCCTCTCATTCCCCCCTAACACTTGTCATTTCAACCTCACATCTGTCATTTTCTGATCACTCCACTATTTTTCCTCACTCCTCTCATTTTGCACTCACACCTTTTCATTTTCACCTCACACCTCTCATTTTCACCTCATCACCTCAGTATATACATGTTTGTCATCTCCCTTATATATAGTATACATCTGTATGTCATCTCCTGTATATAGTATATACCTGTATGTCATCTCCCCTGTATATAGTATATACCTGCTGTGTGTCATCTTCTATATATAGTATATACCTGTATGTCATCTCCTCCTGTATATAGTATATACCTGTGTGTCATCTCCCCTGTATATAGTATATATCTGTGTGTCATCTCCCCTGTATATAGTGTATACCTGCATGTCATCTTCTATATATAGCATATACCTGTATGTCATCTCCTCCTGTATATAGTATATACCTGTAGGTCATCTGCTCCTGTATATAGTATATACCTGTGTGTCATCTCCTCCTGTATATAGTATATACCTGTATGTCATCTCCTTCTGTATATACATACAGGTATATGTACCTGTATGTCATCTCCTCCTCTTTATAGTATATACCTGTGTGTCATCTCTCCTGTATATAATATATATCTGTGTGTCATCTCCCCTGTATATAGTATATACCTGTGTGTCATCTCCTCCTGTATTAGACCTCGTTCACACGTTATTTGCTCAGTATTTTTACCTCAGTATTTGTAAGCTAAATTGGCAGCCTGATTAATCCCCAGCCAACAGGAAGCCCTCCCCCTGGCAGTATATATTAGCTCACACATACATTATGCATGTGGTAATTTTTCCGCGTGTGCAAGTTTTGCGTGTGGCGAGTTTTCCATGAGGTGAGTTTTGCACTTGTAGCGAGTTTTGCAAGAGCCTAGGTTTTGCATGTGGCGAGTTCTGCGCGTGGCGAGTTTTGAGCGGCGACTTTTGTGTTTCGACTTTTATGTGGCGAGGTTGGTGTATTTGTGGTGAAATGTGTGCTGAGGGTAATATGTGTTCAAGCACGTGGTAGTGTGTGGCGCATTTTGTGTGTGTGTTCATATCCCCGTGTGTGGTGAGTATCCCATGTCGGGGCCCCACCTTAGCAACTGTACGGTATATACTTTTTGGCGCCATCGCTCTCATTCTTTAAGTCCCCCTTGTTCACATCTGGCAGCTGTCAATTTGCCTCCTACACTTTTCCTTTCATTTTTTCCCATTATGTAGATAGGGGCAAAATTGTTTGGTGAATTGGAAAGCGCGGGGTTAAAATTTCACCTCACAACATAGCCTATGACGCTCTCGGGGTCCAGATGTGTGACTGTGCAAAATTTTGTGGCTGTAGCTGCGACGCCTCCAACACTTTTCCTTTCACTTTTTCCCCATTATGTAGATAGGGGCAAAATTGTTTGGTGAATTGGAAAGCACGGGGTTAAAATTTCACCTCACAACATAGCCTATGACGCTCTCAGGGTCCAGACGTGTGACTGTGCAAAATTTTGTGGCTGTAGCTGTGACGCCTCCAACACTTTTCCTTTCACTTTTTTCCCCATTATGTAGATAGGGGCAAAATTGTTTGGTGAATTGGAACACGCGGGGTTAAAATTTCGCCTCACAACATAGCCTATGATGCTCTCGGGGTCCAGATGTGTGACTGTGCAAAATTTTGTGGCTGTAGCTGCGACGGTGCAGATGCCAATCCCGGACATACACACATACATACATACATGCACACACACACATTCAGCTTTATATAGTAGATTGTGGCTCTTGGAATGTGACATCATGAAAACAAAAAAAAAACTGCTGCAGCCTATAGGCATAAAAAGGGTGAATTCTTAATGAGTTAAGTTATCCTTTACTATCTATGTTACTTACATTCCCATTAGTACATATGTATAGCTTAGTTTATACATACCATGCAAACAATACACAGAGGTACATAATGCAGGCTCCAATAACAGCAATAGATGTATCTTCTGTCTGTAGCCCGTTTCGGCTGATGCTTGGGAAACACACTGTGATATTTTGGCCTCTGTACTGAACTGGAAAAAGACATAAAAAACATAAAACATCAAAATCTGACATCACACGTAAGCCTTTGCACCAAATTCTGAAATTGCTGTTTTTTTGGAGGGTTATGGAAAACAATGATCAACTTTGTATTACAGCTGGAAAAGTCATATAAGATTTGTAGTTTGGTGTCAGTGTTGACCCCTGATTTGGATCAACCAAGAACAGTGGCACCATATACCAACATCATCTGGTCACTGCATTACTTTGCGAAGAGTTAAATGGGTTGTCTGGTTTTATAAGTCTGTAGTTACACCATGGACCGTCACATGACTCGCACTGTGCACTGTGAGGAGAGGGTCATGTGTATGCAATATGCATACTTCCAACCACATTCCCAATAGATTGTTTCTGACCTTACTTACATCTATTTGGAATGTGGCTGGGAATATGCATGTCGCACACTTGCGGTCAGATGATCGCACGATCCTGGAGCCAGTACCAGAGAATCCTCACAGCAAGCAATGAGCGCGATGTGAGGATTCACAAGTCTGCAGTTACATAGTTGCAGTTACGTATACTTTAATGTAGCTATAGTGAGTTTAGAGAACATTGACCTGAAGATGGTTGAAATCGTCCTTATGGGCCATATGAGAAGACCAATACTATTAAAGACATGATAGTTGGCAGATTTTGCATTGGGACACAAAGGCTACAAGTTACGCCACTGTCATATGCTTTGACTTGGGAATCATACAGTGTTATATTGTATTGTTGCTATACAATAAGGTTTGACTTTTAGAAGTTTGTCCTCCCTCTCTCCCTGTCTGCCTCCCTACCTCTGATGTCAGTAACCCCTCCATTCTTCTTCCTCATTCACTGTATGTCTGCTATCTTAGAACCTCATGTCCTGCAGCTCTGGTTCAAAATAGCCTTTTTTACCTACTGTAATTGTGCATGACTACAAGAATTTAGCTTGAAAATAAACCTTCTTCTGGAATTTTCTTATATGTCTCTACAGTCAAGTCAAGTTATATGATGAAATCTATTTGTGTGAGTAATGGGACATAGAGACAGCAGTGTAGTTATGGAGTCAGAATATCGACTATCCACTCACTGGCAGAAGATAAGGCAATATCTATGTTTCATTTTTTTTAATTTTTAACAGTATTGAATGTATCCAACATTCTTAGGAAGATAATGAAGAAAATATTTATTTGTGTAATCCAAAGTAGTATAGTGTAAGAAATGTAATGTTTCGGTCCTTATAACTTTGTATCAGGTATCATCTGGGATACAACTAAAGAGTAAAGATGGGAAAATCATGGGAAGAAACGGAAGTTGCTGGTTTGCAACTAGAACATGATATCAGTTAACAGATAAAGTATAGTAACAAAATAAGTCATAAAGAAAGGATGCAAATAGAAAGTCATAAAGAGGAAACAGCAGCCTAAAGTAAGGAAATGAATGAGAAAAGGAATAGAAAGAAAACTGTTGTGCTGATTGTGAACTTGTCCTGTGACAGAATGGCCATGTTTCAGTATAACGTGTTGACAATCACTGTTTGATCTATCTGGGAGACTGATATAAAAACCCCACCGTGAATACAATCCCCACTATTACCAAGCATAGGGATGGGGAGGTCAGTGTCATCTCATACAGACACATATAAACAGGCTGACAGCACTATAATACAAAGGTTCAACCAAGGACATGGCAAGTGCATGAAGCCATAATTAGTCCTTGTATACACAGGATCAAAGAGAGCGACAGTGGGAAGTGGTTATCTGCATAACTATTATTTATATTAACCCCTTCATGCCGCAGCCCTTTTTCGTTTTTGCAATTTTTGTTTTTCGCTTCCCTTCATCCCCAGAGTGTGGGGGGTGGGGGGCTTCCTCTTTATCCCCATTGGCACTCTGAGATCATGATTGTGTGGTCCTGATGTTTGCCATGGCAGATCACGACCAAATAGGGTCATTAGAGTCTCCCGGCTACAGCAGCCTGTTCAGAAGTTACCGACATTGAGGTGGTAAAAATACACTTTTTCATTCCTGTCGTGCCACTTTGTATTAATTCCTGAAAATTACCTACAGGGTTAATAAACTACCTGACAGCGGTTTTCAATATGTCGGCGGGTGCTGTTTTTAAAATGGTATCAGTTTTGGGGATTTTCCCAATATCTAGGACCCCAAAAGTCACTTCAAACCTGGATAGGTCCCTAAAAAAATAAATTTTGTAAATTTCCATGAAAAAATGAAAAATTACTGCTACATTTTTAAACCTCTTAAAATGATAAAAAAATAAAACAACATTTTACAAATGGTGCTGATGTAAAGCCGACATGTGGGAAATGTTAATCATTAATGTTTTTCTATGGTATGACTATCTGGATTACAGGGATAATCGTTCAAAGTTTGAAAATTGCTATTTTTTTTTACATTTTTGGCAAATTTCTGATATTTGTAATAAATAAACACAAAACATATCACCCTAAATTTACCATTATCATAAATTATAATTTGCCACGAAAAAATCTCAAAATCACTGAGATTTGTTGAAGCGTTCCAGAGTTACTACCACATAAAGTGAATGGGGACTATTGTAGCAAGTGAAAATTAATCCCTTAGTGACCAGGCCAAATTTTTGAAATCTGTCACTGGTCAGATTTCAAAAATTTGGCCTGGTCACTAAGGGGTTAATTTTCACTTGTTACAATAGTATCCATGGGAGACTAGAAGCTGCGATAATCCGATCACCTCTGCTACACACAGGCGATGTTCAGATTGCCTGTGTGAAGCAGAAATGCTCACTTGCTATGAGTGCTGACCACCTGGGGGCGCTCATAGCAATCTGACTAAAACAACCATAGAGGTTTGTGGGAGACCTCTGGTTGTCATGTCAACCCACTGGTGACCCACAATCATGACGGGTCACCGATGGGCGAGATTAGTGATATGCTTCCGGCGCAATCACTGTCAGAGATTGACAGCGGCATTTAACGGGATAACAGTGGCGGGTGGATCACGATTCCACCCGCAGCTGTTAGGGGCACATGTAAGCGGTTCAAAACAGCTGACATATGTTGGGAAAGATGTGGGCTCAGCACCTGAGTCTACATTAAAGGTAGGTTTCAAAAACCTAACCGGCACATCCAAACATAGACTAAGTGTGAACAGGTGCTGAACCTAGAGTCGCCAACTCGTATATAGTTAAGTAAATAAGGCAGCACACTGCAGCGCTGAAACATGCAAACTTGAAACACGAAATTTGAACTGCATTACTGCACTAGAAATATGAAAAATCAGAGCGTTTAGCGCATAAAAATGGCCAATTTTATGTGTACCTGGTAGCCCCTTTACGGCATCTCTCTTATACCAGGTCCTAAACTTGCCTTACCTCGCTAAGAATAAACGTCTCCCTCTGAATGGGTACATGTGAAACCTCTTCCTAGACTAAAATTCTCTCTCTTTGTGGAGGGGTATTGGACCTGCTGTAATTAAAACACCTGTGGCTAGGAGGCGGAGTGCACGATCAGAAGGCTAAAGAATACATTTCAAAAACCTGACCGGCACATCCAAACATAGACTAAGTGTGAACAGGTGCTGAACCTAGAGTCGCCAACTCGTATATAGTTAAGTAAATAAGGCAGCACACTGCAGCGCTGAAACATGCAAACTTGAAACACGAAATTTGAACTGCATTACTGCACTAGAAATATGAAAAATGAGAGCGTTTAGCGCATAAAAATGGCCAATTTTATGTGTACCTGGTAGCCCCTTTACTGCATCTCTCTTATACCAGGTCCTAAACTTGCCTTACCTCGCTAAGAATAAACGTCTCCCTCTGAATGGGTACATGTGAAACCTCTTCCTAGACTAAAATTCTCTCTCTTTGTGGAGGGGTATTGGACCTGCTGTAATTAAAACACCTGTGGCTAGGAGGCGGAGTGCACGATCAGAAGGCTAAAGAATACATTTCAAAAACCTGACCGGCACATCCAAACATAGACTAAGTGTGAACAGGTGCTGAACCTAGAGTCGCCAACTCGTATATAGTTAAGTAAATAAGGCAGCACACTGCAGCGCTGAAACATGCAAACTTGAAACACGAAATTTGAACTGCATTACTGCACTAGAAATATGAAAAATGAGAGCGTTTAGCGCATAAAAATGGCCAATTTTATGTGTACCTGGTAGCCCCTTTACGGCATCTCTCTTATACCAGGTCCTAAACTTGCCTTACCTCGCTAAGAATAAACGTCTCCCTCTGAATGGGTACATGTGAAACTTCTTCCTAGACTAAAATTCTCTCTCTTTGTGGAGGGGTATTGGACCTGCTGTAATTAAAACACCTGTGGCTAGGAGGCGGAGTGCACGATCAGAAGGCTAAAGAATACATTTCAAAAACCTGACCGGCACATCCAAACATAGACTAAGTGTGAACAGGTGCTTAACCTAGAGTCGCCAACTCGTATATAGTTAAGTAAATAAGGCAGCACACTGCAGCGCTGAAACATGCAAACTTGAAACACGAAATTTGAACTGCATTACTGCACTAGAAATATGAAAAATGAGAGCGTTTAGCGCATAAAAATGGCCAATTTTATGTGTACCTGGTAGCCCCTTTACGGCATCTCTCTTATACCAGGTCCTAAACTTGCCTTACCTCGCTAAGAATAAACGTCTCCCTCTGAATGGGTACATGTGAAACCTCTTCCTAGACTAAAATTCTCTCTCTTTGTGGAGGGGTATTGGACCTGCTGTAATTAAAACACCTGTGGCTAGGAGGCGGAGTGCACGATCAGAAGGCTAAAGAATACATTTCAAAAACCTGACCGGCACATCCAAACATAGACTAAGTGTGAACAGGTGCTGAACCTACAGTCGCCAACTCGTATATAGTTAAGTAAATAAGGCAGCACACTGCAGCGCTGAAACATGCAAACTTGAAACACGAGATTTGAACTGCATTACTGCACTAGAAATATGAAAAATGAGAGCGTTTAGCGCATAAAAATGGCTAATTTTATGTGTACCTGGTAGCCCCTTTACGGCATCTCTCTTATACCAGGTCCTAAACTTGCCTTACCTCGCTAAGAATAAACGTCTCCCTCTGAATGGTTACATGTGAAACCTCTTCCTAGACTAAAATTCTCTCTCTTTGTGGAGGGGTATTGGACCTGCTGTAATTAAAACACCTGTGGCTAGGAGGCGGAGTGCACGATCAGAAGGCTAAAGAATACATTTCAAAAACCTGACCGGCACATCCAAATATAGACTAAGTGTGAACAGGTGCTGAACCTAGAGTTGCCAACTCGTATATAGTTAAGTAAATAAGGCAGCACACTGCAGCGCTGAAACATGCAAACTTGAAACACGAAATTTGAACTGCAAAGTTCAAATTTCGTGTTTCAAGTTTGCATGTTTCAGCGCTGCAGTGTGCTGCCTTATTTACTTAACTATATACGAGTTGGCAACTCTAGGTTCAGCACCTGTTCACACTTAGTCTATGTTTGGATGTGCCGGTCAGGTTTTTGAAATGTATTCTTTAGCCTTCTTATCGTGCACTCCGCCTCCTAGCCACAGGTGTTTTAATTACAGCAGGTCCAATACCCCTCCACAAAGAGAGAGAATTTTAGTCTAGGAAGAGGTTTCACATGTACCCATTCAGAGGGAGACGTTATTCTTAGCGAGGTAAGGCAAGTTTGGGACCTGGTATAAGAGAGATGCCGTAAAGGAGCTACCAGGTACACATAAAATTGGCCATTTTTATGCGCTAAACGCTCTCATTCTTCATATTTCTAGTGCAGTAATGCAGTTCAAATTTCGTGTTTCAAGTTTGCATGTTTCAGCGCTGCAGTGTGCTGCCTTATTTACTTAACTATATACGAGTTGGCGACTCTAGGTTCAGCACCTGTTCACACTTAGTCTATGTTTGGATGTGCCGGTCAGGTTTTTGAAATGTATTCTTTAGCCTTCTGATCGTGCACTCCGCCTCCTAGCTACAGGTGTTTTAATTACAGCAGGTCCAATACCCCTCCACAAAGAGAGAGAATTTTAGTCTAGGAAGAGGTTTCACATGTACCCATTCAGAGGGAGACGTTTATTCTTAGCGAGGTAAGGCAAGTTTAGGACCTGGTATAAGAGAGATGCCGTAAAGGGGCTACCAGGTACACATAAAATTGGCCATTTTTATGCGCTAAACGCTCTTATTTTTCATATTTCTAGTGCAGTAATGCAGTTCAAATTTCGTGTTTCAAGTTTGCATGTTTCAGCGCTGCAGTGTGCTGCCTTATTTACTTTTTTTTTTATTTAATAGGTTTTTATTAAAGTCGAATATGAACAATACAATTTATGCATTTTTCCATTATTTTACAAAATTTTTACATTTTCCAAATCCCCAACAATCCCAACAAAACCCGAACCTCCCCCTCCCCTGACAGCTCATACCCATTTATACTTTTGTTACCAGTATTGATGGTTCTTTGAGCCATTTGACTCACTTATGTCCGCTTGTTCCTTTAGCACTCTCTTCCTTTCAGAGGCCCTCATCCTCCCATTTCCCATAACTACTCATCCTAGCTCGAGCCACGGAGACCACATTTTGTCAAACGTTTCTATTTTCCCACGTCTTTTGTAGACCCCCTTTTCCAAATTGAGACCATGTTTAACATATTTCAGAAATTCACCCCTTTTAGGCGGTTCCTCCTTGATCCAGTTCATTGCTATTACCTTCCTTGCCATATATAATAGCCTAGCTATTGCTATCTTCCAGGTGTTGTCCACTCTAATTTCCTCTACATGTCCCAGTATACACACTATCGGATCTCTCGGCACTCTGCATTTATACGCCCCTTCCACACGGCTCATTACCACCAACCAGAAAGCAACCAGTCTTGGACATGTCCACATCATGTGGTATATTCCTGCATTCTCAGTCTTACATCTCGGGCATTCAGAGTCAGCACGCAACCCCGCTCTGCACAACACTTCCGGTGATTTATAGACTCTGTGCAAGATGTACAGCTGCGAAAGTCTATACGGCTCGCTCAGTGACACTCGTGGAACCCACTCCAACACCGACTCCCAGGTTTCATCCTCCATTGGGCCTAAATCTCTTTCCCATTTCGCTCTCGCTTTTAGGGGGAAGTCTAGCAAATATGCATGTAGAAGGTCCTTATAAAGGGTGGTAATGACTCCCCTTGTGGATCCTTCCCCACGCACGTATTCCAGAACTATGTCCTCCTGGATCTCAATACCACCGCCCTTGTTTTGAGCTTTAAAAGCATGTTTCATCTGAGCATATTGATACTCCCCAGTCGGTCTCAATCCAAACTCCCCTTGCAGCTGCGAAAAGGACTTTAATCCTCGTTGTTGAACTATCTGAGCCACCAAGTGGATTCCTTTGGCCTGCCACTCCGCCAGCACTCCAAGGGCCGCAAACTCAACCAAATTATTATTAAGCCATATCGGTGTAAATTTAGTCAGCCCCGTAACCCCCCGAATCTGTCGCAGTCTGGTCCATAATTTATGTATCAAAAACATAGTTGGGTATAATTTCCCCAATACTTTCAAGGTGCCATCCTCCAGACACTGCGCCACCGGTCGTCGGTCCGTCACCCTCTCCATCAAGTGCTGTACCGCACTGGCAGACGCCTCCCGCGCCCAGCCCTTCAAGTGCTGGCTCTGGGCTGCAAGAAAATATAACTCAGGATTGGGTAAAGCCAATCCTCCATCTTCCTTGGGTCGCTGAAGCGTCTCCAGGCGAATACGTGGGTACCGCCTCCCCCATATCAGACTTCTAAAAAGAGCACTAATCTGCCGGAATTTCCCACGTGGAATCCAAACTGGCGCATTATGTAGGACGTAAAGTAATTTGGGCATCAGAACCATTTTAATGAGATTAACCCTACCCACCACCGATAGGTGCAATTTATTCCACGCATCCACTTTTGCTTTAAGGGCGCCCATGAGAGGTGTCAAATTCCTATACAAAAACTCTGTAACTGGCATTGAGATCCATATTCCCAGGTATTTGAAAAGGGATGCCACCTTAAGCCGCCCCTCTCCCAATGGCGCACTTCTGCTCTCCTCCACCCCATCCACCTCAAAGAGGACCGATTTATCCCAATTTATCCTCAATCCCGACAAGTCTCCAAATTTCCCAATGATCTCGATAGCCCCATTCAAGGCTTCATCCGGGTCCGCCAGGAACAGTAAGATGTCATCTGCATATAACGCGATCTTCTCCTCAACACTCCCATATCTGAACCCAGGGACCTCATCCGATTGTCGTATCTTGGCGGCCAGTGGCTCCACAGCTAAGGCAAACAGAAGGGGCGACAGTGGGCAACCCTGCCTCGTACCTCTGGCCAACTTTATAGGCTGAGAGAGTTCCCCATTCACTCTAATTCTAGCTGTTGGTAGTGAATATAACAGTTGAGTCCACGCCACAAATTGCGGACCAATACCCATACACTTCAACACCCGCCAGAGATATCCCCACTCCACACTGTCAAACGCCTTATGGGCATCCAAGGACGCAATAACCCTTCGGCCACAGTTGTCAGACTTCAGCTGCAGGTTCATATGCAGCCTTCCAGATTAACCGCTGTAGACCTGTCAGGCATAAAACCAGACTGATCCGGATGTACAAGGTTAGCAATGACGCTGGACAAACGGGTAGCTAACACCTTGGCCAAGAGCTTGACATAGATGGTTAACAGAGAGATTGGTCGATATGACTCAGGCTTCCCCAGATCCTTATCCTCCTTCGGAATAACCACTATAGTGGCCTCCCTCATAGATGCTGGGAGATACCCTTAGCGTCCAGCCTCCTCCAGTACCAACTTTAATCTAGGAATCAGCACTTCCTCCAAACTTTTATAGATTTCAGCTGGTAACCCATCGACCCCAGGTGCCTTCCCATTGGCCATAGACTTCAGCGCCCGACTCAGTTCCTCCTCGGTGATAGGGGCATCTAGGCTCACCCTATCCTCCTTACTCAATTTCGGAAGACCCAGACTCTCAAGAAAGTCTCCGTATCTCCGGCTGACTCATTGACCCTGGAGGAGTATAAGTCCGCGTAGAAGTCCGCAAAGACCTTTATAATTTCAGGTGTTTCAAATATCCTGCTCCCCCCATCCGAAACCAACGAGTGCACATACGAGGTACTACGCTGAGCCGCGACTACCACCGATAGCATGTGACCCACTGTTTCTCCCTCCTGAAAATAAGCCACCCTCTGAAACTCCCGCTTCCTTTCAGCTTTTCCCAGCAGAATCTTTTCCATACAATTTTGCGCTGTTCTCAGCCTTTTCTCTGCTTCGGAAGTCCCCAGCACTACCATCTCGTCCTCTGCGGCTTTCAGCTCCTCCATCGCCACCCTCTCCGCCTCCCTTGTCCTCCTCTTACACCTACTTATGTCTCTAAATAGTAACCCTCTCAGGAACGCTTTCATTGCATCCCAAACAGTTAGAGCATCTGCACTCCCATCATTTAAAGCAAAGAATTCCGTCACCTCCTTCCCTATACCGTCCAAGTCAATACTCTGTAACCAGTTAGGATGGATCTTCCATTCTCTCCCACTTGCGGTCCGTGTCCCCAACAACCTAACCTCCACCTCAATTGGACTGTGATCCGAAAGGGCCCTCGACAGATAACGCACCTCTCCCACCATTGTGTCCAACAGGCGGTTACCCAGCGCCATATCAATTCTGGATAGCATAGTATGAGCCGGCGAGTAGCACAAGTACCCTCTCTCCCCAACATGTCTAACTCTCCATAGATCAATCATGTCTATTTCACGCACATAGGTACCAAATGTTGTAGTGTGCCCCTCCGACCTGTTCTGGGTGTTCTTATTTTTATCCCAAAAGTCGTCACAGATATTGTTCAAATCCCCAATAATTAAGAGTGGTAGTGGTTCCCATCGTTCCACCTTCTCCAACACCTCCCTGATCTTCTTACTTGAATATGGAGGTGGAATATACATTGCCGCAACACACAATCTCACTCCATACAATATACATTGTATCACCACATACTGACCCTCAGCATCCACGCATACTTTCACCTCTTCATACTGCACTCCCATCGGCACCAACACTGACACCCCTCTTGAGTACGTCGAAAAGGTAGAATGATACCCTTTCTGTATCCACCGTCTATTCAGTACATCCACTTTCTCCTGTATCAAGTGCGTCTCTAACAAGCATATCATAGAAGCCCGCTGATCCTTCGCATACTGCAAGCTCGCAGCTCTTCTTGACTTATCCGCCAGACCTCTCACATTCCAACTCAATATCTTAAAGCGGTCCCCTATTATGTGACTCATCATCTTTAATTATGTCGTTACTCCCGATTCTGAGCTGTCTAACTTCCCTCCCCACCCTTACCCCACCCCACCCTCCCCCACACCCCCCAATACTATACATTCTGCCTCTTATCAAGAGTGGGGCACCATCACCCATTGCGAACACTCTTGTTAGCGTAACCTTCTCCTTCCGCCTCCCGCTACCGTTTATAACAGAATTCGGCGCAAGTCTTAGAAGAACAATATAATTCAACCTGTATTACATTACAACTACAAGAAACTAAATAAACTTTAGTACGCTGCACACCCTTCCTCCCTCATACTTCTCCGCCGTATAAGCACTCCCAGTGCATTCCCTGAATAATACCCAACCTGCACATTTCAATTATCAATGTACTGTCAGTCAAACTCTTTTTCTCCTTTTTGAAAGAATTAAAATACCTCCCGACTAACCCACCCCACATTTTCAATCTCCTTTCCCTTTAAGCTTTTTAGCGTTAAGATCTATCCACTGGGTAGCGTCCTCCGGCGTCAGGAAAAAATGAATCTTATCCAACGCTACCACTCTCAGTCGTGCCGGAAACATCATGGAGTACTGCACTCCCAGTTCTCTCAGCCGTCTCTTGATACCCGTGAACATCATCCGTTGTTTCTGTACCAGGGCGGAATAGTCAGGGTAAATAGCAATTCTTTGACCTCCAATTGTCAGATCCGTCATGTCTCTAGCCTTCCTCAGGATAATGTCTCTGTCTCTGTAGTTTAGGATTTTGGCAAGCATGGTACGGGGACTTGCTCCAGGGACAGGTGGTTTCGGTGGGACCCTGTGGGCTCTTTCTACCGCAAATACTTTTGTCAGTGCTGCATCACCAAAAGTCTCAAGGAGCCAGCTTTCAATATACTCCGTGGGATTCCTCCCCTCAGTTTTTTCAGGGATACCCACTATACGAATGTTATTTCTTCTGGACCTATTCTCCAGATCCTCATTTTTTGCAGCCAGCTCCGATATTGCCTGAGTAAACTTCCTCTCCGCTTTCTGCAGCTGCACTATATAGTCTTCTGCAGTGCTCACTCTTTCCTCCACAGCCCCCACACGTTTGTCAATCTTCTGCAGGGCTGCATTTATCTGGGCTGTATCATCCTTGACCTCCTGTATCTGCTGGGTCAGGGATTGTTTGCATGATGATACCAGTGCAAAGACATCTCTAAGGGTGGGCTCTGCTCCTGACTCCTTATCTTCTGGTCCCCCTACTACCACCGCCATGTCACCATCCCTGCTCCCCTGTTGTACCTCCTGCTCCTCTGCTGGGCTTTCCTCCTCTCCTTCTGTGTCTGTGTCTGCTCCGGCGTCCTCCTCTGCTTTTCCTGTGTTCCCTGCGGCCTCCACTCTAGCAAACTGCTGGAGCTTTGCCGCCGCCGCCTTTCTCTTCTGGCATGCCGCGTTGTCCTTCTCCGCCTTCTCTCTGGCGTCGGCGCCATCTTGGCTGATCCCAGCCTCGCCGGCTCCTGCATCTCTTTGCCTCCTCCTGGTCATATTTATTGACCTCGGGGCCGCCTCTATACACCGCCGCACTCCCGGGACTCTCCTGCAGCCGGTAAGCACCTTGAATCGCCGCTCAGCTGCGGCTTATAAGGATAATGTCAGCGTTAGCAGCGGGAGCGCTCTATCACCCGTCTGCTCACATGGACGTTCAGGCCACGCCCCCTGCCTTATTTACTTAACTATATACGAGTTGGCGACTCTAGGTTCAGCACCTGTTCACACTTAGTCTATGTTTGGATGTGCCGGTCAGGTTTTTGAAATGTATTCTTTAGCCTTCTGATCGTGCACTCCGCCTCCTAGCCACAGGTGTTTTAATTACAGCAGGTCCAATACCCCTCCACAAAGAGAGAGAATTTTAGTCTAGGAAGAGGTTTCACATGTACCCATTCAGAGGGAGACGTTTATTCTTAGTGAGGTAAGGCAAGTTTAGGACCTGGTATAAGAGAGATGCCGTAAAGGGGCTACCAGGTACACATAAAATTGGCCATTTTTATGCGCTAAACGCTCTCATTTTTCATATTTCTAGTGCAGTAATGCAGTTCAAATTTCGTGTTTCAAGTTTGCATGTTTCAGCGCTGCAGTGTGCTGCCTTATTTACTTAACTACATTAAAGATAGGGACATGACAAGGGGAAGGGGTTAAGCAGCTCTCAGCTCGATCTCGAGCCATGGCGACTTGATGGACGAAAGATCTGTAGGAAGATATCAGCATGGGTTTACTAGGGACCATTCCTGTCAGAATAATCTGATCAATTTCTATGAAGAGGTAAGTTCCGGACTGGACCAAGGTAACGCAGTGGACGTAGTGTACACTGTGTGCAGATTTATTAGGCAAGTTGTATTTTGATCACATGATACTTTTTATACATGTTGTCCTGCTCCAAGCTGTTCAGGCTTGAGAGCCAACTAGCAATTAAGTAAATCAGGTGATGTGCATCTGTAATGAGGAGGGGTGTTGTCTAATGACACCAAAACCCTATACAGGTCCTTCTCAAAAAATTAGCATATAGTGTTAAATTTCATTATTTACCATAATGTAATGATTACAATTAAACTTTCATATATTATAGATTCATTATCCACCAACTGAAATTTGTCAGGTCCTTTATTGTTTTAATACTGATGATTTTGGCATACAACTCCTGATAACCCAAAAAACCTGTCTCAATAAATTAGCATATTTCACCCATCCAATCAAATAAAAGTGTTTTTTAATAACAAACAAAAAAACCAACAAATAATAATGTTCAGTTATGCACTCAATACTTGGTCGGGAATCCTTTGGCAGAAATGACTGCTTCAATGCGGCGTGGCATGGAGGCAATCAGCCTGTGACACTGCTGAGATGTTATGGAGGCCCAGGATGCTTCAATAGCGGCCTTAAGCTCATCCAGAGTGTTGGGTCTTGCGTCTCTCAACTTTCTCTTCACAATATCCCACAGATTCTCTATGGGGTTCAGGTCAGGAGAGTTGGCAGGCCAATTGAGCACAGTAATACCATGGTCAGTAAACCATTTACCAGTGGTTTTGGCACTGTGAGCAGGTGCCAGGTCGTGCTGAAAAATGAAATCTTCATCTCCATAAAGCATTTCAGCCGATGGAAGCATGAAGTGCTCCAAAATCTCCTGATAGCTAGCTGCATTGACCCTGCCCTTGATGAAACACAGTGGACCAACACCAGCAGCTGACATGGCACCCCACACCATCACTGACTGTGGGTACTTGACACTGGACTTCAGGCATTTTGGCATTTCCTTCTCCCCAGTCTTCCTCCAGACTCTGGCACCTTGATTTCCGAATGACATGCAAAATTTGCTTTCATCAGAAAAAAGTACTTGGGACCACTTAGCAACAGTCCAGTGCTGCTTCTCTGTAGCTCAAAAGTGGCTTTACCTGGGGAATGCGGCACCTGTAGCCCATTTCTTGCACACGCCTGTGCACGGTGGCTCTGGATGTTTCCACACCAGACTCAGTCCACTGCTTCCTCAGGTTCCCCAAGGTCTGGAATCGGTCCTTCTCCACAATCTTCCTCAGAGTCCGGTCTCCTCTTCTCGTTGTACAGCGTTTTCTGCCACATTGTTTCCTTCCAACAGACTTACCATTGAGGTGCCTTGATACAGCACTCTGGGAACAGCCTATTTGTTGAGAAATTTCTTTCTGGGTCTTACCCTCTTGCTTGAGGGTGTCAATGATAGCCTTCTTGACATCTGTCAGGTCGCTAGTCTTAAGGTACCGTCACACTTAGCGACGCTGCAGCGATACCGACAACGATCCGGATCGCTGCAGCGTCGCTGTTTGGTCGCTGGAGAGCTGTCACACAGACAGCTCTCCAGCGACCAACGATCCCGAGGTCCCCGGTAACCAGGGTAAACATCGGGTAACTAAGCGCAGGGCCGCGCTTAGTAACCCGATGTTTACCCTGGTTACCATCGTAAAAAAACAAACAGTACATACTTACATTCAGCTGTCTGTCCCTTGCCGTCTGTTTGCTGCACTGACTGCTGGCCGCAAAGTGAAAGCAGAGCACAGCCACAGCGGTGAGTCACCGCTGTGTGACTCACCGCTGTGCTGTGCTTTCACTTTCACTTTGCGGCCAGCAGTCAGTGCAGGAAATAGACGGCAAGGGACAGACAGCTGAATGTAAGTATGTACTGTTTGTTTTTTTACGATGGTAACCAGGGTAAACATCGGGTTACTAAGCGCGGCCCTGCGCTTAGTTACCCGATGTTTACCCTGGTTACCAGTGAAGACATCGCTGAATCGGTGTCACACACACCGATTCAGCGATGTCTGCGGGGAGTCCAGCGACGAAATAAAGTTCTGGACTTTCTTCCCCGACCAGCGACAGCACAGCAGGGGCCTGATCGCTGCTGCCTGTCACACTGGACGATATCGCTAGCGAGGACGCTGCAACGTCACGGATCGCTAGCGATATCGTCTAGTGTGACGGTACCTTTACCCATGATGGGGGTTTTGAGTAATGAACCAGGCAGGGAGTTTATAAAAGCCTCAGGTATCTTTTGCATGTGTTTAGAGTTAATTAGTTGATTCAGAAGATTAGGGTAATAGGTCGTTTAGAGAACCTTTTCTTGATATGCTAATTTATTGAGACAGGTTTTTTGGGTTATCAGGAGTTGTATGCCAAAATCATCAGTATTAAAACAATAAAAGACCTGACAAATTTCAGTTGGTGGATAATGAATCTATAATATATGAAAGTTTAATTGTAATCATTACATTATGGTAAATAATGAAACTTAACACTATATGCTAATTTTTTGAGAAGGACCTGTATAAAGTGTGCTTAATTATTAGGCAACTTTCTTTCCTTTGGCAAAATGGGTCAGAAGAGAGATTTGACGGGCTCTGAAAAGTCCAAAATTGTGAGATGTCTTGCAGAGGGATGCAGCAGTCTTGAAATTTCCAAACCTTTGAAGCTTGATCACCGAACAATCAAACGTTTCATGGCAAATAGCCAACAGGGTTGCAAGAAGCGTGTTGGGCAAAAAAGGCGCAAAATAACTGCCCATGAATTGAGGAAAATCAAGCGTGAAGCTGTCAAGATGCCATTTGCCACCAGTTTTGCCATATTTCAGAGCCTCAACGTTACTGGAGTAACAAAAAGCACAAGGTGTGCGATACTCAGGGACATGGCCAAGGTAAGGAAGGCTGAAAAACGACCACCTTTGAACAAGAAACATAAGATAAAACGTCAAGACTGGGCCAAGAAATATTTTAAGACTGACTTTTCAAAGGTTTTATGGACTGATGAAATGAGAGTGACTCTTGATGGGCCAGATGGATGGGCCAGAGGCTGGATCAGTAAAGGGCAGAGAGCTCCACTCCGACTCAGATGCCAGCAAGGTGGAAGTGGGGTACTCGTATGGACTGGTATCTTCAAAGATGAACTTGTGGGACCTTTTCGGGTTGAGGATGGAGGGAAGCTCAACTCCCAGACCTACTGCCAGTTTCTGGAAGACAGCTTCTTCAACCAGTGGTACAGGAAGAAGTCAGTATTGTTCAAGAAAAACATGATTTTCATGCAGGACAATGCTCCATCACATGCCTCCAACCACTCCACAGCGTGGCTGGCCAGTAAAGGTCTCAAAGAAGAAAAAATAATGACATGGCCCCCTTGTTCACCTGATCTGAACCCCATAGAGAACCTGTAGTCCCCCATAAAATGTGAGATCTATAGGGAGGGAAAACATTCCACCTCTCAGAACAGTGTCTGGAAGGCTGTGGTGGCTGCTGCACGCAATGTTGATCGTAAACAGATCAAGCAACTGACAATATCTATGGATGGAAGGCTGAGTGTGATCATAAAGAAAGGTGGCTATATTAGTCACTAATTTTTTTGGGTTTTGTTTTTGCATGTCAGAAATGTTTATTTCTAAATTATGTGCTGTGATATTTGTTTACCTGGTGAAAATAAACAAGTGAGATGGGAATATATTTGGTTTTTATTAAGTTGCCTAATAATTCTGCACAGTAATAGTTACCTGCACAAACAGATATCCTCCTAAGATAGCCAAATCTAAAAAAAAACACTCCTACTTCCAAAAATATTAAGCTTTGATTTTTATGAGTCTTTTGGGTTGATTGAGAACATAGTTGTTGATCAATAATAAAAATAATCCTCTAAAATACAACTTGCCTAATAATTCTGCACAGAGTGTAAAGAGTGGAATTTACAAAAGCTTTTGATACGGTGCCAAACAAAAGTTTGGTACATAAAATGAGAATAATGGGGATAGGGGAAAATATGTGTAAGTGGGTTAAGAGCTGGCTCAGGGATAGGAAACAAAGGGTGGTTATTAATGGAGCACACTCGGACTGGGTCGCGGTTAGCAGTGGGGTACCACAGGGGTCAGTATTGGGCCCTCTTCTTTTTAGCATATTTATTAATGACCTTGTAGGGGGCATACAGAGCAGAATTTCAATATTTGCAGACGACACTAAACTCTGCAGGGTAATCAATACAGAGGACAACAATTTTATATTACAAGATGATCTATGTTAACTAGAAGCTGGGACTGAAAAATGGCAAATGAGCTTTAATGGGGATAAATGTAAGGTCATGCACTTGGGCAGAAGTAATAAGATGTATAACTATGTGCTTAATTGTAAAACTCTGGGCAAAACCGTCAATGAAAAAGACCTGGGTGTATGGGTGGATGACAAACTCACATCTAGTGGCCAGTGTCAGGCAGCTGCTACAAAGGCAAATAAAATAATGGGATGCATTAAAAGAGGCATAGATGCACATGAGGAGAACATAATTTTACCTCTATACAACTCACTAGTTTGACCACACTTAGAATACTGTGTACAGTTCTGGTCTCCGGTATATAAGAAAGACATAGCTGAACTAAAACGGGTGCAGAGAAGAGCGACCAAGGTTATTAGAGGACTGGGGGGGTCTGTAATACCAAGATAGGTTATTACACTTGGGGCTATTTAGTTTGGAAAAACAAAGTCAAATGGGTGATCTCATTTTAATGTCTAAATATATGAGGGGACAGTACAAAGACCTTTCTGATGATCTTTTTTATTATAGACTTGAGACAGGGACAAGGGGGCATCCTCTGCGTCTGGAGGAAAGAAGGTTTAAGCATAATAACAGACGCGGATTCTTTACTGAAAGAGCAGTGAGACTATGGAATTCTCTGCCGTATGATGTTGTAATGAGTGATTCATTACTAAAATTTAAGAGGGGACTGGATGCCTTTCTTGAAAAGTATAATAATAATAATCTTTATATAGCGCTAACATATTCCGCAGCGCTTTACAGTTTGCACACATTATCACTGTCCCCGATGGGGCTCACAATCTTAATTCCCTATCAGTATGTCTTTGGAGTGTGGGAGGAAACCGGAGAACCCGGAGGAAACCCACGCAAACTCGGGGAGAACATACAAACTCCTTGCAGATGTTGTCCAAGGTGGGATTAGAAACCAGGACTCCAGCGCTGCAAGGCTGCAGTGCTAACCACTGAGCCACCGTGCTCAGGTTACAGGTCATATATACTAGATTCCTTGTTAGGGTGTTGATCCAGGGAACTAGTCTGATTGCCGTTTGTGGAGTCGGGAAGGATTTCTTTTCCCCAATGTGGAGCTTACTGTTTGCCACATGGGTTTTTTTGTCTTCCTCTGGATCAACATGTTAGGGCATTTTAGGTTAGGCTATGGATTGAACTAGATGGACTTAAAGTCTTCCTTCAACCTTAATAACTATGTTACTATGTTGTGCAAGCCTAGATAGGTCCACCAGGTTCTTCCCCGCCATTATTTTGATAGCATTTGCAATTATTTGGGATATTATTCCTAATGCAACTTTCCATTTAATTAATATGGTAAAATGTGATAAATGAATGCTGAAGTTTGTATCACTTCGATTTAGATTTCCACTGACCTCTTTCTGGAGGCCGACTGGACAGGGCTGAAAAGGTAAGGTATGTGACATAGCAGCTTATGATGGAGGCTTGTAGCAGTCCAGATCGAGGTTGCTCTGTGAAACAAAAAAACAAGTATTACTATTTTATACCTATTCATATAATGGAAATGATAGCTATTCTGTACGCTGTAAACTGGTGTATAAAGCATAGTATCGCTCCAATATCATGGCTTCTACACCCAGGTACCCAGGAAACAGCAGGGGATGCAACATCAAACTGCAGGGATATTCAGAGCCCCCTTTGTAACAAATGTCATTGTACAAGTAAACCATTCACATGCTAAGTAGGCAAAGTCATGACCTCACATGGCCCCACTATATGATTTGTGCCAATGGGATTACTGGATGCTGGGAGCGGTGGGTTCTTATGGGATTTAGAAGAATAGTTTATACATAAATCTAGTCTGCTTATTTCTTTGTAGGTTCAGAGGGCAAGAAGTTATCAGACTGACCCAAACAGCCTGAAATCCACAGCTATCATTCACACTGCTGAGGAAGAACACAGCTTGTCATGGGATTACTCTGAAAATATATAGGATCTCAGACATAAACACTATTCTACAAAAAAGTGGCAGTGTGCCTATAGCAATCAGTCAAAGCCCGTTTTATTCTCCCAGGTCAGACTCTAAAATAGAAGCTATGTGTTGCACGAAGCCCAGAGCGGGGAGTTTTGCATATTTTTTGTGAAGCCATTGCATAGAAATATTATTACATTCTTATAATAACTATAGTTGATTTACAACTAAAAATTATAAAAATGATGTGATGAGAAAGGCAACACAATGATAGCTCTGGTTCCTTGTTGCCCTGGTGTCCTGGTGTAAGAGAGTGAAAGAAGACTAGCATCCACCAAATGTGTTATCATTAATGTGAAGTGTCATGTCAATACAATTTTTGATTGCAGCATTGTGTAATAATGAATATTATGGAGACTTATGCTAGTTGAGTGGATTTTAGTAACTGACTAGAGTAAAGGTACCGTCACACTTAGCGACGCTGCAGCGATACCGACAACGATCCGGATCGCTGCAGCGTCGCTGTTTGGTCGCTGGAGAGCTGTCACACAGACCGCTCTCCAGCGACCAACGATCCCGAGGTCCCCGGTAACCAAAGTGAAAGTGAAAGCACAGCACAGCGGTGACTCACCGCTGTGGCTGTGCTCTGCTTTCACTACGGCCAGCAGTCAAGGCAGGAACCAGACGGCAAGGGACAGACAGCTGAATGTAAGTATGTACTGTTTGTTTTTTTACGCTGGTAACCAGGGTAAACAGCGGGTTACTAAGCGCGGCCCTGCGCTTAGTTACCCGATGTTTACCCTGGTTACCAGTGAAGACATCGCTGAATCGGTGTCACACACGCCGATTCAGCGATGTCTGCGGGGAGTCCAGCGACGAAATAAAGTTCTGGACTTTCTTCCCCGACCAGCGATCTCCCAGCAGGGGCCTGATCGCTGCTGCCTGTCACACTGGACGATATCGCTAGCGAGGACGCTGCAACGTCACGGATCGCTAGCGATATCGTCTAGTGTGACAGTACCTTAAGATTTGTGGCGTGAAGCATGGAGGCACGTGCCACTTGTCAGAAGTAAGTGTCCGCTTCTTGATGAATGGGAAGTATCTGACCCAAACAAGCCACCTCATGAAGAGCAACATCGCTGCCATGTATAACGATCTGTATGAAATCTGTCAATATCATCTAGGAACATCATCGAGTCTGATGCCTGCTACGATATCTGTTCTGTCTTTACAAGGTCATCTATCTCAGTAAAAGACTTTGTCGTTAGGTAAAGATCCGGCACTGAGAGCCCCGCTGCCTGGAGGAATTTAACTTTAGTCATTGAGGTGCAGCTTGCATGACTACAGTCACCGCTCGGCGACTGTAACTGCACCCCTGGCACTGACTGACAGCCGGCTCAACTAATGCACTGCAGAGCCTGCTGTGAGTCAGTGCCGGGGGGACCAGGTTACAGCAGCAACTCAACATGTACTGAGCTGTGGCAGCTTCAGAACTCTATAAGCCTGCCGGTCAACCCCATATGTGCAGGTTAAAAGCATTTTTTTACATTACTGGTCCCCTTTAAAGTACCGTAAGCTCGGGAGGCAGATTCTCAGGGAAATCAGTGTCTGACCCATAGATCTTAACAGCTCATCATTAAATCTTCCTTAGGTTGGAGTCACTCATAGTGATCGGCGTCTGTGTATCACGCTTCCAAGGTTCATTTCTTGACAAGCTGCTTCCTAAATGTTGCAAAGGCTTGACACTGCATCATTAGAAATTAATTGCAAATGGCTTGTTTGGCTGTTAATGCCCACGTGATTTCTAGAAAATCATGCAACCATAAAGCCTTACATTTTCAGAGATCAAGAAGCAGGTAGATGTATGGGTTAGTCAATGCAGGAATTTTAGCAATTAAAGCACTAATAAAACCATAGATATATGACAGCTTCCCCAAAAATAATTAATATTTAATATATTTTATGTTTTCATGCTATAGAGCTACACAGTTCAACTTTATTTGCTTGATATATATATGGAGATGGCTACTCTTAGTATGCACCTGTACACACAGTACAGTGTCTGCTACTCAGCAGCGTACCCCACCCATGAAGCAAGCTACACCGCCTGTTTATCTAATTACTAATTTTTAACTGCATCTAGCTCAGGCAATACTTTGGGCCTAGTAGCAGTGTCTGCTACTCAGCAGAGTACCCCACCCATGAAGCAAGCTACACCGCCTTCTTCCTTTCTCAATCTAACCCCTTGGCTCTGGGGTGTTCGCTCTCCCTCCAGCTCTCTCCTTCTCACAGGTGGACTACCGCGTGTATTCACACTGTGGCGAATCTTTTGGGCCCAGGCATAAGAAGTCGTTGAGGTAATGGATAATATGTGCTTCCTTAGAAACGTCCATCATGACCCATTCAAGGAAACAACTAAACGCCTCAAATAGTGAGCAGGATATGGAGCACCCCATGGGCAAACAGCGATCTATGTAGTATGCTCCTTCACAGAAGCAGCCCAATGGGAGGACACTATTCGGAGGCACAGGTAGTAACCGGAACGCCCCCTCAATGTCTGTTTTGGCCATTAGGGTGCCCGCATCGATGTTGTCGTTTACTGACCTGCCCCTTGGATATGACAAATGGTGGATTAGTCGGAATGTATTGGGTTCCTTTTTTAGCACGACTCCCAACGGGGATACCATTACGTCTTCTAAGGAAAGTGTTCTGAATGGACCCGCCATTCTACCTAAAGATATTTCTTTTTTAAATTTTTTTGTCACGACGTCTGGGTGTTGGTAGGCTGATTATAAATTTTTACTCCCGCCTTTCTTGATTTTAGAAGGGCATGACATGCCTATATCTGTGTCTCCTCCTTTTACTCCTCCACCTCTTTTCTTTTCGCATGACTATGTGTAGTTGTGACTTTTCCATGTGTTTGTGGTGTCTTCTGAGCAGTTTGTCAGCTTTTGGACACCTTTTAAGGTGTTTTCTATGTGTTTTCTATGTGTTTGTATATGTTTGTGTTTGCCTGCCATTGGTTTCAATGGGGTTCGACGGTGTTCGTCGAACGTTCGGTGAACATTCGTCGAACACGCCCCAATTCGATGAACCGAACTCGAACACTAGGGGGGTGGCTCAACACTAGTGCTGAATTGAGGTAAGGTGGTTAGAAAGCATAAACTCTAGGAAAACCTACTATATATATCTATATGTACATACAGTTCCGTTAAAAAGTTTGGACACACCTGTGTATGCAATGATTTTCCTTGTCCTTATTGGAATGTGCACACTGTAGATTTAGACTGAAGGTAGGAAGACTATGTGAAACTTGTGAAACAAAGCAGAATTAGCGTTAAGCCTTAAATTCCTCAAGGTGTTACACCCCTTGGCATTCTCTCAAGCAGCTTCATCAGGTTGGCTTTCCATCAGTCTCAAAGGATCTCCCGAGGAGGTGCTGTGCACTTGTTTGCTGCTTTGTCTTCACTCTGCAGTTCAACTCATCCCAAACCATCTGAATTTGGTTGAGGTCAGTTAATTGTGGAGGTCATTTCATCTGATGCAGCACTTCATCCCCGGGAGCTTTGAATTTGGAATAAGTCACCAACAGTGTAATCGGCAAAGCATACATATAGAAACCATCTGCTCAACTTTTCTGCATCTCACAAAGACATCAGGCTAAGTACCAACAAATCACACATTTTGACTCATCCAACTACAGTACAGATTTCCATAGACCTTATGTCTAGTCCTTGTGTTGCTTGGCCCAAACAAGTCTCTTTTTTGCGGTTTTCAGTAGATCCTCGGTTCAAAGTATCTTTTTTTGTAGCACTTTGACCATATAGGCCTGTTTCTTGCACAGTTGATACTGACATGTGTCTGCCTCTTGATATATTTGAATAATTCTTGAGAGTTGGTATCTGAAGTGCTGTCAATTTGTGATTTCTATGGCTGCTAACTCGGATGAAGCTATCATCTGTAGCAGAGGTAATTTCTGGTCTTGCTTTCCTGGAGCGGTCCTCATGAGAGCCAGTTTCATCACAGCAATTGATGGTTTTCATGACTGCACCTGAGGATACCTTCAATGTTCTAGCAAATTTCTGGATTAACTAACGTTCATGTCTTAAAGTAATGATGAACTGTAATTTTCCTTTATTTAGTTGAGACGGTATTGCCATATTCTGGCTTAGAACATTTGTGGAATAGGGCTTCACTAATAGTTTTACTCTGCAGAAATGTGTACCAACACTGCCTCTGCAAAACACACCTGATAGTTGCAAATACTTTCTGAAGGCCAGTGATTCCAGAAATGAGCTCTTGACGAGGCATACCTGTTCACTGGTAACCCCATTTCAGGTGGCTACCTGACGAAACTGCTTGAGAGAATGTCAAGAGTGAGAAAAGCTGTCGTCAGAGTAAAAGTGGGGACTTTGAGAGAGCAAAGGTTTAACACATATTCTGGTTTGCTTCACATGTGTTTCTTTACTTCTTGTTTCCGTATGTGTTACTTCATGGTTCTGCTGCTCTTAGGCCGGCGTCACACTAGCGAGATTTATGGACGTATGAGAGGCGCAGAAAATACGCATTGCACATGGACCAATGATTTTCTATGGGGCAGCTCCTATCTGCCGTATTTTATGCATGCGTATTATACGGTCCTGTACAGCCGTAGAAAATCGCAGCATGCTGCGTTTGTCAGCGTATTGCGCCAAAAATACTCCAATGAAAGTCAATGGGGGCGAGAAAAATATGGATTACACACGGACCAACAGTGTGACTTGTGAGAAATACGCAGCGGTGTTCTATAGAAAAGCCGGCAATTCAGTGCGGTGTACAGTAAAATCACACTGACAGGTTAGAATAGAACAGCTATAATGAATGTCTACACATAGTATAGGTGTATATATATATATATATATATATATATATATATATATACAGTGGGGCAAAAAAGTATTTAGTCAGTCAGCAATAGTGCAAGTTCCACCACTTAAAAAGATGAGAGGCGTCTGTAATTTACATCGTAGGTAGACCTCAACTATGGGAGACAAACTGAGAAAAAAAAAATCCAGAAAATCACATTGTCTGTTTTTTTATCATTTTTTTGGCATATTATGGTGGAAAATAAGTATTTGGTCAGAAACAAACAATCAAGATTTCTGGCTCTCACAGACCTGTAACTTCTTCTTTAAGAGTCTCCTCTTTCCTCCACTCATTACCTGTTGTAATGGCACCTGTTTAAACTTGTTATCAGTATAAAAAGACACCTGTGCACACCCTCAAACAGTCTGACTCCAAACTCCACTATGGTGAAGACCAAAGAGCTGTCAAAGGACACCAGAAACAAAATTGTAGCCCTGCACCAGGTTGGGAAGACTGAATCTGCAATAGCCAACCAGCTTGGAGTGAAGAAATCAACAGCGGGAGCAATAATTAGAAAATGGAAGATATACAAGACCACTGATAATCTCCCTTGATCTGGGGCTCCACGCAAAATCCCACCCCGTGGGGTCAGAATGATCACAAGAACGGTGAGCAAAAATCCCAGAACCACGCGGGGGGACCTAGTGAATGAACTGCAGAGAGCTGGGACCAATGTAACAAGGCCTACCATAAGTAACACACTACGCCACCATGGACTCAGATCCTGCAGTGCCAGACGTGTCCCACTGCTTAAGCCAGTACATGTCCGGGCCCGTCTGAAGTTTGCTAGAGAGCATTTGGATGATCCAGAGGAGTTTTGGGAGAATGTCCTATGGTCTGATGAAACCAAACTGGAACTGTTTGGTAGAAACACAACTTGTCGTGTTTGGAGGAAAAAGAATATTGAGTTGCATCCATCAAACACCATACCTACTGTAAAGCATGGTGGTGGAAACATCATGTTTTGGGGCTGTTTCTCTGCAAAGGGGCCAGGACGACTGATCCGGGTACATGAAAGAATGAATGGGGCCATGTATCGTGAGATTTTGAGTGCAAACCTCCTTCCATCAGCAAGGGCATTGAAGATGAAACGTGGCTGGGTCTTTCAACATGACAATGATCCAAGGCACACCACCAGGGCAACGAAGGAGTGGCTTCGTAAGAAGCATTTTAAGGTCCTGGAGTGGCCTAGCCAGTCTCCAGATCTCAACCGTATAGAAAACCTTTGGAGGGAGTTGAAAGTCCGTGTTGCCAAGCGAAAAGCCAAAAACATCACTGCTCTAGAGGCGATCTGCATGGATGAATGGGCCAACATACCAACAACAGTGTGTGGCAACCTTGTGAAGACTTACAGAAAACGTTTGACCTCTGTCATTGCCAACAAAGGATATATTACAAAGTATTGAGATGAAATTTTGTTTCTGACCAAATACTTATTTTCCACCATAATATGCAAATAAAATGTTAAAAAAACAGACAATGTGATTTTCTGGATTTTTTTTTCTCAGTTTGTCTCCCATAGTTGAGGTCTACCTATGATGTAAATTACAGACGCCTCTCATCTTTTTAAGTGGTGGAACTTGCACTATTACTGACTGACTAAATACTTTTTTGCCCCACTGTATATATATATATATATATATATATATATGTCTGTTCTGTCTCCGCCATCTAATTTGTTGCCTCTGATTACCTGTTTGCATAATTTGCAGTTTTCTCAGTATACAGTATTGATATATTCATACCTTTATTTATCTGTAGTGCTTTGCTCCCTCTAGCAGTCAGAGTCATGTTGACAGTTCTATTTTTCCGTTTTTGTATTTTCCATGTCTGATTCTCCTCCCCCTTGCAATGCATTATGGTAGCTCAGCCTCCATCTCCCTCAATTTTCTCTTCACTTCCTTCAGTCTGCTTTCAAGGAAAGATGCTTGTACTTCATCCCCCTTGTGATTGCATTGCCGGTATGTCTTTATGTTTTCTCTAGATATTCCTGCTCTATATTAGCCTAGCCTAGCCAGTTGTACTCCTAGTTCAGTTACTAGCTTTCTAAATGTCATGCATAATGTACACCATGTGTAGTATGTATTTCTTCTATATTATGCACTGATTCTATGTATGTCATTGTTTACAGTTTTACTGCATCAATATACCACTACGTTAAAACACCTGCAGTCTGCGCTCTCTAAACGGGTCTCAGATTACTTCCCTCCAGGCCGCTCAGACGCAGCACCTCTCCCCAACATGGCGCCTCCCTCCCCCCGTGTAGCCCGCGCTTCTCGTCGCGACTCCCAGGCACAGGATGCAGTTTCGGCGGTCCTTTCCCCAGACTCGCCAGTCACCCTCACCCTGATGAAGGGGCTACTGTCGGAGCTTAGAGTCTCCATTCAAGACGATATGAAGATTATGGTGGCGGAGCTCAGGGGGGAGGTGGTGGACTTGGGTAACCGCACGGACCACCTTGAATCCAAAATTGCTGAACTTGTTCATTCCCATAACACTCTCTTGGATGAACATGAACAGCTTCAGCTCTCGGTAGAGGCATTACAGACCAAGAACTATGACCTGGAGGATAGACATAGACGGAACAACGTCCGCCTTAGAGGCGTCCCAGAGTCGATCCCTCCCGAGGAGCTGAGAGCCTTTCTTCAGGATTTCATGCTGGAAGTTTTACCAGGATTAGAGCCCAGAGATCTAAAAATTGACCGCATCCACAGGGTACAGAAGCCCTCTGGCGTCCGTTCAGACCTCCCTCGAGACGTACTTGCAAGAGTGCATTTCTTTGAAGCTAAGGAGGACTTTTTGAAAGCACTAAGAGCAACCCCTGCCCTTTCTGATCGCTTTGTGAAGCTGGAGGTATATCCGGATTTATCTCCGGGCACATTGGCCCAGCGTCGTGCGTTCAAACCATACACAACGCTCCTGCGTGACAAAGAAGTCGCATACAGATGGGGTCATCCTACACGCCTGATCATACGCAGAGACAATACCACCCACGTCTGCCTTACTCCCGCTCAAGCGGCACGACTCTTGGAAAACTGGAACTTCCTTCCAGCGTCCCCTTCTGCAAAGTCTCAGCGTTCCGGACAAGACTCCGTTGTTAAGAAGGGACCTCGCGGGAAAAGAATCGACCCAGAATGGAGAATTGCCTGATATCGTTCCTGCTGATCTGGATTTCATTCCTGCTGGATAATATGCCCAGGGGACCGTCTTCCTGGTAGCTTTTTTTGTTTTTCTTCTCACTTCTCAGGTTGTATTTTTGTACCTGTCCCCTTTCCGTTCTCTCCTTGATTCCCTCGTCCGCCCTTCCTTTTTCCTCTAATAAATACACCTGGGAATGTGGCCCCATCGAGCGATTTCTGTTCGCTCTGGGCTTTTAGATTTTTTTCCACTTTTTATTTTATTTTTCTTCTTTGTAAATATTGTTGGTAAGCGGGGGAGCATCGCGGACCCCTCATGTCCTATTTTCAGGGGTTCTGCGGTCCTTGTTCTGCTATTAATGCCTTATTTTCTTCTTTTTTGGTTTGGTTTTTGTTATGGAATGTCATTGTCTGAAATGTTCGTTATTATTATCCTGATTGTGTGTACCTTTTACCCCTTCCCCCCACTACCCTCTTTTTTATGCAGATTATCTCCTGCGCTCTTTAATGCTCCAACATGTGAACTAGTGGTCCATTACCGATTCTGATCATGCCTTTCTCGACATTAGCTTTAAATGTGAATGGCCTTAACTCCCCTCAAAAACGTTCTCTTTTATATGGCCAATTAAAAAAATCACGTGCGGATATTGTCTTTTTACAGGAGACTCATCTTTTAGAAGCTGATAACTACCGCATAACCTCCCGTTTTTATCCCCAGCGTTTTTTTTCTAACGCTCAGGATAAAAAATCTGGGGTTGCAATTTTTATTAGCGCCAACTTGTCGTTTGAATTGATTAAAGTTTTAACTGACCCTGAGGGAAGATATCTACTCCTGACCTGCTGCTTAAATGAGGTTCTGTTCTCCTTATTAGCGATATACGCCCCAAACTCAAAACAATCTACCTTCCTCAACTCGCTATTAGTTGACCTTATTCCTTCTATGGTGGGACATAAACTAATTGCGGGTGACCTGAATGCTCCCTTAAACAAATCCCTCGACTGCTCGAATCCCCTGACTTTTAGATCTGACCTAGCCCCTATCACCTCCTCCTTTCACCTACACGACATTTGGCGATACCTTCACAGCAATGAACGAGACTACACCTTCTTTTCCCCCAGACACAAATCTTTTAGCCGTATAGACTACTTTTTAGTTAATGACTCTCTCCTTCCCTTATGTATGACGGCCGACATTGACACTATCTCTTGGTCAGATCATGCCCCTATTACTTTAACTATTTCGGACTCTACTCCCCACTCCCCCTTGACTTCCTGGAAAATGAACGAACACCTCCTGACATCTCCGACCAATCATGACGCCCTTTCTACCCACCTGAAAGAGTTTTTTCGATTTAATAATGTTGATGACATTGCTCCAGATGTGTTATGGTTTTCCCATAAGGCTGTAATGCGGGGTCATTTCCTCAAACTAGCAGCCCACACCAAAAGACAGTATAATGCGACTCTGGACTCCCTCCTAACCAGGATTAAAACGCTTGAAAAGTCTCTCTTGTCCTCTCAGGATTCCACGACTCTTTCAGACTTATTGAAAAGTCGGAACCAACTACGCGCGTTCCTTCTGTCGCGAGTCGAACTCCAACTGAAAAAAAACAAATCCTTCTACTATAGCATGGGGGACAGAGCTGGAGCCCTCCTTGCTCGTAGAATTAAAAAAGCAGAGATTCGTTCCAGAATTTCGCACACTATCTCCTCCATTGGAGACACAATCCGTAACCCTATTCTAATTGCTGAACAATTCCGCAATTACTATAATGATCTCTATAATCTGTCCTCCTCTCCTTCTACGCCTCAACCCTCCCCTGAAGCCATTTCTGCCTTCCTCGCAAAAGCCAAACTCCCTTCGCTGTCTGCGGATCAACTAGAATATCTAAATAAACCTTTCACTCTCCCTGAAATTCTAGAAGTCATTCGCTCCACCAAAAAACGTTCTGCCCCGGGCCCAGATGGTTTCCCCTATCAGTATTATTCTTCTTTCTCTTCCCTCCTTGCTCCTCATCTATTATCTCTTTTCCACTTCTGGCAGCGTGAGGGACACATCAAACCAGAGGGACTAAAAGCGGCTATTTCCACAATTCCAAAACCGGGGAAACCTCCTACAGACCCGAGCAGCTATCGCCCGATAGCTTTGCTTAACTGTGATTTGAAAATCTATTCTAAGCTGCTAGCGGACCGCATCAAAGCTGTACTTCCATCATTAATTGCTTTGGATCAGGTGGGATTCATTCCTGACCGTCAAGCAAGGGATGCCACAAGAAGGGTCATAGATCTCTTAGAGGTTCTGGAAGGGAGAGGTTCCCCTGGTGTACTCGTGTCCCTAGATGCGGAAAAAGCTTTTGACCGTGTGCATTGGGGGTATCTAGCGGCAGTCCTAGACAAATTTGCCTTTTGTGGCAATATTAAATCAGCCATTATGGCCTTATACTCGTCCCCCTATGCTTTTGTGAAGGCGGGTGGCTTTTCTTCCTCCACTTTTTCAATATCCAACGGGACGCGTCAGGGCTGCCCCCTTTCCCCCCTCATTTTTGCCCTTGTTATGGAACCGCTGGCAGCTATTATTCGCACTCACCCGGATATTTCAGGTATTTCTGTGGGCCCTGTAGACCATAGAATCAGTCTATATGCTGATGATGTTCTCCTCACTTGCACGAACCCATCTATCTCTATCCCAGCTATTATGTCTGTTCTCTCCGACTTTTCTAATGCTTCTTTCTATAAGCTCAACCTTTCCAAGTCCTCGATCTTCCCGGTCAACCTCCCCTCATCTTCCCAACAGGTGCTCTCTGCGCAATTTCCCTTCAGCTGGACCACTGATGGCTTTCGCTACCTAGGGATCCACATCTCCTCTATTAAAACCATTATTAGAAAAAACTGCGACTCTTTACTTTCCTCCATCCGTTTGTTATGTTCAGAATATTCTGCTCACCAATTATCCTGGGTCGCTCGAATCCAAACTGTTAAAATGATGCTCCTCCCTAAGATCCTATACCTTCTCCGCTGCATCCCCCTTCCCTTTCCCAAAAAGTATCTTAACCTTTTCCAATCGGTTCTGAGTCGGTTCATTTGGAGTAATAAACCACACCGGGTCTCCATGTCCACTCTGACCCTCCCATATACCAGGGGTGGCTTCGGAGTTCCCGACATTGCATCATACCATTCATCAGTTGACCTGGACGTGGCGAGGATTTGGTGGCTCGGGTCTCCTACTTCGCTATGGTTACAGATTGAGGCGTGTTTTGCTCCTCGTGGATCGACCAGACTTCTTTTGGAGATGAATCTTCTTCGCTTTTTCTCTCCACCCTCCACCCTACGCTCTATCCAAAACCTTCTTTCGATCTGGCATAAATTTAAAAACTCACATTTCCCTTTCCTTTATAAGCATATTTCCATGCGAGCTGTAGAAACCCTTATGGGAGAGATCTCCTTTACAACTTGGGGCAGCGGATCCACACCCATATCTTTACTTGACGACCTATTAGATCAGGGTCGTCTTCCTCCTTATAATGCCCTAATCTCCAAATTTTCCCTCTCTCCTTCATCTTTGTTTTCCTACTTCCGGCTCCGACACTTTCTTAATACAGTGACAATCCCAGTTTACGATCCCCTGGAGATTAATTTCTCGTTGCAAGCACTCTTTGGACAACCCAGTCAAGCTCGCCGTGGGATTTCTATCATTTATAAAGCTCTTCTCGCATCACGTCTCACTACTAAACTCCCTTATATGCTTAGGTGGGAGTCCAGACTTGCTTTCTCAGCTTCTTTAGAACAATGGCTGACAGCCTCGGGTCATGCTTCTCATTTTACGCGCTGCATTAACCATCTGGAGCAATCGAAAAAACTTATGTTTAACTGGTACCTAACCCCGACTCGAATTGCAAGGTTTGGTGGACCGGGATCCTCCCTCTCCCCCTTCTGTTGGAAGGGATGTTCTGATCCGGGTTCAGAAGCTCATATGTGGTGGTCCTGTCCGGGTGTGAATCAGTTCTGGACTGAGGTGAGCTCCCTTCTTTCATCTCTGACGGGGCTTCCCATGGTATTAACGCCATCTTTAGCTTTACTTGGCTTGGACCTGGAATCTTTCCCCCTCAGCTTAAGTCCTATCATAACAAACACTCTCATAGCGGCCCGTCAGACTATAGCAGCTCATTGGAAAACACCGGTTCTACCGACTCTACAAGAGACTATATCTCGTTTAAATTTACACTGCGCATATGAGATTATGCTGGCCCATGACTTGAACCAGAAAATAAAAATTCTGAACTGGTGGGACCCATGGATTTCCTCTACCTATAACACAGTTGATGTATCGCCCTGATTTTCATTATGTCTTGTTTTACGGTAAACTCTACACTTTGTAATTGGAGCTGCCATTAGTCCACTACCTATCTTATATGTGGTAAATTGTTAATCTGCATTCCTCCCCCTCCTCCCTTTTCCCATTCCCAACGGTTAAATCGTTTGTTTTCTTGGTATATTGTAATTAGTGACTATTGGTTACTTTTGTTATTGGAATTCTTTAATAAAAAAACAATTGGTTTAAAAAAATATACCACTACGTTTAATAAAGCACAGACTCAACCACAGTCTCCTTATTGGACTCCGGTATAGCGGTTTAGCTGCCTGTATAGCTACATCAGCCTGCCTTATTTAGTGAGGACAGAACAGTGAAATGGTAGCCATCCAACTAGTGGGATTCAAGTCACCGGCTACACAGAGACTAAATACAGCTACAGCAATCTCTGCACAGCCAAGCACTTTCCCAAGACACCATGTCTCACAAATCACACAGGACAAGATCTGTTACGTCCTTCTCTTCAAAGACAACATCTATCAGCAGCGCGGTTGCCATTGCCCTCGCAAATGCTGAAGCTGCCAAAATGCGAGCGAGCTTTGCTGACCAAGAGATGCAACTTAAATTAGAGAAGGCAAGCGTGGATGCCGCCTTAGAAAGTCTAGCGGCAAAAAACGAAACTGCCGCAGCCTCGCTGAGGCAGAATCGCTAGAAGCTGCGCAAAATCCCAAGCTGCATAGCCAAAGCAGTATGTCGAGTCTGGAGTTTCCACTGCAAGACTCACCACAACGCACATCTCAGTATGTTAAAGGGAACCTGTCACCCCGTTTTTTCAGATTGAGCTATAAATACTGTTAAATAGGGCCTGCGCTGTGTGTTACTATAGTGTATGTAGTGTACCCTGATTCCCCATGTATGCTGAGAAATACATTACCAAAGTCGCCGTTTTCGCCTGTCAATCAGGCTGGTCAGGTCGGGTGGGCGTGTTCACAGCGCTCTTTTCTTCCCCAGCTTTCCGTTGGTGGCGTAGTGGTGTGCGCATGTCCAATTTCCGAATTCCCTGCGCCCACGTGAAGACACAGCGCACGATCTGCGCTGTCATCCCTTTCATCGGTGGGGCGGCCATCTTCCTGGGGCCGCGCGTGCGCAGATGGAGTGCTCTGCTGCACGGGGCTTCAGGAAAATGGCTGCGCGCGTGCGCACAAGAGATCGCGGCGGCCATTCTCCCAAAGCCGAGATGCAAAAAAGTAAAAAAAAAAATTTCCAAATGTGTAAAAAAAAATTAAAAAAAATATTCCAAAATAATGAAAAAAAAAAAATATTATTCCCATAAATACATTTCTTCATCTAAATAAAAAAAAAAAACCAATAAAAGTACACATATTTAGTAACGACCCGACCTATAAAACTGTCCCACTAGTTAACCCCTTCAGTAAACACCGTAAGAAAAAAAAAAACGAGGCAAAAAACAACGCTTTATTATCATACCGCCGAACAAAAAGTGGAATAACACGCGATCAAAAGGACAGATATAAATAACCATGGTACCGCTGAAAGCGTCATATTCTCCCGCAAAAAACGAGCCGCCATTCAGCATCATCAGCCAAAAAATAAAAAAGTTATAGTCCTGAGAATAAAGCGATGCAAAAATAATTATTTTTTCTGTAAAATAGTTTTTATCGTATAAAAGCGCCAAACCATAAAAAAATGATATAAATGAGGTGTCACTGTAATCGTACTGACCCGAAGAATAAAACTGATTTATCAATTTTACCAAACGTGGAACGGTATAAACGCCTCCCCCAATAGAAATTCATGAATAGCTGGTTTTTGGTCATTCTTCCTCACAAAAATCGGAATAAAAAGCGATCAAAAAATGTCATGTGCCCGAAAATGTTTTCAATAAAAACGTCAACTCGTCCCACAAAAAACAAGACCTCACATGACTCTGTGGACCAAAATATGGAAAAATTATAGCTCTCAAAATGTGGTATTGCAAAAAATATTTTTTGCAATAAAAAGGGTCTTTCAGTGTGTGACGGCTGCCAATCATAAAAATCCGCTAAAAAACTCGCTATAAAAGTAAATCAAACCCCCCTTCATCACCCCCTTAGTTAGGGAAAAATAATAAAAAATGTATTTATTTCCATTTTCCCATTAGGGCTAGGGTTAGGGCTAGGGTTAGGGCTAGGGCTAGGGTTAGGGCTAGGGCTAGGGTTAGGGCTAGGGTTAGGGCTAGGGTTAGGGTTAGGGCTAGGGTTAGGGCTAGGGTTAGGGCTAGGGTTAGGGCTAGGGTTAGGGTTAGGGCTAGGATTAGGGCTAGGGTTAGGGCTAGGGTTAGGGTTGGGGCTACAGTTAGGGTTGGGGCTACAGTTAGGGTTGGGGCTAAAGTTAGGGTTAGGGTTTAGATTACATTTACAGTTGGGAATAGGGTTGGGATTAGGGTTAGGGGTGTGTCAGGGTTAGAGGTGTGGTTAGGGTTACCGTTGGAATTAGGGTTAGGGGTGTGTTTAGATTAGGGTTTCAGTTATAATTGGGGGGTTTCCACTGTTTCGGCACATCAGGGTCTCTCCAAACACGACATGGCGTCCGATCTCAATTCCAGCCAATTCTGCGTTGAAAAAGTAAAACAGTGCTCCTTCCCTTCCGAGCTCTCCTGTGTGCCCAAACAGGGGTTTACCCTCACATATGGGGTATCAGCGTACTCAGGACAAATTGGACAACAACTTTTGTGGACCAATTTCTCCTGTTACCCTTGGGAAAATACAAAACTGGGGGCTAAAAAATAATTTTTGTGGGAAAACAAAAAGATTTTTTATTTTCACGGCTCTGCGTTATAAACTGTAGTGAAACACTTGGGGGTTCAAAGTTCTCACAACACATCTAGATAAGTTCATTGAGGGGTCTAGTTTCCAATATGGGGTCACTTGTGGGGGGTTTCTACTGTTTAGGTACATTAGGGGCTCTGCAAACGCAATGTGACGCCTGCAGACCAATCCATCTAAGTCTGCATTCCAAATGATGCTCCTTCCCTTCCGAGCCCTCCCATGCGCCCAAACGGTGGTTCCCCCCCACATATCGGGTATCAGCGTACTCAGGACAAATTGGACAACAACATTTAGGGTCCAATTTCTCCTGCTAACCTTGGAAAAATACAAAACTGGGGGCTAAAATATAATTTTTGTGGAAAAAAAAATATTTTTTATTTGCACGGCTCTGCGTTATAAACTGTAGTGAAATACTTTGGGGTTCAAAGCTCTCACAACACATCAAGATGAGTTCCTTAGGGGGTCTACTTTCCAAAATGGTGTCACTTGTGGGGGGTTTCTACTGTTTAGGTACATTAGGGGCTCTGCAAACGCAATGTGACGCCTGCAGACCATTCCATCTAAGTCTGCATTCCAAATGGCGCTCCTTCCCTTCCGAGCCCTCCCATGCGCCCAAACGGTGGTTGCCCCCCACATATGGAGTATCAGCGTACTCAGGACAAATTAGACAACAACTTTTGGGGTCCAATTTCTCCTGTTACCCTAGGGAAAATACAAAGCTGGGGGCTAAAAAATAATTTTTGTGGGAAAAAAATTTTGTTTTATTTTTATGGCTCTGCATTATAAACTTCTGTGAAGCCCTTGGTGGGTCAAAGTGCTCACCACACATCCAGATAAGTTCCTTAGGGGGTCTACTTTCCAAAATGGTGTCACTTGTGGGGGGTTTCAATGTTTAGGCACATCAGTGGCTCTCCAAACGCAACATGGCGTCCCATCTCAATTCCTGTCAATTTTGCATTGAAAAGTCAAACGGCGCTCCTTCCCTTCCGAGCTCTCCCATGCGCCCAAACAGTGGTTTACTGCCACATATGGGGTATCAGCGTACTCAGGACAAATTGGACAACAACTTTTGAGGTCCAATTTCTTCTCTTACCCTTGGAAAAATAAAAAATTGGGGGCAAAAATATAATTTTTGTGAAAAAATATGATTTTTTATTTTTACGGTTCTGCATTATAAACTTCTGTGAAGCACTTGGTGGGTCAAAGTGCTCACCACACATCCAGATAAGTTCCTTAGGGGGTCTACTTTCCAAAATGGTGTCACTTGTGGGGGGTTTCAATGTTTAGGCACATCAGGGGCTCTCCAAACGCAACATGGCGTCCCATCTCAATTCCTGTCAATTTTGCATTGAAAAGTCAAACGGCGCTCCTTCCCTTCCGAGCTCTCCCATGCGCCCAAACAGTGGTTTACTGCCACATATGGGGTATCAGCGTACTCAGGACAAATTGTACAACAACTTTTGGGGTCCATTTTCTCCTGTTACCCTTGGTAAAATAAAACAAATTGGAGCTGAAGTAAATTTTTTGTGTAAAAAAGTTAAATGTTCATTTTTATTTAAACATTCCAAAAATTCCTATTAAACACCTGAAGGGTTAATAAACTTCTTGAATGTGGTTTTGAGCACCTTGAGGGGTGCAGTTTTTAGAATGGTGTCACACTTGGGAATTTTCTATCATATAGACCCCTCAAAATGACTTCAAATGAGACGTGGTCCCTAAAAAAAAATGGTGTTGTAAAAATGAGAAATTGCTGGTCAACTTTTAACCCTTATAACTCCCTAACAAAAAAAAAATTTGGTTCCAAAATTATGCTGCTGTAAAGGAGACATGTGGGAAATGTTACTTATTAAGTATTTTGTGTGACATATCTCTGTGATTTAATTGCATAAAAATTCAAAGTTTGAAAATTGCGAAATTTTCAACATTTTCCCCAAATTTCCGTTTTTTTCACAAATAAACGCAGGTACTATCAAAGAAATTTTACCACTATCATGAAGTACAATATGTCACGAGAAAACAGTGTCAGAATCACCAGGATCCGTTGAAGCGTTTCGGAGTTATAACTTCATAAAGGGACAGTGGTCAGAATTGTAAAAATTGGCCTGGTCATTGACGTGCAAACCACCCTTGGGGGTAAAGGGGTTAAAGACGTGTGCAGGTGCTGTGACAAAAGCAGGCAGGAAAGCTACTGACTACCAAATTGAGTCTTTAGACGGACAATTCTGCCTACCGCTAGCTATGATCATCGAATGTAACCAGATCCCAGACAACAGATCTGAAATCCCTACGCCAGATGTAGCAATCTATCACGCTCACTTAAAACGAATAGCACACCTTTTACCGGAACTCGACCATCAGGCCCAGATAATTCTGCTGTTGGGGAGAGATATCCTGCAGGTTCATAAAGTGAGACGTCATATCAATGGACTCCACAATGCTCCCTATGCCCAAAAGCTAGACCTAGGATGGGTCATAATTGGCAATGTATGCTTGGGATGCATGCACGCCCCATCATCTGTGACAAGCATGCTGACAAATACATTGGAGAAAGGACGACCATCTCTGTTTCAACCTTGTAACAATGAGTTCCATGTCAGGGAACTGCCACACAGCATCCAACTGCCCAACCATTTAATAGACTTTACTCACGACAGCAGTATAGTGTCGGGAAGCTATGAGGATCAGTTAGGGTGCACAGTCTTCCACAGAACTAAGCACGACAACCAAGTGGCAATGTCGGTAGAAGACAAGTTGTTCTTAAAGATAAAGGACAAGGGACTTGCAAAAGATGAGACCAACAGCTGGGTCGCACCTCTTCCCTTCAAAACCCACAGACCACATCTACCGAACAACAGAAATCAGGTATTACAACGTTTCTCCTCTCTCAAACATAATCTACAAAAGAAACCAGAGATGAAAGATCACTTTTTCTCCTTCATGTCAAAGATTTTCGAAAACTGTCATGCAGAACTAGCTCCCACTCTCAAAGACTCTGAAGAATGCTGGTTCCTAACCATGTTTGGAGTATATCACCCTAAGAAACCAGGCCAGATTAGAGTCGTGTTCGATTCCAGTGCTAAGTTTAATGATGTCTCCCTGAATGACGTTCTACTGACAGGACCAGACCTCAATAACAAACTGCTGGGAGTACTTATGCGCTTCCATAAGGAATCCATTGCCTTCATCGCTGACATCCAGCAAATGTTCCATTGTTTCCTTGTGAGAGAGAGAGACAGGAACTTCCTAAGATTCTTCTGGTACAGAGACAATGATCCTACTAAAGAAGTCACAGAGTATCGCATGAGAGTGCACATCTTTGGCAACAGTCCTTCACCTGCAGTCGCCATTTACGGACTCAAAAGGTCGGCTCAGGAAGAAGAAGCAGAATACGGAGCAGATGTCAGACAATTCATAGAAAAGGACTTTTATGTCGATGACTGTCTAAAAGCCATGCCTTCAAATGAGACTGCCATCAGTCTTCTCAGGAGAGCCCAGGACATGCTTGCCTGCTCGAACCTGAGGCTTCATAAAATAGCCTCAAACAGCCAAGAACTCATGGGAGGATTCCCTTCTCAGGACTTATGTAATGGTCTCAGAGACCTGGACCTGGGGTCAGACCCAGCACCAATGAAACGCAGCCTCGGGCTTCTCTGGAATCTACAGTCAGGCTATGTGCACACGTTCAGGTTTTTTTGCGTTTTTTTCGCGTTTTTTCACACTGAAAACGCTATAAAAACTAATTAAAAACGTATACTTTATGCATTCTATCATTTAGAATGCATTCTGCATGTTTTGTGCACATGGATGCGTTTTTTCCGCGAAAAAAAAACGCATCGCGGTAAAAAAATGAGCATGTTCATTATTTTTGCAGATTTTCTGCGTTTTTCCCGCAATTCTATGCATTTGGGAAAAAACGCACACAAAACACACCAAAAACGCATCAAAAACGTGTGAAAACGCGGTAAAATCGCGGTAAAAATGCATGCGGATTTCTGGCAGAAATGCCAGGTTTTTGTCAGGAAAATTTCTGCCAGAAATCCTGACGTGTGCACATACCCTTAGACACTTTCACCTTTCAGGTCAGCCAGGAAGAAAGGCCTTTCACACGTAGAGGCGTCCTGTCTACCATCAACAGTCTGTACAATCCCTTAGGTTTTGCAGCTGCTGTTACTATACAAGACAAGGCCCTACTAAGAGACTTAGAGGGACACTGTCACTTGAATTTGGAGGGAACAATCTTCAGCCATGGAGGCGGGGTTTTTGGGTGTTTGATTCACCCTTTCCTTACCCGCTGGCTGCATGCTGGCTGCAATATTGGATTGAAGTTCATTCTCTGTCCTCCATAGTACACGCCTGCGCGAGGTAAGATTGCCTTGTGCAGGCGTGTACTATGGAGGATAGAGAATGAACTTCAATCCAATATTGCAGCCAGCATGCAGCCAGCGGGTAAGGAAAAGGTGAATCAAACACCCAAAAACCCCGCCTCCATGGCTGAAGATTGTTCCCTCCAAATTCAGGTGACAGTGTCCCTTTAACTAGGGAAACATCTGACTGGGATGCACCTCTGCCACCTGATAAGAGTATCCAGTGGGAAGGGTGGAAGAACTCGTTAGCAGCACTCTCCAACCCGAACGTGCCAAGACCATACACCCCTGTGCCATTTTCAGAAATACAAAGCCAAAGACTGTACGTATTTGCAGATGCTTCTGTCAAAGTGATTGCCGCTGTTGCCTACCTCAAAACTGTAGACTCCAAATGTCAGTGCCACATTGGGTTCATTATGGGGAAGGCCAAACTCGCACCACAACCAGAGCACACTATACCCAGGTTAGAGCTTTGTGCCGCAGTCCTAGCTGTTGAGTTAGCGGAGTTCATCACATCCGAAATGGCCATCGACCTGACACAGGCCAAGTTCTACTCAGACAGTAAAGTATTCCTGGGATATATCCACAACAAAACCAGGCAATTCTATGTTTATGTCAATAATAGAGTGCTACGAATCAGGAGATCAGTTCATCCAAAGCAGTGGCATTACATACCCACGGACCAGAATCCCACAGATCATGCAACTAGGGCAGTTGACGCAAGTCGACTAGGAAGCACAACATGGCTCTCAGGACTAAAACTATTGTACATTGAGGAATGTTTTCCAGACACCTTTGAACTAGTAGGAGAGGACTCAGATGCTGAAATCCGCCCTCAGGTGTCTACACTTCATACAATGACCTTTGTTAAGGTACCTTCACAATGAGCAACTTTACAACGAGAACGACAACGATCCGTGACGTTGCAGCGTCCTGGATAGCGATCTCGTTGTGTTTGACACGCAGCAGCGATCAGGATCCTGCCGTGACATCGCTGGTTGTAGCTGAAAGTCCAGAACTTTATTTGGTCGTCAGGTCGGCGTGATTCGTCATGTTTGACAGCAAAAGCAACGATGCCAGCAATGTTTTCTCACAGAGCTAACAACCAGCGAGAACGATAAGTACTTCACTGGATCGCTCCTGCATCGTTCTGGAGTTGCTGTGTTTGACATCTCTACAGCGACCTAACAGCGACGCTCCAGCGATCTAGTTTAGGTCGGATCGTTGTCTATATCGCTGGAGCGTCGCTAAATGTGACGGTACCTTTATCCAGCTTGGATCTTGCAGGTTCGACAGATTCTCAAGTTGGAAGTTGCTTATTTGAGCCATTACCTGCCTGACTCATATAGCTCGCTCATTCAGGACCACCAGAACTTGTGGCACAGAAAAATGTAAAGGTTGGCATCTTTGTAAAAATACCTATGTTACTTCTAGAAATCACATCATTCTCACTGTTCAAAGAGAAACCTACTCTGCAGAAATCCAATGTCTTATTAACAAAGCTCCAATACCAGTGAGCAGCGTATTGAGAAAACTCGACCCATTCATCGACAACAACGGCCCGCTGAGAGTAGGAGGCAGACTCAAAGAAGCTGAAATGGAGTTTGTTGAGAAAATCCCTCTTATACTTCCCAGAAAATGTCATGTTGCCTACCTAAATGTACAACACTTCCACAATCTGGTCAAACACCAAGGAAGACTATTTACAGAAGGAGCCATGAGAACTGCTGGCGTGTTGATTGTCGGTGCAAAGAAACTTATCAGTAGTGTCATGCACAAATGTATTACCTGTCGTAAGCTCCGTGGTTCGACTCAAACCCAAAAGATGGCTGATCTACCAGCAGATAGACTCAGCCCAGACCCTCCCATTACCAGCGTTGGTTTTGATGTGTTTGGGCCTTGGTCAGTTGTTACACGTCATACTAGAGGCGGCCAAGCCAATAGTAAACGTTGGGCAGTCATGTTCACTTGCATATTCAGAAAAATTCCCACGCACGAGTTCATCTGAGGTTGTGCCAGCAGAGGGCACAGCACCGCAAGTCTAGGTAGCTACGTTCCCCTGCTTTCCATTCATTCCCCAGTTTTTACAGGCAGGGGTGGCTGCATTAGCAGGCTCCTGCTTGTAAAATTATTTAACCCCTTCAGATGGATTTCCAGCATGGGACAAGGCTGAACGACGGAAGGTATGGGATATTGTTGATTTTTTATTTTAACTTTGTTTCAGGTGACAAGGATCTTCAATTGGATTAAGAGTATGATAAACTATTACAACACCCTGTGTCTTTATTTCAATAAAATACTTTTTTCCTAATGTGTGTGTGTGTGTTTTATTAAACATTTACTATTATTGGAATAATAATGGATAGGTGTCTTATTGACACCTCTCCATTATTAACCTGGCTTAATGTCACCTTACAATAGCAAGGTGACATTAACCCTTTATTACCCCATATCCCACCGCTACACGGAAGTGGGAAGAGAGTGGCCAAGTGCCAGAATAGGCGCATCTTACAGATGTGCCTTTTCTTGGGTGGCTGGGGGCAGATGTTTTTAGCCAGGGGGGGGGGGGCAATAACCATGGTCCCTCTCTAGGCTATTAATATCTGCCCTCAGTCACTGGCTTTACCACTCTGGCAGAGAAAATTGCGTGGGAGCCCACACCAGTTTTTTCCGCGATTTAACCCTTTATTTTAACAGCTAGAGTCCCCAAATTTTGCACACATACACTTCTAACATTAGTAGTGAGGAATATCTAAAAAAAAATAAGGGATATGAAATGGTTTACTGTATGTCTCACATCTTCTCGGGTTTGGGAAGGAGATAGCAAAAGCCGGCAATTGAATTACCGGCTTTTCTGCTATCTAGCGCTGTATGAAATATATATATATATATATATATATATATATATATATATATATATATGTGTCTCACTGACATACAGTGGGGCAAAAAAGTATTTAGTCAGTCAGCAATAGTGCAAGTTCCACCACTTAAAAAGATGAGAGGCGTCGGTAATTTACATCATAGGTAGACCTCAACTATGGGAGACAAACTGAGAAAAAAAAAATCCAGAAAATCACATTGTCTGTTTTTTAACATTTTATTTGCATATTATGGTGGAAAATAAGTATTTGGTCAGAAACAAAATTTCATCTCAATACTTTGTAATATATCCTTTGTTGGCAATGACAGAGGTCAAACGTTTTCTGTAAGTCTTCACAAGGTTGCCACACACTGTTGTTGGTATGTTGGCCCATTCCTCCATGCAGATCTCCTCTAGAGCAGTGATGTTTTTGGCTTTTCGCTTGGCAACACGGACTTTCAACTCCCTCCAAAGGTTTTCTATAGGGTTGAGATCTGGAGACTGGCTAGGCCACTCCAGGACCTTGAAATGCTTCTTACGAAGCCACTCCTTCGTTGCCCTGGCGGTGTGCTTTGGATCATTGTCATGTTGAAAGACCCAGCCACGTTTCATCTTCAATGCCCTCGCTGATGGAAGGAGGTTTGCACTCAAAATCTCACGATACATGGCCCCATTCATTCTTTCATGTACCCGGATCAGTCGTCCTGGCCCCATTGCAGAGAAACAGCCCCAAAGCATGATGTTTCCACCACCATGCTTTACAGTAGGTATGGTGTTTGATGGATGCAACTCAGTATTCTTTTTCCTCCAAACACGACAAGTTGTGTTTCTACCAAACAGTTCCAGTTTGGTTTCATCAGACCATAGGACATTCTCCCAAAACTCCTCTGGATCATTCAAATGCTCTCTAGCAAACTTCAGACGGGCCCGGACATGTACTGGCTTAAGCAGTGGGACACGTCTGGCACTGCAGGATCTGAGTCCATGGTGGCGTAGTGTGTTACTTATGGTAGGCCTTGTTACATTGGTCCCAGCTCTCTGCAGTTCATTCACTAAGTCCCCCCGCGTGGTTCTTGGATTTTTGCTCACCGTTCTTGTGATCATTCTGACCGCACGGGGTGGGATTTTGCGTGGAGCCCCAGATCGAGGGAGATTATCAGTGGTCTTGTATGTCTTCCATTTTCTAATTATTGCTCCCACTGTTGATTTCTTCACTCCAAGCTGGTTGGCTATTGCAGATTCAGTCTTCCCAGCCTGGTGCAGGGCTACAATTTTGTTTCTGGTGTCCTTTGACAGCTCTTTGGTCTTCACCATAGTGTAGTTTGGAGTCAGACTGTTTGAGGGTGTGCACAGGTGTCTTTTTATACTGATAACAAGTTTAAACAGGTGCCATTACTACAGGTAATGAGTGGAGGAAAGAGGAGACTCTTAAAGGAGAAGTTACAGGTCTGTGAGAGCCAGAAATCTTGATTGTTTGTTTCTGACCAAATACTTATTTTCCACCATATATATGGTGGAAATAAATTGTGGCAAATAAATTGTTAAAAAAAAAGACAATGTGATTTTCTGGATTTTTTTTTCTCAGTTTGTCTCCCGTAGTTGAGGTCTACCTATGATGTAAATTACAGACGCCTCTCATCTTTTTAAGTGGTGGAACTTGCACTATTGCTGACTGACTAAATACTTTTTTGCCCCACTGTATATATATATATATATATATATATATATATATGTATATATATATATATAGACTGTATATATGTTTTAACGAATATTTGAGCCCATGGATCCATTGTATGTCCGTTTTGCAAGCCGGCGAGAAAATCTCGCAGTACGAATGCCATACGGATTAGATACGGAGGATGACATGCGCAAATACGCTGCCACACCTTGCCTACGGATGACATACGGATCACTATTGTGGCAACATTTCTGCGTATTACGGTCGTAAAAAACGGACCATATTTTCGTACGTCTAGTGTCACGCCGGCCTAAGTCTGAGTCTACATTGTGCACATTCCAATATGAAAAAGGAAAACCATTGCAAACTTTTGACCAGTAAATCTACAGATATTTTGCATCAGAATAGCGAGGTGCGGCAGCACACAGGAGCCAGGGATGAGAGTATATATATGTCATCCTCCGTATCTAATCCGTATGGCATTCGTACTGCGAGATTTTCTATGTGTGTGATATATATATGTGTGTTTAAAATAAAAAAAAGGAGAGAGAAAAAAAGGGTGATGGCACCACTTTGCAGCAAAGTCTGATAATCACATATGTGGCACACATGCGTCAACTATAACGGCCGTTTCGCGCTCAATAGCGCTTCTACGGGTCAATCCCGTTGCCCCATAGAAGCGCTGTTGAGCGCGAAACGGCCATCGTCAGCACTGGCTCACACACTCCTTCATCTGTTCTCCTGGCCATGATTTTTAAACGCTGAAATAAAGCAAGATTTTTGAGGATCGGTGAGTGCAATCTGTTTTTTTCTATTTTCTGCATATATATATATTAATTTATATGTAAGGAGACTACCATTTTTAATTATACTTATTCTTACTGACTTTCTTAGACATTATATACATTATACAGGGTGGGCCATTTACATGGATACACCTGGGTGGGCCATTTATAAAGTTGGATCCAAAATGGCCGCCATAGTTACCACCCATCTTGAAAAGATTTCTCCCTCCCATATACTAATGTGCCACAAACAGGAAGTTGATATCACCAACCATTCCCATATTATTTAGGTGTATCCATATACAAAGCCCACCTTGTACATGCAACAGAAATGAGTGAATAAATTATAAATTCTAAAACCTCTGCTAATAATATATAAGAGTAATATGTTTTTCATTCCATATTTTTACCAGGCAAGCTCCACGTAGTAAGAACCTCCTCTATATACTGTACTTACTGAGCTGTACACATGGAGTGATGGAAATGAATGACATGATTAGACACAGGCTGATGTTAATGCTTATCAGTCCTTTGTTCAGGACACAGCCAGCAGGATGGGTGAAGTAATTGTAAAGCAAATAGAAGGCCATTGTGGCAATGGAATAGAATAGCAATGTGGCAATCAGGACTGCAAAATACCAGCGTTTGTCTTTAGCTGCCCCAGTTAGCCTGAGAAGAGAGAAACAGATACAAGTTGCGACATTTAATATTTTGTCATCATAATGGCCATTGGTTACATCAATGAGAATAGACTATATGCTCATAAGTCCCCAAAAGAATGAAATTCCTTTCTACACATTTCTCTGCATTGACCATGTGTACAGTATTTGTAGAGAGGAAGGAGCAAAGGATACAGGTACAGTCTCCTAACAATGAGCGACCTCTGACACCTATGACCTGGAGATTGTATGTTAATTTGTTCAGGTCTCCCAGATCCCCTTTTACTATCCATCAACCTGGTCAGCGCTTCTGCTTGGGACAAAACAGTCCTTTGTTTGTGTGTGTATATATACAGTTGTGCTGAAAAGTTTGAGAAACAAACCAAACAGAATTTTAAATAGCTCAACATAAATTTGACCTAAAACTACAACAGATTTTCAAACAGGTCATGAACACAGATAGAAAAAGCCAAATAAAACAAATGAGTCAAAAATATTGTGATCTAATATCACATGTCTGTGAGTGGCAAAAGTACGTGAACTTTTAGGAGTAGCACAAAGTTTGAAGGTGAAATAAAGGTACCTTCACACATAACGATATTGTTAACGATATCGTTGCTATTTGTGACGTAGCAACGATATCGTTAATGAAATCGTTATGTGTGACAGCGACCAACGATCAGGCCCCTGCTGGGAGATCGTTGGTCGCTGAATAAAGTCCAGAACTTTATTTCGTCGCTGGACTCCTGCTGACATCGCTGGATCGGCGTGTGTGACACCGATCCAGTGATGTCTTCACTGGTAACCAGGGTAAACATCGGGTAACTAAGCGCAGGGCCGCGCTTAGTAACCCAATGTTTACCCTGGATACCATGCTAAAAGTAAAAAAAAACAAACACTAGATACTTACCTACCGCTGTCTGTCCTCCAGCGCTGTGCTCTGCACTCCTCCTGTACTGGCTGTGAGCCGGAAAGCAGAGCGGTGACGTCACCGCTCTGCTTTCCGGCTCACAGCCAGTACAGGAGGAGAGCAGAGCACAGCGCTGGAGGACAGACAGCGGTAGGTAAGTATCTAGTGTTTGTTTTTTTTTACTTTTAGCATGGTAACCAGGGTAAACATAGGGTTACTAAGCGCGGCCCTGCGCTTAGTAACCCGATGTTTACCCTGGTTACCGGCATCGTTGGTCGCTGGAGAGCGGTCTGTGTGACAGCTCTCCAGCGACCAAACAGCGACGCTGCAGCGATCCGGATCGTTGTCGGTATCGCTGCAGCGTCGCTTAATGTGAAGGGGCCTTTAGAGTCTGGTGTTTTCAATCAATGGGATGACATCAGGTGTGAGTGGGTGACCTGTTTTATTTAAAGAACATGGATCCATTAAAGTCTGATCTTCACAATACATGTTTGTGAAAGTGTATTATGAAACGAACAAAGAAGTCCATCATCAGGAGGACACTGAACAACAATGGTGTATATAGTAGGATTGCAGGGAGAAAGCCACTGCTTTCCAAAAAGAACACTGCTGCCCCTCTGCAATTTGATAACATCACCTGGACAAGCAGGAATGCTATTGGACCAATGTTTTGAGGACAGATGACACCAAAATAAAGCTTTGGTAAATAATAAATCTTGTAAATGTGACACTAGCACTAGACACGGTAAAGAAACTACCCAGCTGCCTGCTTTGGTAAGCAACTACCACCCGCTGCTTGAAAAGTGTATAAAAAGTTGAAGAAATCCAAAGAGCGCTTCGGGCAGATTAGGGTGTGCACATATAGTATAAGGTGAGACCGGTGTTCAGATGAGGTCCCTGTTATGAACTGGTGGTTCAGAAACACAATGGACCTGGTGGTTAAGAGCACACAAAGTGACCTGATAGTTACTAATAACATAGGACGAGCTCTGAGACGTGGGAACTCTGCTGACCGCAATCCCTAATCCTATCACACCACACTAGAAGTAGCCGTGGAGCGCTCCTGACCAGACCTAGGCGCCTCGGGCACAGCCTGAGAAACTAGCTAGCCCTGAAGATAGAAAAATAAGCCTACCTTTCCTCAGAGAAATTCCCCAAAGGAAAAGGCAGCCCCCCAAATATAATGACTGTGAGTAAAGATGAAAATACAAACACAGAGATGAAATAGATTTTAGCAAAGTGAGGCCTGACTTACTGAATAGACCGAGGATAGGAAAGATAGCTTTGCGGTCAACACAAAAACCTACAAACAACCACGCAGAGGGCGCAAAAAGACCCTCCGCACCGACTAACGGTGTCCCAGAGCTTCCAGCAAGCAAGACAAACCAAAATAGCAAGCTGGACAGAAAAAATAGCAAACCAAGAAACACAAGCAGAACTTAGCTTATGCAGGCCACAAGGACGATCCAGGAGAGAGCAAGACCAATACTGGAACATTGACTGGAGGCAAAGAACAAAGAACTAGGTGGAGTTAAATAGAGCAGCACCTAACGACTTAACCTCGTCACCTGAGGAAGGAAACTCAGAAGCCGCAGCCCCACTCACATCCACCAGAGGAAGCTCATAGACAGAACCAGCCGAAGTACCACTCATGACCACAGGAGGGAGCTCGACCACAGAATTCACAACAGGTCCCTAGTAGATAGTCGCATTAGTAATTGCTCAGTAGCCTGATATGGCAAGTGTCATTCACACATAATATAAGTAAAATATGTGTGACAAGATAATCTGAAGGAAAGGAAAATAAGCAGACCAGTAAGTGACACCAAACTGGATTCAGGGTATCTGACCCTACACCATCTTTATTTCAGATTATATAGCAAAAACCTGGTGCCAGATTCTCTTTAAATGAAAAGTGTTGAGTTTGGAGAAAACCCGACTGCATTATAAGCATAAAAACATTATACTATCTGTGAAACATGGTGGTTGTAGTATCACAGTTTGGCCTCTTTTGTTGCACGTGGGCCAAGGCGGCTTGCCATAAGTGGTGGAACAATGAATGCTGAATTGTATATGCAAACTGTAAAGGCAAATGTCAGAACATCTGTCCATGTGCTGAATATCATATCAAGGTAATGTGGGTCATGCAACAAGACAACGGCCCAAAGCACCCACATCATACTACAAAAGAATGGTGGTAGAAGAATAAAGTTTTGGAATGGCACAGCCAAAGTTTGCACCTTAATCCTATAGAAATGTGTAGAACGGCCTGAAGTGAGCAATTCATGGGAGAAAGCCCACCAACATTCCAGAATTGAAGCTGTTTTGTAGGGAGGAATGGGCTAAAATTTCTCGAAAGCCGATGTGCAGGACAAATCAACAATTACTGGAAACGTTTGTATGCAGTTGTTTCCGCACAAAGGACTCAAACCAGATACTGAAAGCCACTCACTCACATGTAATATTGGATCACTTTCTCACTTAAAAAAAAGATTTTATTTTCTTTATCTAATTTTAGGCCTTGCGCGAAAATCTGATATGGTTTTAAGTCAACTTTATGAAAAAATGTGGAGAATCCTCAAGAGTTTACAAACTTTCAAGCACCACTGTAAGCATATAAATACATGCATATATAGTATAAAAAAACTAATCAGGGAAATGGAATAAAGTAGAAAGCAGCTGTCATTATTGCCTAACACAGAGCTCTTATGACACTGCCTATACTGCCCTCTTGTGGTGACATCCTCTCCATGCAGAAACCTAGACATTTCTATGACAATTTAGCAGCTGAAAAGATAATAACATCTAAATTATGAACAGAGTAAAAAAAAAAAAAAAATCTTACCAATTTTTGTTCCAGGTGTGAGCAAACGCTGTTATCAGTATCAGTTGGATGATGACAAAAGAGAAGCCACCGCAGACGCCTACATAATGCCATACTGCAAAGACAAATGCCCAAAGTCATTAGAATATGAATATGCAATTTATCCCTCTTTAATACATTTTAAGGGGCATGTATCTCTCTAGATATACTCCCTGCTATAACATCTGTACATGAAAGTTTTTGCTTGACTGCTACCATTCCCTTATCATGGCCTATTGACGTATAGAGACACACTACATAAAATGATGCTAAAATGGCATCTTATTTTAGTTGTTCTTAATGTAATTTACATACGAAGTACGTAGTATCATGTATAAGGGATGCTCTGTCTTTGGATAGTGGATTCAATATTTTATCCCTCCCAAAAAATCCCAATTCCACAAATAGAGAATAAACTCCCGATACTATTGGTCTCCCCGAATGGTAGGTAAGTGATTTGTGCACTTTTGGCAATACATACAATACTGGTGTGGTGGGATCTTCAATTAAGAGCTACTGTAATCAGATAAATCTGCTTCTATAATTCCGTCCTTCCTAGCCTCATACAAAATGGATTTAAAATTTTTAACGATGTCAAATTTAGATTTACTAAAATTTTAAATTTCTTTTTAATATTCTTCTGCATCATTTAAATGTCTTTTTATTTCAGCATATGTCGCCATCACCGGCCAGATAAGAGTCAAAATCAACTCCCAAACATACTGCCAATTTCTTCAAACAATGGGACAGGAAAAAGTCTGCATCTTTCAAGAAAGTAATGTAGTTCAATAATAAAACTAATCATCAAAAATACTAATTGTCTAATAATTGTGCACACAGTAGATATATACAGTATCTATCCATCTAGATATAGATAATTAGATTGATCGATAGATAGATAGATAGATGGATAGATAGATAGATAGATAGATAGATGGATAGATAGATAGCATACACATAGTCGTTGAAATAATTTGAATCTGGCAACAGAGTTTTTCAATTAGAATTTACTGAATATCAACTAGTAAAAATCAGACATTGACTTTTATTTGTGGTTCAACAGAAAAAAAAACAAAAAACTAATGAAAATGGGTACAATGAAATATCAAGACTATCAAGTCATTCTGCTGCCCAGTGTCAGAAAGCTTGGTCTGAGTCGCAGGTCATGTGTTCTCCAACAGGATAATTACCCAAAACACACAGCTAAAAACACCCAAGATTTGCAAAGAGTAAAGCACTGGACTATTCTAAAGTGGCCATCTACAGTATGAGCCCTGATCTAAATCCTATTGACCATCTGTGGAAGGAGCTGAAACATGCCATCTAGAGAAGGCGTCTTCACATCTAAAATAGCTGGAGCTGTTTCCTTACGAGGAGTGGGCCAAAATACCTGTGGACGGGGCAGAGGTCTCATTGAGAACTACAGAAATCATTTGTTTGCAGTTATTGCCTCAAAAGTATGTGCAATAAGATATTAAAGAGGTTGTCCACTACTTTTTCATTGATGACCTATCCTTAGGATAGGTCATCAATGAGTGATCGGCACTCCCGCCGATCAGCTGTTAAGGGTGGCAGAGGCCGCGAGCTGGAAGTCCGGTACTCACTTGTAGAACTGAGCATCTTCTAGTAGTTGTCGAGGCAGAGTACCACACATCCACCTCCTATTCAAATCAATATAGGATTTTAGCGTCTATCTCAGTACAGGAGTCGGCTACCTCTCTTTTATTTTCAGACCTTGTGCAGTAAGACTCAGGTTGTGCATATGTTCATATGTTTGTTGTAGTCTACATACAGAAGGATGCCAAGACATGCCATTATGCATCTCTTACCTCGTATAAAATAATCACTAGGGATAAAGAAAGAAGCGGTGCACATTCCAATTAATATCAGGAACTTCAGACACCAAAACCTACAAATCATAATAAAAATGTAAATACAATCATGATCACAACATAAAATTATGGATTCCATTGCATCATTATTGGAAACGCCTATCCTGTGCAAAACAAAGTATGCCTTGTGTAGGATGGTGAAATCGATCAATAGGGGTAGATATTTCCATCTAATCATTGCCTTTCATGGTCATATTTATATTATTTACTTTAAGTTTAGATAAAATTAAGGGGTATTTCCAAAATATGAAAGTATCCATAGGATGGGTGATAATTCACTGATCGCTGAGGGTCCAACCTCTGAGACCCTAAGAAATCCCGTGATCAGGACTCTGCAGCCTTGTAAAGTAGGTGCATATGTGCAACCTTGGCTGCATTCATTGTCTAGGCGGCTGCCAGAAATTGTCGAGTGCTGTGCTATGCATTGAGGATAACTTAATGTTTTGGGAAAAACTCTTTAACTTATATTATTTAGCACTTACTGTTTTGATATAAATATGCAGAAGTATACGGGGTAAACAGAGGGACAGAATGCGTGCATCCATTACATCCCACGGAGGCTAAAGCTCAGTGTTTCAGTAATACAAT